>NW_023339807.1:17088206-17112603 GCF_004916995.1 Morone saxatilis | reverse complement strand
CGAGACAAAACGAACGCACCATCATTGGTTGTTTTTGTTCAGACATGGCAGACTTTTGCATATTATATTATTATATTTATTATCATCTCTCATGAATTACAGTCAGCATAAAGTTAAAGTGTTTAGCAAATATTAAAATAAGTAATCTTATCTTATATAAGTTAACTACTGCAGCTTTAAAGTAATACCCATATATGTTAATTAAGTTGCATTGTCCCACCACCCACCGCATGCTTTGGGGGAATCTGAAGCACCGCCTCTGCATGCAACTGATCCCTCTGAGTATTAAAGCATTACTAGGAAGATGCATGAACCTCCCCCTTGCATTTGGCCCTGCAGAAAAAAAGAAAACACACACACACACAGTCTGAGTGAGCTGACGGAAAACGATTTCCCAACTTCAGTGTGAATTTCCACCAAAAGAGGAGTTAACGTCCGCGCACTGTGGAGCCGCCTGCAGCACAGAGGGGCTTCAGACTGCGTGCAACAACGCGAGCGAGTCTCATTTTACGCGCATTCCCTCTCCGATCCAAGACATTGTCCCCCAAAACGTCGCGGAAGTGATAGTGATACCGCACCAGGCACCCAGCTCATCTGTGGGATCCAGAGTCTAGTCGAGGCAAGAAGGAGAGAAAGTAGAAGCTGCAAAGGAGTTTTTGGAGGGAACAAAATGTCAAAACCGAATTACTCTGGCACGTTTCATATGGTGGATATGGACAATATGGACAGCTACCTCGCAGCTTTAGGTAAGACTTGCATCAGTGTACCTTTTTACAGCTCTAACACTTAAAACAAGCTCAGTTAATCCAGACTTTTGTTGCCCTTTCACAAGTTTTTACTGCTTTTAGGTCATTTTTTCCCCCACATCTTGAATCACTCATTTCATGATGTGGCTCATCTTTAGTTGCAGCAGCACATATTAGAGTAATGAAGTCACCATCTTGTCCTTTATATGACCCCACACCCACACAGAGAGTGCAATCAATGTATCTGAGTGTGACAGACCCCCCTTTTTTTAATAAACGCACAGTAAAGTAATTCTCTCTCCTTATTAACTCCTCTTCTCTCAGATATTAATTTTGCTCTGAGGAAGATTGTGTGTCTGCTGAAGCCCACCAAAGAGATCACCCATGATCCGGTCACAGGAGACATGAAGATCCGCACTCTCACCACCTTCAAGAACTTCAACATGGATTTCACCATTGGAAAAGAGTTCACTGAAGACCTGGGTCCAGTGGATGGCCGTACCTGTCAGGTGTGTGTTGTTGTTGTTGTTGTTGTTGTTTGCCTGAACATGCACACTGACTTGTTTGGACATGCATGCATGCTTGCTGATACAGTGAATATACAGTGTCATTACTTGTTATACAAGTTGGCTTTGTGTGTTTAATTAGGAATGTTTGAGGAAACTTGAGCCACCTACTGCTGTGATTTGTATGTTGTAATCACCCCCTGCGGCTTAAATCCCAGCTTGGGGCTGCAAAAAGTGATGTGTGTGAAAAAGCAATGAATACAGTCGTCAGATTACAAGTCCCTTCAGAAAACTAGTGCATGCATCAGAATTGTCAGCATTATCTTACAAAACAAAAGAAAAAAAGAGCAAACGGAAGCAAACGAAAAGGAAAATAAAAGGTTTTGAACTCATGGCCACCCATTCGCGCCGCACAAAGACTCTTGCCCCTGTGTGATCGAACGTGTGAGCTACTTTACATACTAATTGCACACAGTAACATGCCGTCTCTGTGCTTTTGCAGACTACAGTGAACTGGGAAGGGGATAAGCTGATTTGTGTACAGCGAGGCGAGAAAGAAGGAAGAGGCTGGACACACTGGCTGGAGGGCAACAAGCTGCATTTGGTAAGGACATATGGACGGAGTGAAAAGAGGAGAGACGGGGAGAGAGGATGCGGAACAAGGAAAATGAAAACACTAAAGGAAAAAGATGCCTAAATTGATATGCTAATTAATGGAGAACATGCAAATAAGATAAGAGTTTGGAAGTTATTCATTACCTTATTCAGTTGCACTATGCTGTCTTTGTGGGAAGAAGTTCTTTAATAAAAGGTTGTGGACCTTTGTGCATGCCGGAGGGGGAAAAACCCCAACAAAGAAAGGCAAACACAAAAGAGGCAGAAGAATCTTGAATGCATGTCTTAATAAAGTGCTACAATAACTCTGGACCGGGGGAGAGGTTTGGTTCTTCTCATTTGTAAAAAGCATGTAAGCTTATAGATTATCTGTCAGTGCCGATTAAGATTGAAAACAATCAGTATTGTTCCACTAAATAGCTCTCTCGGGGTTTCTAATACCTCTGCAGTGAGGACAAAGCAACGTGTTGTCGATGTTGTGTCAGAACTCTGGGGGAAAATTGGGAAAGAAATGCCAGTGAGGATCAGGGCTCTAAAATGGAGGATTTTAAAAGGTTACACAAAGCAGGAGAAAGGGACCAGCGAGAGACTAATGAAGAAGGAGTGTGTGTGTGTGTGTCGGGGGGGGGATGGTGAAAGAGTGGGAGACGGATTACGAGGTCAAAGGATGAGGAGAGGGAGAGAGGAGGGAAAATGGGATTGTGTTTTGGATACAATCCCAGGTTTGTGTATCACCCATTTAATCCTCCTTTGATGTGCCAAACTGTCTGTATTGATTCTCACTTTTCATTTACACCCCCAACCCTCTTTTTCCTCCCCTCCTCTCCCCCTGCCCTCCCTCCTCAATGGTCTTTTTCCTCTGCAGGAGTTGAGAGTTCAAGGTGTGGTTGCCAAGCAAGTCTTCAAGAAGGCTGATTGAAGTAATACAATGTGTTTTAGTGGATAACTTGAAATTATTCTTAATAGAATATAGTTAAGTTACTTGGTACAAGATTAATGTTTATAGTTTTGTTTTTTAATTATAATCCACATTATTATGAAATATAATGAGACTGGATATGTGTTAAAATACTGGCGTGAACATGTTCCTAATTGTTTCTGTCTGATTGTACTAACTGAGAAAAGAGCAGCGGAGCAGATTTACTTTTGTAAACATTCCCAGAATGCTTCTATCGTAACAAAGTTATAAACAAATCATACATCTGTCTGGTGTCACTGCTACATCTTTATTCCACTATTCTCCAACTTTAAAATGTCAGTAGCACATGTGATATTATCTTATTGTATAGTTTTATAAATACAAAAAGTCAGTGGTCAGAATTCATAATACAGTGTGAGAAGACTTTTTACAGCCTGGTTGGAACAATATAAGTTAAATTAGATATCCTTTAAAATATAATTACAAATACGCAATTCACATTAAAGGATGTGAAAAAAGTATTTTTTTTAATGTTTCTTATTATCAACAAATCCCATGAAAACACCAACGGTTGGTTAGTCCGTCTTTCAATTTTCAGGCTTTTCTGTGGCACTCGGCCCATTGCTTCTTATGAAGATGTTTATGTTTGTTTTTTAAAGACCACAAATTTTCATTTAAAAAAAGACAAACAGCAATAAACGCTGCAGATTAATGTACATTTACAGCACAAATTTAAACTACAGTGCCTGCGTTCGTGGTAATGACGGCACATGTCAGTCAGTGCAACAGTGTGTCTCATTGGAGCTCTGTGGCACACAGGAATAAGCTACTTCAGACTTGGACTACACAAATAATTGGGGTACATTCATTGTCGGCTGTTGGTTTTGGTCTTTTCGTGAGATTTGTCTAAAGTAAGAAAAATATAGAATATCAACAGAGTTACTTTTAAATAGGCACCACTGAGCTGTAAAACATAAAACCCGCAGACAGCGCTGCTTTTACTTGTGAAGCTCCTATCTAATACTAATTCATATCAAATGAAATTACTCAAGCACAGAACTGCACCGGTGTAAATACAACACATAAATATCACATCACTCCAGCAGGGGGCAGCAAACTCTCTCTCTTATAAATAGATCCAGTTTAAAGTTGGAAAAATGGTTGTAGAATCTGGCTGGAGAGGGACTCTGGACTTTAACAATAACATTTACTTGATTATGTCCCGCACCACTCGTCCTCCTGTGGCTCTGAATAGGTTCTTTGGAAGTTGTTGGTGTAGTATCCAACACTTCCATTCTTGTCGCTGGATTCAGCGAACGAAACTGTAACCTTCAGTGGAGTTATAGGACGGCAGCTGTCCATGCTGTCGTGTGTGCCGTCACTGACCGCAATATCATCTGAGGAGGATAATAAAATCAATGTTAAGTATGACCATCCTTCAAAGTAATGTTACATCTAACACACTTTGCAGTTTGTGATTTATGGCCATCTTAATGGGACTGAAAGAATTTATGAGCGTGGGACTTTAATATAAGCTAGTGCTGGAAAAAGGAATACATTTTTCATTCTAGTTTATTTAAATTTAAACATAGTGTTGAGATGAAGTGTATAGACTCTAAGTCTTTGAAACGCTACAGGAGGGATGATCACCAGTCTTTAAAAGGCCCCACCCTGCATTTATGTGTTTCTTTAGCCCTTCATTGAGGTTTTTCCTTTAATTTGTCACCCATCTGTACATCTTCATCTTTATTCTAGGCAAAAACACAGCAACTATTGTAACAATGGCAGCAGAAGACTTCAAAGAGTTACAAGAGATAATATCAGTGACTTTATACGACCGAACATGGCTAAAGCATCAGTGTTTATACTATACTGCACATGGATAAAAGACACCAAACATGAACTACAGTGTCTCTGGTTTGACTCCCCTCATTCCCTGTCATCTCTCTACTGTCAAAAACTCTAATAAAGGCATAAAAATGGCCACAAATACTTAAAAACAACGGCTAAAATGTTTTAAATGAGTACAGCTGGTGTGTGTCTGCAGGCACTGGTGAAGGGATTTGTTACCTGCGTTAAAAGGTGGTAACTCGCAGCCATTCACAATGCAGCTCTCTTGGCAGTAACCTTTCAACTCCGTAGACGGTAGAGGCAGATCCAGCAGACTGTTGCGTTCAGCTGGAACCATTTCAATCAGCTTAACAGGAACACAGGAACTGACTGTCACACACAGAAAATACAACCAACAGGGTTAAAAAACAACATAATTCAATATTATTCTTACAAGTTAACTCTTATGTCATTGATTAAATGTCTTACAGGGATGAATCATTGATTATTTAGAAGCCCTGAATGGCAAGTGAGAAAAAAAGTTGTTTTCTCAGCTATGATTTGCGATTATTATTATGATGTTATGATTAACAGGATAATCTTTCTGGCAGAAAGGATAATAGTTTTTAATTTGATTAAAAAAAAGGTGGGAAAAAAGGTTTTACAGGAGGAAAAAAAAATCCTTTTCCAGGATTATTTTTAAGTTAGAACATGTGGTAGTGGTGCACTCTCTTGTGGCTAAAATGAGTATTACAACAACAAACACTTTATTTATTATTATTTTTATTTATTATTATTATTATTATTATTATTATTATTATTTAATTATCCTGGCAAAACTTTTTCCCCTCCACCTGTTTCACAGATTATTATTTTTTTAAATAAACTTATTTCAGGTCATCATTTTTACCTGATCTTAAGTCAAACACTAGTAAAAACTATTGTGATCAGACTAAGAAAATTGATCACAACAACCTTTTTCTCTAACTTGCCTCTCAGGGCTTTCCTATAATAATTACTGACAGTTTGAATTGTGTTAAATACTTAAAGCATACTTAAGATACATTGGTAATTCATTATCTGCAATGATATTGATTGGCCTGTAGGTGGCACTTTAATCTCTCAAAAATCTGATCAAACTCTGCAGCCAGTGTGATATGTGATAAGTATCTGGACAGGCAGAGCAGCTTTGTTTCCAGGAAACGTTCTTCATACTTCTTCATTAGTAAAACAAATTCAAACAGCTCAGTGTGATTAAAAATTAAAGTGATATGATCTTTAAAGTATCGAACACTCCACAACTTGAAAGACAATTCTAAAAGGTTCGTAGTTTCCTTTTTACAGAGAAGGAGATTGTGGTCAGATTTGACTCACAGCAGTTACAATAGATTTCCATTTTTTTTGGGGGCGGAAAACAGTAAAAAAAAACCTTCAATAAAAACGTGTCAATCCACCCCTGCAGCATAATTCACTTTTCTGCTGTTCATATATGTATGCTCAGTATCTTCCACACAGTCATCAATTTGCCATTACATGACTAGATACTGTCCTTTTAGTATAGTTTTTGCATCAATATTGGATTCCGTTGAAACCATCTCAAAGCTGACAGCTTTGTCTGTGACACTGTTCAAGTTTTACAATAAACTTTCAAACCTACTGTTATAGTACCGGTAACGGACCATCAGGGGCCCCACGTTCATTGTGTGTCAGTTCGTTTGAGGTAATTTGATTAATTCTAAATGTGTTTGGTAAGATGCACCACTGAAGCACAATAGTGGCTTAAGGCGTGTCCTGCATAATTATCTGTCTTGTCTAACAGCCGTCTAGAGACCTTGTTGCGTCCAGAGTTATTTCTGTTAAACATTTTTTTTTAGTTTTTATGTTTTCAATTAAGTTTTGGATTTGCAGTGTTAGTTTTTATTGTTTAAAAATGTTAAATTTTAGTTCAGTTATTATTAGTATTAGTTATAGTTTTAGTTTTCTTTATTATAATATGGGAGGTATTTGAGATTTAAGTAGTTCAGAATAGTTATTACAATAGAAATACATTGACTTACAGTCATGTAGATATCCCAGTCTCAATAAACAGATGCACCGATGCCTCCTGATGCTTGCTGTGTTGACAAATTTGACCAAATTGACGAAGACTAAAACTAAAGACATTTCTTGTATATTTTTTATTTTAGTTTGTTATGTAAGTACACAATATAATTTCACTTAGTTTCCCATTTTTTCTAAAGTCTAGTTTCTATTTCAGTTTACTTAAGTTTTTAGTTTAGCTATAATATTTGTGGTTGGGTCTAACCAAATTACAACAAACAGCGAACCACATCTTATTTAATCTCCCCCAGTGGGTTAATCTGGCCATCATGATTTCTCCTACTCCCACTGAACATCACGTTCTCAGTATATGCGACCTGGAGGTTTCCACATCTCACATGTGTAAGTTAGACAGTTGCCAATAAAAGTCAGACACTGTTACCTGAAAACCGAAACTATCTTCATGGCACCATACTACTACGAGAAGGAAAATATGTATTTTTTTAATCTATTTGACTGTATTTAACCCTTTCAAGAAACCTACATGCAGGGGCGGATCTAGAGAAGTAATGTATGAAGTGATATGGAGACTTTAAGGGGTGGCAGAAATATATGCTAATTAAATCGCATATCTATATTTGCTTGAAAAAAGCACCAAAATGAATTTATTTTTAACTCAAAAACATCACATTATAGTGGCACATTATTGAATAGAAATATCTAAATGTGGCATTAGAAATCAGTAAATTGTTTTGTTTATAAAACATTTTTCCAAATACATATTTTTTCGTTGAACTTGAATGAACCTATGTTTTTTTTTGACATTTGACTTCAAACTGATGTTTAGATATTCAAGAAAATACTGATATATTGTGATAAGAACAAAGACTCTCTTACTGGCAATCATTGACCTCAGTCAGTGTCACAGTAAAATTCTTAACTGCTTATCAAATGCTGCAAAAAATGTGACCACAAATCTGTTCTACGCTGCTACAACCTTTTAAAACTGACAACTGGCACTCAAACTCAGATCTTAATCAACACACTTGTTCTTGAAGTCCAGCCTTCTATCGTTACTTGTCTTTCATCTGTAAATTCCAGTATTGGCACATTACTTCACTGGAAATACAGTAAATGTAATACAACAGAACTTCAGCCAAAACAATCAAATGTGGAACTGTGCTGCATACGTAGGAACTGTTTCTCAGTATGAGTTAGCTGCCTGTGAAGTATGCGTCACATTATACCCTATAACTGTGTCAGTCTGAATATGTACAGGATGTGGTTTCCCCATTCATTTGGTCAGGCTCATCTAGCTTAGCTACATGAGATACGGTTCCTTATTTAACCTGCCTGGGTTATACTAACTCATAAATATTCTGCTTTTGTTCAAAAAAACCCCAACAGAAAGTACACAAGTACACTTCTCTTACACCGATGAACTCCAGACTACTACATAATTAACTCTCATTATGTAAAAATAAAATGATTTTTTTGTTCATAAATTCAGTCTACAGGAAATAGTGGGAGGGTATGTTTGAAAGAGATGAGCAGCAACCTTCAACTGTATGACCTCAAAGCCAGTTGTGTCTCACAGTTGTGGCTAACAACATACGTAGACTGCCAGTGCGTAGGCAAACCTGTACACTGTTTCATCGCCTCTTCAGGAAGACTAAGAACAAAAGTGTGTGAAAATCAATGATGAAACACACCTACACGTATGACACAATTGTACACACCTGTTCTGGATGACTTGCGTTTTTTCCTCCAGCAGATGAGACCAAACAGGACAAGTGCGGTCAACACGAGTCCTGACCACAGGCCTGCGGGTAACATCCAGTGACAATCTGATAAACAAAGAGCGAGAGAGAGGGGGTTTACAGGGACCCAAATACATTTGAATTACTTTATTTCTTGTGATTGACATCCGGTAAATAAAGTGGGAGTTGAGTGATTACTGAATACCGCTCTTGTTCCCACATACGCTATTATATAACAAGGTAATGAATAAAATGTCTGTAGGCTTTCTCTTTCACATGATAATAATATCAGAGCAGTATTTATTTTATTACTAATTATTTACATTTATAATCAGTATATAAACACTTTATAAAACACTGTAATAGGTGTAAGGTTTTATTACATACATTACCCAAGTGTCAACAATTGTAACTCTTATGAATCATTCATAGATGTTGTAGAAACAGCACATAAGCAAATCTTTACAGTGTGTTAAAAAGCGTTTATGAACTTTTTATATATTTAAAACAGTATGAATGTGATCAACATATAATTATATACACACATACGTATAATATTACTATCTTAGCATTCTAATATTATAAAAATGTCTCATGTTGTCTCATCAGCCACTCGTGGTTGGAATAGCCTTTTTTCTTTGTGTTATGAAAACCTTTCGTTTCTAGATATAAAAAAATGTCACAGGTACATTTTTCACTTGCTTACTTGATGTGTTTTTACTAAATCTTTGATGACTTGGGTACAGAGTTGAAAAACACACAAGTGGGAAAGCAGTGTTTTATCTATTGATTTTTATGTGTAATGTCTAAAATGTGACTAATTTCTTTGCATTGTGTGTCAGTACAGTTCTGTAGATCTGCCAGCTCTTAGTGTTCACTCTGTCGTGTTTTTCCCAGCCTTAAACTAACTCTCGTGGCATTTCAGATCCAACCGCTACCTCTTGCCCTTTTCCTGGCATTCCCATCACTTGACCTTCCCTGCCCACCTGTTTCCCATTTCCCTTATCAGTCTCACTCTTAATTACTCATTCTCTCCCTGCCTGACCCCTTTTTAGATAAGTTTGCCTGTTATGATCCACCTGCCTGATTTTGACGATGAGTAAACGTGAACATTCACCTAACCTGGCTGTCTGAGTCAAAAGATAGTTTGAGTTCAAGCCTGTCATTCTCCGAGCCCTAACAAGATCAGGTTTATATTTTTACATTCTTCACTTCTGTACACTGGTAAACAAAACTCAACTTCTGTCACCCGATTGGGTACTTTGACCTTTGGAACTTGTACTGGCCTCATTTTGTTGGCTGGGTTTTCTTTTAGTGTCTGTTTAGACAAATAGACGATGGCGCCTGTGTGCAACCCTCCCGTTCCAAGTGTTTTGGTAAAACTATGGTGGCTTCAAAACATGAAATACATGACAGGCCCTATCTAGAGCAGATCAACATGGTGGACTTTCAGGTGATTACACTCTAATGAAAACATACCTATGACTATTTTATTCCATTTCTATCAATAGATCCTCCTAAATATTACACACTGGACATTTAAATCTCACAGGACCTGTGTTCTACTTTGTTTATTTGTCCTGAATATGTCTCAAATTACCTTCCTTTTGCTGACAGGTAGAAAAGAGTATGTTTAGGTCTTAGCTTTGAAATAGTAAACTTTGTAAAGTTATTTTGCGACAGCCTAGCATGTCCACAACAGCCATTTATTTTAGCCACGTTAGCGCCAAGGCTCCATGGTAATGTTGGTTGGTCACTTTGGTTTACACTAAAATTCCTTAATTGATTGGATTAGGACTACATTTAGTTATATATATATACTAACAACTTTGTTGACCTTTAAGCAGCACAATGTGGTTGACCCCCTCAGGATGAATTGTACTCTTTCATGTGATCCTTTTCATCTTTTAACTTATAATACTTGAGTCTATGATCAAGTCTTGCAAAAGTAAATAATGTTCCATCTTCCAAAGCTTCAGCCTTACTTTATGTTTAGTGCAAATTAACAAATTCTAGCACGCTACAGTTAACATTAAATCTGCTTAGCATCATAGTCAAAGCATTTTGTCTAAGTACAGCCTCACAGAGCTGCTAGCATGGCAGTAGTCTGCATGCCACAACTACTGACGTACTGCAGCTCCTTCCTCAGTGCCAACATCCTGAAACAGTCCCCTGAACCTGTCTAGAGCCTGCATCCGGTCTTTGACTCAAACCCCACAAATTCTTTCACATCCCTCCACTTCTACATCCATTCATTAAGGTACATGCTGGGCAGTAAATTTACAACCCTGGTAGCCTGGTAGTGAAGTTAATGCCATGGTGCAATCCTACACACTTCAAATATTTAGTATTGTGTCACTCACAGCTGCCTACACTCAGACTCTTTTCCTTATACCTATGAGAACTGATTTTCTTTGGCCTCATGGAGCCATCGGCTTTATTTTGATATGGTGAAGTTGTTAGCAAACAGTTGCTTATTTACAAATCCAGCAGTTATGGATTCAAATTATCATTCATAGTTATGTTTCTGAGCACCTTGTGAATGTAAGTCCAATATTCACTCTGCTTTGTTATTGGTCTCTATCTACTCCTGAGGGCAGGTAAATGCTCCACTCCACTATGTTCACCAGCTAGTCGTTAACTATTGGTTGGTTTCTAAAGGTTTTTCACTGAAAACAGCTGCCTGTTAAAGATGTAATTACCATTTACAGCCAATTACAGAATCTCCATCTCCTACTAACTGTAACACTTACTCTTTACCTTTGGTATGACTTCCCATTCGACTTCTACTTCCTCTCTTAATAAATTGATCATATGACATTTAGGAACTGAAGGTCAACAGGAACCCACTGAGTCACTGAGAACATCCGCTACATTGCACAAGTTAATTGTTTTTTCAGACCTAAAAAAGTTTTGAAACGAGATCTGAAGAAGTAATGCACATATCAAACGATGAGCCTTATGGTAAAAAAATGGAGACCTACCATTTTTAAAGTCACCACAGATGGCATCAGTTGTTTGGGTTCCTGGAGTTTCCAACACTCTCCTAAAGTCCTCGCATCTAAAAAACAACATTCAGAACAGAAACTAATCAAATACCCAGATACCGTACGGTATGTTTACAACCAATTACAAATGTGAAAATGTATAAAAAGCTTTAGCTCTAGAAACAGTAATACCATTCCTACAATATGGACAAACCAACATATGGTTACAGAAGATGTGATGTGGGATGTTTCGGGTTGTCAACTGAAACCAAATCAGTCATTTCTGTCGACGGCTGACTAATGAATGATTCAGTCACATTTGACGACATTACATACATCAACATCCTACTTCAGCTTTAATAATAGTAATAATGGTAATAGTGGAAATGCAGTCTGACCTGGTATGTTTTTGACACGGTGAGAGAAAATCTGTTACGTTGCTGTAGGTCCCTTCTTTACAAGGAGCACAGACGGTGTCATTCATTTGAGTGGCTGCAAGAAGCAATGAGATGTATTTTTTTAGTTGTCAGTTTGTGCTGTATTGTTTAGCAAGATGTACTGAAGAACATGATGTTTTATTTTGCTTTTTACAATGGAAGCATACCTAGAACCTTGACCCCTTTACCCAGTTGGCAGCGGGTAACCGGCTGGCAGTGGTCACAGGCATTATCACTACAGTAGAAACCAGTCACACACTCACACACTGTGTTATCCTTAGCTGTGCATTCCTTTACTGTCCTCTGGTTGTTACCTGAAAGAGTCAGAGAGATAGAGTTTGGTCCCTTGAGGTGTCTCCCATATTTTTTATGTTTCAGTTCTAGCTCTTATATAATAAGGTGACATCACATATACAGACTGATACTCTGACTGGAAGCACTAGAGTGTACCGACCCACAGCAGTTTATAGACATAACACCTTCTCACTGTGTCCCCCCACCCCCAACAGACAAAAGAAATCCTGCAAACATTTTGTGTCTTTTTGAAGTCGCCTGTGTGTGTCTTTCTTACTCTTTGTAGTCGTTTTTCTCTCTTTTTGGTTGTTTTGTGTCTATTTGTAGTTGTTTGATGGACTCTACAACAAGAAAAAAGTCACTTTGCTTTGGTCCAGGCAGACCCCTTGGACCCCTGGGCTTGTGCCCAGTCGGCCTGTTTGGTAATCCTTCCATGGGGAACAGGTGGGGTGACGTACAGATTGTAAAGCCCTCTGATACAAACTTGTAATTTTAGGCTATGTAAATAAACTGCCATAGAAATGTGACTTAACAGAACTTAACTTGAATAATCCGTTTCAATTCTTCTCATAAGTTGTGAAAAAATAGCTGTGTTCACTGAACTTGAGCACAAGTTCAAGTTAATTTTAGATCACAGAAATACGTTCTCAAGTCATTTGACACAAAGGTTTTACAGTCTCTGCTGCTGTTGGTGCCATTTTTGTAGAAAAGACAATACACAAGGCTGCACTCAGTAAATTGAATTAGAAATGTATGGGGGTAATTATTTTTAATGTTGTTAAAATGATCTTATTGCACATTGACAGTATCATACTTTCATGTAGAAGATTGTTCTAGCTCTTCAGTGAAACTGCATTATGTACAATGAGTTACATATTTAAATGAAACACTTTATATGGTTGTACTACTTCATGAAATTAGAAATAATTCAGATATCCTGTGCATAATTTTAGTATTTAGTATTCCCCCCCAAACTCAGCATGAAACAGTTGGTATCTTTCAAAACGAAAGTTTGGCTACACAGCTGTCCCTGACTGAGGAAGTTAGAAAAGGGGATTTGTGATGATGTTAAAATGAAGAAAGAATTGCAAAACACAGATTTTTATATATATATACTAAAAGGTAGCGGGGGGGAGAAGAGGAAGAACTCCATGTGTCTGCAGTACAGAAAAAGCGTGTGTTTGTGTGAATACAGTAGTGTATGAGACTTACTGGAACTGCACTGCTTGCAGACGTGACATTTTCTCAAGTTATTCTTTGTGGCTGTGTAGAACCCACTATCGCAATCACCACAATTTGTCTCGACTTTGCCATCACACTCAGTTTTCATGTACTTTCCTGATAAGAGTTGAGGAAACAAATAAATACAGAAGAGTCGGATGTCAGGCTGTAATGCAAATACAGTTTGTATAAAGGTTAAATATATTTACACAAAGAACATACTGTGTTAGGGTTTGCACAGTCCTAATAAGTTTGTTATCCAAATAGAAAAGAATTGTTAGTAGCTGAAACTTTACGATGTTGACTGACCTGCAGCACAGCGATCACAGCATTTTCCATTTTCACTGGTGTATTTATCCTTATCTGTGCAATTCATTGTGGGTATTTGTTGCCCATTCGATTACTGTCCTCCACCTGTGTGTAAAATATCTAAGCTTAAGACTACAACGACAGTCTTTCTGTACACACTTCCCTTAGTAAGTAGCTGTTTAATTTATCTTAGCTCACTGAGCATCGGTCAAGGTGCAATCTCTCTTTCGTCTTCCTCTTTTTCTGACGCTTACTTATTCACTGCTCACAACTACACTCACTCTGCCGTCTGATCTGTCTGTGACTATACATGTTTCCCCTCCTTTCTATGCCTTAGCTTCTTCTCATGTCTTTTTTAATCCTACACAGTGGAAAACCCCAGTGACCCTTCTCGGCTGTTTTCCCCTCGGTCTCTCTGTCTCTCTGCCTCTTACTGTGTATCTGTCTCTCCTCATTTCCTTCCTGTGTGAGCCCTCTGACTGCGAGGTAAGCAGTGTGTGTTTCCGTGTAGCTCTAGAACCAAACGCTGATTTTGGCACTCTAACTGCACAAAGCGTAGCAGCACAATGAGACATTTCCTCTCTCCTCTACACCCTTTCCTTTCACTCCATCTCCATTGTTTTCACTGAACCTTTGTCCCAGTGGTGCTGGGATGTTGTTGAGCTGAAACTGCAAAGAGAAATGTAATAGCAGTCTATCTGAAAAGTCTTTCGCCCAGTCTGTCTTCCTGCCATTTCACTTAAACACAGCTACTCCTTTGTTACTGCAAACATATAAAAAACAATCTACAAATAGATTTTTTAAAATGCCTACGTTTGCAAAATATGAGTGAGAGAGAAAGGGGGGCAGCAAGGAAGAGCGAGGGATGGAAAGTAAATTATTAAGAAAAGGGGAAGGAGAGATATTGAGTTTATTTGTGAAGAGATTTGATCGGATCACGATGTTACGATTAAGGTGGGTTAGGTTTTTTGCATTTTACTACTATAAAACCGATAATTGCATTACTACATCATAATGATTTGCAAAAGATGAGTACTTGTATGATGGAGGGATGTTAATGGATTTGGTTGTGATTTTGTGATTTCGACGCATAATCGTTTTTAGCTCATATTGTTGTTTTTTAGTGTGACACGATTTCACATTAAGTAATACTTTCTCTTTTATAAGTTTGTGGTCCTTACATTTCTTCCTTTACTTTACAATGTGTCACTCCTTCCCTTGAATTGTCTTATCTTCCGTACTTTCCCTCAGTCTCCTGCTTCTCCTGCTCGCCCACCCAGCCTGCTCGACGCTGCTGGGATGGGTGGAGTCTCCAGGGTATCCCACTGGATACTTGCCCCATGCCAGTCTAAACTGGAGCAGGTGTGCCCCCAAAGGTCACACCCTCTCCATCAGGCTCATCCACCTGGACCTGGAGGACAGCCAAGACTGTGAAAACGATGCCGTGAAGGTCAGGGGTCAAAATAAACTTTAAGAAGTCTAGGTTACCAACTGATGTCCGTGTCGTTATTGTAACCACTACAACATAATTTTCTGATTTTGTATTTTTCCAGGTCTTTTCAAATGGAAACCTAATTTCCGTTCTATGTGGCAAAAGAGAATTTGAGGAACTTCAGTCCACCGTAAATCCCTTGCTCCTCTCCTCCCCGGGTGGCTGCCTCTCTCTCTCATTCCACTCTGACTACTCCAACACCGAGAGGCACACTGGCTTTAGAGGCTTTTATACCGATCAAGGTGAGATGAAAAAAAAACTGTGAAATATTGAGTTGTCCACCAAAGTCCATTGTCTGTGTGCCCATTTTATTTTTCTACATAGCCCAAGGGAACCCAATTTGTACATGCACATATTTCATTATTGTGACTACTTTTGTAATCATAATGTTAGGGAGGTAATATTTTTAGACAACAATTCACAATGGTTCATAGTCGTTAAAGCTGACTTGGAAACAGTTTGAGTTGTCTTATTTTCAATTTGTAATGAAAATCATGACATGATTTTAGAAATAGGCCAAACATAAGTAGAGTAAGTGCTTTTAAAAAGTGTTTAGCATTGAGACTTTCAGTTTCAGTTCTGGTGCTGACAATGCTGCAGTGACTCATCTTGTGTCTACCAGCTTCAGTTATCACAATCTTTGCTGTACAGCAGAAAATGAGTTTCACAAATATAATAAGAAAATCCTGTATGGTGTAGAGCCATTAATTAACTCTGTAATTAAAATCTCAAGAGGGTAGAATTGATGCAGTAAACTGTCTTGACTTTAACCCTCGTCTCTATACTCATAAGCATGAAAAGATTCAGTATCATGTTGACTAAATCTGTCCACAGACAGAAACTGCTACAATAGGTGACTCCAGGACCACGTTTCGCCATGATATCACACACACCACACACAAGGTGAAAGCAAAACCAGCCACCACTGTCATGGCTGGTAAATGTGTCACTCAATATCTTCCACTACATACGTATGTTAGCTAGAGCACAACAAGCTGAATATATAAAATACTGTATCTCTCAGATACATAGCTTGAACATAAAGTGACAAAAAGACAAACAAAAGCAAAGGTTCTGCTTTTTGAATTCTGTGTAAATAACCAAGTGACATGTTTGGATCCAGAAGATCTGATGTCTGTCTGGTAAATATTGAGCTACATCCAGGAGATGGTTAGCTTAGCACAGTTAACAGCTAACCTGACTCTGTCCAAAGGTAACATAATGGAGGTATAACATGTTAATTAGGGAGCTTTAGAGGTCCTGGTAGGGAGATTATGTTACCTTTCGACAGAACCAGGCAAGCCACTCCCCTCATTTCAAGTCTTTATGCTAAGCTAACTGGCTGCTGGCTCCAGCTACATATTTTCCATAAAGACATCAGAGTGATCTATAAAAGTCTTCTCATTTAACCCTCTGCAAGTAAGAAAATACGCGTATTTTCCCAAATGTCATTCCTTTAAGATATGGTTTTTCTGCCAAATGCCTGTAGTTAATTATGTAGCTACATGTGAAAATCTGGTAGTTAAAGGAAAATGAGCTTTAAAGAAGTGCACCACCACCACCAAAACAACACAGCATGGCCAAAAATGTACCAAGAAAAGAAATTATACGGTTTGGTCCTATTCCAGGACCTGGTAGAAGAAAGTGTTTATCAGGAAACCCAGAAACCATCAAAAGACCTAAAAGCATATTTCCCAATACCATTCAGTGTATTGTGTTGCTTTTCTACATTTGACCTTCAATTAATTTGCTCCTTCAGACTTTGACGAATGTCAGGACGACCCCGAGAACAGATGCACGCAGTTCTGTCACAACTTCATCGGAGGGTACTACTGCTCCTGTCGCCATGGTTACCACCTGGACGTGGACAATCACACTTGCACTGGTAACAAATTACCTCGATATCAGTAGACAGTGTGCACAGAGTGAGACAAATCAAAAAAGAAGGAACAAAACTAAAACATGAAGTGAAAGTGGGAAAATAGAGGAAGCAGAAGCAAGCAAGTGATGGGGGCGGAAAAAAGGAAGGGAAAGAGGGGAATTAGATGAGAAGAAGGCTGATTGTGCAATACTTATGATTTTGTTCATTAAAATGATGATGTGACGACAATGAGCTCTTATCTTCAACACAGTGAGCTGTACTGAAGATTTCTCAGGGCTGAACAAAGGTGACATATCGAGTCCTTCCTGGCCTGCTTCGTATGCAGAGAATACCAACTGTCAGTACACCCTGTCTGTGGAGGCCCACCTGCAGATGGAGCTGCACTTCTCCGACGATTTTGATGTGGAGCAAAGCCCTGATGGTCAATGCATAGACACACTGAGGGTAGGTTCTAAGTCCCAATATGTAAATATACGCCCTGGAGGTGTGTCTTTCTAAAACTTTACAGAGCAGTAAACAAAGAGGAAGTTCAGACCAAAGTGTTGAAACTGCGGATTCGACAACTAGAGCACTTCCTGTTACGGTCATTTTATGGTCTATCTGTGTTACACATTCTGGATTTTTGCCTATAAAAAACATATTCACCTCCTTGAAACAATCTATCCATTTTATTAATACATTTAATGTTCACTTTTAATTACAAATTAATTACAAATAAAGAATACGGTAGATGTGTACACCAATGCAAACATTTATTTTGTATTTTATATTTGTGGTGAACCATTTTTGTGGGAGGACACACCTACACACATATTAGGAAAGGAACATTTGGTTACATTACCTTGTTGTTTTGCAGATTGAGACTCCCTCTGGGACTCTGGGGCCATTCTGTGGCCACACGCCTCCCCCATCTCCCTTCCTCACTCATTCAAATCATGTCCAAATCCGCTTCACCTCTGATGGCTTTGGCACTAACAAAGGCTTCAGTCTCCACTTCAAGACCAGAGGTACTGCAGCCTCCTCAGCTGCGACACAATGGGCAAAGAACGTTAAAGAAGTTTATTGAAGATCACAAATAATTGTTCTTTTATTTTAATTGCAGACAAGGTTTGTCCAGCAGTGGTAACCGCACACTCCACTGTGGCTCCTCAGAAACCAGAATATCCTCGGGGTCAAACAGTGACAGTCACTTGTGAGCTTGGCTATGTTGCGACTATTGTGAGTGTACAGAGAACCTTTAACAGCCTTACATTTGATTAAATGCAGCCACTATAAAGCTAATTGAGTTCTCCTTTTTAGCAAAGCACTCAGACCGTGTCATCACAGTATGTGACCACATGCCAGAGTACAGGAATATGGGCTCCCAATTACATCTGCGAACGTGAGTCTGACTGTAACAAATTATTTATGTTTGTTGTTGTTGTTGTTTTTTCACTCTCTCACACTGTTTTTCCACATATTGTTACATGTAGCTGTGGATTGCAGCGTTCCTAATATCCCAAAAGATGGCATCCTTCAGTTGGTGGATGATAACCCACAGACTCAGTATAAAGACCAGGTCCAGTTTGAATGCAGTTCAACTTACTACATACTGGAAGGAGATGGTGATTATATAAAGCGTATACACATCCCTGTTCTGTTGCCTTTCCTGAACAAAATTTTAAGAATTATTATTATCTATATGCTTTCTTTAATCTTACAGACACGTACACTTGCAGTGCCAGTGGTGAATGGGTATCAGCTGGCGGCAAGACGGAGATGCCAAAATGCATTGAAGGTATGACGTTAAAGTTATTTCTTATATTTTCTCATATATTATTAGCATTTTGGAGACCGCCCCATTGTCATATGAATGTCTGATGACTCTTTGTTTATTTCAGAGTGTGGGAAGCCTAAAAAACACCCTGCAAGTGCAGGGAGAATTTTGGGAGGTAAGGATGCACGCCTGGGAGAAATACCTTGGCAGCTTTTGATAAGAGAGCCGAAAAGAGGAGGAGCATCACTGATCAGTGACCGATGGGCTGTCACAGCAGCTCATGTCGTGGAAGATCTGGAAGAAACCTCTTTGCGCCTGTACGGTGGACTGGTAGATGGAAGAAAAACAAGAACGCCAGCAGGCTTGTCTGACGTAGTTGTCATGGACAGTCAGAGGATCATAATTCATCCCAACTATATTAAGGGCACTGACGACCGCACTGATTTTGACAATGATATTGCTCTTATCCGATTAGCTTCCAGGGTGACTTTAGGCCCAAACCTCCTTCCGATTTGTCTGCCAGAGGCAAACAGGGGCATGGTGGAAAATGAGCAAGGTACAGTGGCAGGCTTTGGGAAGACAGAAGGCAGGGGTGTCAATTTGGTCACGTCTTACATGTTAAAATACGCTCATATCGGGGTCAAACCCCTCAGCGATTGTAGGAATACACCTTTAACAGCAACTAACAAACGCATGGCTTTCACTAATAACATGTTCTGTGCTGGAGCAGAAGGAAAGGACAGCTGCCAGCAAGACAGTGGAGGTCCGTTTGTTTTGCCTATGTTGGCTGAGGGCAGAGAGCCTTATTATTTGACTGGCATTGTGTCCTGGGGACCCCCCTGTCAGGAGAGGCTATACAAGGGTTATTATACCAAAGTGGAGAATTATGTAGACTGGATTAAGGAGACAATAGACAAAATAGACAAATCTGAGGAAGAATGAGGAAGAAAATACTTTGCTACTAACCAGAATAACATAACCCATAAAATAAAGACTATAATCCCTTTAATTAACACATTAATAACAATAAACTCTCATCAGATTATGACTTTATATTCAGCGCAAACGTGAATTTGCAGGTTTCAACCAACAATATATACTATATTTTTGTCTTTTAATCATTAACAGCTTAGATACACACAAAACATGTTTGTTTTTTGTTTTGTCATTTTTTCTTTAATATTTTAGATAGATACTATACTACATTAAAATCTATGAAGTGTGAAGCCTACAGCACCCTGTAAGGAAACATAGGGATATAACTGGAATTAGTGTCACAATATTGATATATGTCACTTCTTCCACTATTGATATATATGTCACAATATAGCAAACGTATAAAAAAACACAAATAAAATAATCCAAATGCTTTTCAGTGCAGTGTGTTTTTTCTTGTTGCAATTTTCTCTTAATTGTTTCGTAGTTTTGAATGTTTACTTTCTCGTTCATTTTTGAAATAAATTTTTCTGCTGTCAAAATCATAAAGAAAGGAAATATGGTAGACCATTACACACATTTTCTCATGTTAAACTACTTCCTATGCCCACTTTTAAAATAGATACAGTTTGGATTATTTCCTCATTTACAAACAAATCTTAGTTGCTCGTTGTTGTTCTGGTAATATTGCTTCCTCATGTTTGGAGAACAAGCAATGCTCTACTACCACTTAGTGGTGTCAGTGATGGATTGAAATATTAGAATCAGTTAAAGCTTGTTGTAGAATTTATGTTTATCATAAAATCTATTTATCTTTTTCTATTTTTCATGACAAATTGTTGGTCTGAGGAGGCCACAGAGACAATGAGGTGCCAGCCTGTCCGATGCTACAGATAAAGGGGCCTTGGAGAGGCTCCAAACTCCCTCAATAATAATGAATTGAGAAAAACTTTGATTTTCATTATTCAGCCCTGTATTTATCCCAGGATTTACTTTTAAATTTGTATTCATGTATATTTTTCTTCAATCATATGATATATGTGCTTGTATTTAATCAACCACAATGACATGGTCAGACATGGTCTCAGTTTGATTCTGCTTTGTAGGTAAAGAGTACAATGTTCTCAAATTACTCCTTTGACAACCAGCTGCCTCAATCAGCTGATTCATCCAAATTTATGGCACCAAATTCTGGTCTCAAGTTCTGGGTTTGAGGATGCTGAAAAATGCTTAATGCCCCCTCTGGTGGTAGAATGGGGTTAAGGGTGCATGTGTGAAATGTGGGCACAAAGCCTGAGAGCTGTTTAACAACAGAATCAGATGAGTTCATTCTCAGTACATAATAATAATCTAAAAAATAATAAGATGAGTTTCCACTCTACTGGAGGTGTCTAGTTCATAAGATCTTACTAATTCTCTATTTTAGAGGAGTTGTAGAGTTTCTCTACAATTCAAAGTCAAGCGTTTGATTTTGCCAAGACAAACAAGGCATATTCCTGGCATTAACGCAGTGAGTTGCTAAACACTGGAAACGACAGGCTTTGTGGCATTAATGTTTCACTTGATTGGGAGACATTTGCTCCCACAGCAGCGGATCAGTTCTCTCTGTATTTAGTATTTAATTGCAGAGATGGGGTGGACCTCCTGCATCATCTGGTAAGTTGAAATGGTAGTTTAAACCTATTTGTATGTTGTACGTAAATAGTTTATGTAGTTTTTGTCATTAATTTCTAGCTTCATTCCAATATTCACTTCGTATAGCTGCTATAATTGTGGAGCTCCTTCCTATACCATTGTGTGTTATCTTCTGTACAACCAATGTTACAAATGTTTTATAGGTTGACTGAGTGATCCATCTAAGCACACCATATATAAACCTCAACAATATTATATGGTTGCAGCTGTGTTGACTGTATCACTGTGTTTGCTCTTTTTCTGTTTGCATCAACTTTGGACTCACAAATTGATAAACAGATCGAATTCTCTCCGTTCATGCACCTTTCCAGGTTTCTGTATTTGTCAGTGAGTGAGTGCTGGCGGCTGCCCGACCAAGAGCCTCCAATGCATGGGGGGGTCCAGTCTCCCCAGTATCCTCAGCCTTACCCTCCCAACCAGAATGCGCAGTGGGACCTTAGTGTGCCTGAGGGCTACCAGCTCCGACTCACCTTCACCCATCTGGACATTGAAGCTTCTGAAGGCTGCCATTACGACGCCCTGACAGTCAGCGCCACAGTTCAACACATATGATATCACAAATAACAAACCAGTGTTGTAGTGTTTGAGTTATACAATTCAGTATGACTCAAGTGTCAGCCTGAATCAACCGATGACTTGAACTTTACCTAGAACACTTTCTCAGCATCTACGTACATAGCTCATGTTTCTCTATTTTTGCCAAGATGTGTTTTGATGTATCACAGTAACAGTTTACGAGATTATTCAAACATAAAAAATATTAAAAATAATTTTGAGGCCACATTGAGGCAGTGCAACAACTTGTAAACAACATTATCACCTTATAAAGAGCTGCCAGCAAACGGTTGCTTATTTACACATCCAACACACATGGATCAACATTGTCATTCATTTACTACTACTTCTGTTTTAGTCCCCACCAACTTTTGATGTAAATATCTGGCTCTTTAGCTGCTGTTAAACCAAAACAATGACTGAAAGATGCTAAAAACCTCCATGCAGCTTAAGGACAATACAGATTTGGGGGATAATTCTCTGTGGGTTCATCAATACAAGTGACCCCTTGCATACTGCAATCTCTTCAACCAGTGTTCATATGAAAATATTTTTTAGCAGCTTTACGTATTGAGAGAACTTGAGACCCAGACTTAGACTCAAACTCAAACATAGAAAACGAGGAGGTTTAACTTAAGTACAATAAATAACTTTCTAAATAACTGAGCACAGACACATTCACAAATGATCCTCATCATGATTAAGATTTGATCCCTTATCATCCTTCAGGTTTTCTATGACGACAAGATTCTGGGAAAATTTTGTGGCCACGAGAATTCTGCTGATGGGATTCACCCAGGCAACCAGCCCATATTGTCTCCAGGCAACAGACTCACCCTTGTTTTCCAGTCAGATGACAGCAACCCAGAGCGCCACCAGAACGTGGGCTTCTCTGCTCAGTATCAGGCAATAGGTACTAGCTACTAGGTTCTAGCACTTCACTCTTCTAACACTCAACCATCTCCCACTAACTTAATGTCTCTCATTATCAGACATAGATGAGTGTTCTGCGCCAGAACCCGCAGATGGATCAGGTCCACTCTGCTCTCAGATCTGCCTCAACACCCTCGGCTCATACCTCTGCTCATGTTACCACGGCTTCGAGCTTCGCTCAGACCAGCGCACCTGTGTGTGTGAGTATTGAATAAATACATGCTTTTCCTGTATGTACACAGTAACTCAGTCAAACAGCTGTGACTTTAACTTCTGACTACAACCTCTATTTCAGTAAGTGACACTTCAAGGAACTGACTATTTATGACAAATGGTTATACAATTAGATTTGAGCTTTCAAATAATCTGACCAGTGACAAGAACTAGAAGTAATCCCCACTTTAAAATCACATTCATGAACATTAGATCAATAAAGTCAACAATACCATTAGCCTAACATGGCAGCAATCTAGCAGTGAAGTTAAAGATTGCAACTAACTGAACACCACTCCGGCCTGTATCTGACGACCTGTGAAAGAGAACGGGCTGTGAAGTGTGTTGGAGGAACTACGGTGACCACAAATCTTGCGAAAAACGTGAAAGGCCCTATCTAGATCCAGTGATTAGTTTGTCCCTTCTAGGCTACTGTAGAAAAATGCAACATGCTGGACCTCACGGCAACTGTAGATAAAAAGGGCTCATTCTAAGGTAATGAAAACACAGCTATTCCTATATTCAAATGATTATTCACTGATTAAAACATCCATATGAAAATTGTATTATATATTAATTATAGTGTTACGCATTGGACCTTTAAAAGCGTCAGGTAATAAGGACACATTGTACACTCGTATGAATATAATCAGATTACCTGGTAGTCAAGCAGCTAATGAATGAGCTCCAGGATGTGGTTAGTTTATGTTAGCATACAGACTGGAAGCAGAGGGAAAACTGCCACCGTGATTCATTCAGAAATATACCTATCAACAGAAGAAAGAAAGCAAAAAGATGTAAAAAAAATCTCTTGACTAAAGTTAACAGTATTATACCATTACCAAACTCTAAGCAAAAGTTTGGTAATCCTAAATAATTAATTCCTTTTCCAATTGTTCAGTATCCTGCAGCGGTGGTATATTTGATGAGCCAGAGGGACATCTGTTCAGTCCAGGATACCCTAACCCCCCACCTCATGCTGTGTCCTGTCAGTACATAATTTCTGTAGAATCTGGCTTCACTGTCTCTCTCAACTTCACTGACAACTTCCACATCGAGAGCGTGGACACTGAGCAAGGCCCTAACTGTCTCTATCACTGGTTGCAGGTAATGGCAAGCACCTTCCATACAATGTGTATATTTATATAAATAACTGGAAATAAATGGAGCATTAAAAAGATATTTTATACAACGAATGAGCTTGTATTCTCTTAAAATCCCAGTAACAGCCGTGAGTGCCTCGCACAGGACAGGGAGGGGTAAATGTGCTA
>NW_023339807.1:17076252-17088109 GCF_004916995.1 Morone saxatilis | reverse complement strand
TATTATTATTATTATTAAAAGGTAACCGTTCCAAACCAAGAGCCTATGAAGCTGTGTGGTGGAAAGAGTCCAGGTCTGATAATCACAAACTCCAACAATGTCCAGCTCGACTACCACACTGATAATGACGGCCTGAGCAGAGGCTGGAGCCTGGACTACAGCACACACAGTGAGTGAGAGAGGAATAAGCATTATGTGCCAGTGAAATACCCTTTCCATCGTACTGTTGGATAACTATGCAGTTGATGTTACATGTCTGCTTGTCTATGGTGTTTCCAGGAGTGCAGTGTCCATTTCCTGGTAAAGTGGGAAGGGGCAGGGTCACTCCTGTCTTGACCGAATATCTCTACAGAGACTACATCTCTGTGCGCTGCGACCCAGGATACAAGCTAATGACGGTTAGATTAAACTTACAATGTCTAATACTTAACAGCAACATGTTTATGTGTCAATGTGTGTGATATAAAAACACATAATGTCTGTTTCTGTCAGAATGGGCAGGAGATCGAGAGTTTCTCTACCATGTGCCAGAGCAATGGGCAGTGGCATCTCCCTCTGCCAGAATGCCACAGTATGTTACCTTTAAGCTTATGAAGTTTGATTCAACCACAAATTATCTGGAAAAATATTAACATGTGCTTGTTTTTTGTTCCTCTGCAGTAATTGATTGTGGAGAACCCAAACCCTTGCTGAATGGAGGGGTAACCTTCCTGTCTGGCTTTCAGAATCAGTACCGTTCTATTGTTCTGTATCACTGTAATGAACCATTTTACTCCCTCCTTGGGGGAACAAATGGTGAGATATTTACATACAGTGTTCTATGATAAGCTGTTTTAGATCCTCTTGAAACTTGTTTGAGTTGTATAATCCATTATTTCCAATTTACATTAATGTGATGAATGTACATTTACCAATAATATATACCAAATCTGGAAGACTTGTGATGTAATGACTATCTATTTAAGCATCTACACATATATTAAAGGACAGCATTAGCAAAATGGTTAACTGTGGAGTAATGTATATATGATTTGTAGTAAATGGGCTAAAGCATGCAAAGCTACTCGTTCCTAAATACTAACTTAACACCATGCTGAAAAACAATAATAATAGTAATTTCCTTCGAGGTATCATTAATTGGTGTGCACACAAGTGTGCTCTGTTGCACCTGTAACCACACCCAATAATGATGTCACAGTGTAGTACACTTCTACCTCACTTAAGATTTCATCAAAATATATTTTTCTTTTGTCTCCTCTCTGCTCTTCAGTTAGTTTCACCTGTGAAGCAGACAGAAGGTGGAGATCCAACAATGATATTGTTGTCAGTCCAACATGTTTACCAGGTATTGGTTTTGTTCATTTAGATCTCAGTCAAGAATCTGTTGTTTAATTGTGTGAAACGCTGTGTGATACATATACGTCTGTATCCCATCCAGTCTGTGGCCAGCCTATAAATCACATCTCTGCCTATCAGAGGATCATTGGAGGCAGTGAAGCTCCAAACCATACCATCCCCTGGCAAGTGCTACTGAGTGTAGATGGTCATAGAGCAGGAGGAATGGTGATTGCAGACCGCTGGATTATGACTGCAGCTCATGTCCTAAAAGAGAGTGGAAATACAGTACCAAATGATGCTTTACGGGTACGTGGTCTATTGTTATCTGCAAGCCCATTGCATCCATGTTTTTGAATTGACATTGATTTCTTCCTATGCTATTGATTTCCAGGTTTACATGGGACTCACTAATGTTAACACCCTGAGGCAATCTCCTGTGTATACCGCCTCAATCCACATTCACCCTGAATATGACAATCCCAACCAAGTAAACTTCAACAATGATATTGCCTTGATCAAACTGCGAGAGCCAATCACATTCAGAGCATCTGTTATGCCAGTATGTTTGCCAGAGAAAGGTGCCACATACGTCACTGGCATGATGGGGTAAAGAAACAACTGCCTGGTTTCATTTCATAATCCATTTTATATTTATTTTTTTATCCTGCTTTAAGTTTAGTGAACTCTTTTTAACTTCAGTTTAAATCTTCTTATTGCTTTTATCTCATTGTTTTGCCAACATGTGAATGTTTTAGACAGGAGACTCTTATTTGCCCCTTTCTAATGAGTTCCCCATAACTGTCTCTTCTACATTTTTTCAGATTGGTGTCAGGCTTTGGCCTCACAGAAAGTAACAATAACCGGATTTTAACAAATAAGCTGAAGTACGTGCAGCTCCCTGTGGTGGAGCAGGAGACATGCAGGGCTTCAATCACTTCAGCGAAAAAGAAAAGGAGCAGTGTACCACGTCTGACAAGTAACATGTTTTGTGCTGGAGTCCCTGAGGGTGGGAAGGACTCCTGCCAAGGTGACAGCGGAGGCCCTTTTACCCTGACTGATGACGGACGGGTCTGGGCTGCTGGGATCGTCAGCTGGGGGGTTGACTGTGGACAGCAGGGAACATACGGAGTCTATACCAGGGTCACCCACTACCTGGACTGGATCAACAAGACTATGCAGGAGAATTGAGCTTTACTGTAATTCATTACAACATGGTGTGAAAACATTGAAACAAAAGTAACAACATTTACAATAAAGTAAGAAAAAGAGAACAAACTTTGCTCTAAATATACTCTTTCTGCAGAATTAATGCATATTGTGTCACATAAAAACTATAAATTAACAACTGACAATAAAATGATCAAGTGCACATTTCTACTTACTATTATAACCAGTTCCTTCCTAAAATTACTGAATGAATGTCATACTGATTGTGAAGTCATCACATTGTATTTAAATCCACTAAAACCTTTTTAAAATAAAGTGACATAATACAGACTTGCATCTGCCTTTTTCATGCCTGTAACACAGATAAGATACATATCTTCTACCTTCTCTCTAACCAACTTGGTATTTGTTGGTCATTGTAATACTTGAGATGCCACTATTGTATATAGTTCTAGCTAATTGCTGTGTATGTGTACTATGTAAGTAATACATACTTAATCTATCTTCATGAACTCACAAACACAGTAGGCTCTCCCTCCACTGACGTTTTGGGGGTTTCATTGTGCTCGTACTCTGGAACTTTATACTGCACAAAAACTCGTTTTTTACTTCTCATTCTTCTTGTTAAGTTCTTCTACAATTCATACCTGCAAATGAGTTTTGCCAAGATAAACAAACCCTGGAGGTTAAATTCCATTGCAAAATACTTCAAACCACAGCCTGTGTGACATTAATGGTCCATTTGTGCATTAGACATTTTGTGTAAAACTGCAGTCACACAGAGGTACATTTATTGCAGACATGGGATGGAACTATTGTGTTATATGGTAAGCTTAATCTATTTGTTTCACCTTCATGTTGCATGTTTTAGTGAATTATTATTTTTTCAAGAATTACTACCCTAAAAAAAATTACAGTAAATACAGACTATTTGTGTTAAACTGTATGATAGCTGTCTATGAGCAGTATTTAAGATTAATTATGTGATCTCCATATATCAAACTAAATACCAAACTAAAGCAATACTATGTGGTTGCAAAATTTAAAGATTATTGTGTCACTTTGTTTGTTCTCTTTCTGTTTGCATCAACTTTGGACTACCACCTTAGTTCCAACTCTGTGTTTATGCACAACAATCCCAGGTTTCTGTGTTTGTGCTGGCAGCTACTCGAATCTCAACCTGTAATGCATGGAGAGGTCCATTCCCCTCAGTATCCCCTGCCTTACCTTCCTAACCTGCTGAAGCAATGGGACCTCTGGGTTCCTGAGGGCCACCAGATCCAGTTGTCCATAACACATCTGGATATTAAAGCTTCTTCAGGCTGTTATCAAGACTCTCTGACGGTCAGAGCCATGTTGAAATTTAATATTGTGCAATATTACAAACAATAGACCAGGGTTTTCATATTAAAGTCTATTTATTGCTTAACTATGACCTGAGTGTTGATGACCTGCAGAAACTGAGGTCTTGAACTGGGACTACAAATCATCAGGGCAGTTCTCACTGTGTATTGGTCTGGTAATCCTGATTGACATATTGTAAACGTGTGTGCAGACATGACTGCAGGCTATGATTATTCAAAACAGAGCTGATAAGATAATACGAAATAATGCTGTACAATAGCTGAGAGACGTTTATATATTTAGAAATGTGAGTGAAAAAACAAAAGACTGAAATAAGCAAGTTGCAGTAGTAAAACTATGTCACAAACCTTGCCTATTTGCCCATTTTGAGCCTTCCAATTTGACACTTCTTGGCAGCCAACACAACAGCTTGTTAACAACATTTTAGCATACTACTGTGAATGCAACAACCAACTGCAACAAGCCAAATAATACTGGCATTAATCAGAACACAGGCATAACATTACATTAAAATACGTTTTTGAAAAGATTTTAAATGAGGTAGCCATTCTCTAAGGCACCCTGCCTTATCGATTTTACCAACATTTACAAAATGAACATCATACTGTATGGAAGAAGACTTGAAACTAGCAATTGAGACCATAACCTCATTAGGAAATGGTTTACTGAACTAATTAATTAAGTGAGAAGTAGGCCCATATCTTTTTTGCAGCCAATTCAACTGCCCCCTGTTGGTCATTAGTAAGAATTTAGGTTCAAGACATTTCCATGTTGGCTTCACTTCAGAGACCCGAAAGCTTTGTCCATTAATTATATGCTGTCAATGGGTCACCCTATGCAATAGACACTTGATGTAGTAAGTGTATCCTGTCCTTATCAGGTGTGAACCATGAAAATGAATTAAAACATGTTTCTGAAACAATTTTAGGTGATAAATAGGCAACGCAGTAAAATAATCTTGCTTCCTATTTGATCAGCACTGCCTAGTTTGACAGTTTGATCTGAGTTTGGTGCGCTGTGCTGGACAGACACACTGAGTGACCTGTCAATCACAAGGTAGCCACACCAGAAAACATACACTGCTTTATCGTCTATTTTACTCTAAATTGGACCATAATTTACTGAATGTAGATCATAATATATGGAAGACGACTTAAATCTAGTGATTGAGACAATAAACTCGTTAGGAAACTGTTTACTGAGCTCATAAATGAAGTGAGAAGTCGGCTCATTCTCCATCAGAGTGAATGGTATTGGTGTGTTATTGCAGCCAATGGAGCTCCCCCTGCCAGTCTTTACATAGAATGCAGGTTCAAAACACTGCTTTGGCTTCACTTCACAGACCTGGAAGCTCTGTCCATTATGCAGTTTATACCATCAGTGGTCAGATTCTTCCTTTTGAAAATGACTTTCTCAGTTCGGTAAAGTCAGGGTTTTTTTTGCTACTGCCTTACTTGGTTGTATTTTACCTTACTTGATCAGGTCTTACAATGTCTTATTTGCTCTTTATACTTTACAGGTTCTCTACAATCAAAAGGTCTTGGGGATGTTTTGTGGACAGGAAAATTCAAGTCATCACCCAGGCAAAGTGCCAGTCCTTTCTGAAGGCAACAGATTGACTCTAAAATTTCAAACCAGTGACTCCTCTGCAGAGCTCCAACAGCACATTGGTTTCTCTGCTACCTACGAGGCAATAGGTAGAGCTTTTCTGGTCACTTTCCTTTTCCCTGCATTACGTGATTTCCCCCAATCTTCTGAAGAAATTTCACCTTAAAAAAATAATTAACATGGTGCTCTTCCAGGGATTTTGGTCAATGAACAATGCATATAAAAAAACATATAACAACTGTATTGCTTTGAGGTGAAAGTAAGAGCGTCAAAACATTCGAAGAAAAAAATCAAAATGTATTTCCAACATTTGTCTCTATAGATATATAACAATCTTGTCCTGGGTTATCAGACTAACATAAAACCTCATTAAATTCAAAAGTTTGAAACTATGCCAAAAAATAAAAATATATGTGAATGACCTAAATTTAAATTTAGGTTAAGTTTTCCCTTTAATCACCTTCTCATCTACAGACGTGGATGAGTGTTCAAAATCGGACCCCGGTCCAGGCTCGCATCCTCTCTGCTCTCAGATCTGCAGCAACACCCCTGGTTCTTACCACTGCTCCTGCCACTATGGTTACAAACTTCATTTAGACCAGCGCACATGTTTGTGTGAGTACTGTATAAACTAAATGTATGCTTCTGTATATGTACCTTAATGTGTGTCATACAGTGAAGCTCAGTAGTTACAGCATGGCATTAATGCTGCTGAGTAAATAACTAAACTAAATAATAATTGATTTTGCCCCATGTCCAGTCTCCTGTGGTGGTAATATATTTGAGCAGCATGCAGGACATCTGTCCAGTCCAAGGCACCCTCGCCCCTCACCACCATTTCTGTCCTGCAAGTACATCATTTCTGTGGACCCCAGATTCATTATCACTCTAAACTTCACTGACAACTTCCACATAGACAGCGTGGACACTCAGCAAGGTCCCAGGTGTCAACATCACTGGCTGCAGGTATTGGCAAAGGGCTTCCTTACAACAAATGCGACTGATACGCCTCAGTGTATATAAATAAACTTTCTACTCCTCCTCTGCACATAGGTGACCATCCCAGACAGAGATCCCATGAAGCTGTGTGGTGGAAAAAGTCCAGGTCTGATAGCTACAAATTCCAGTTCTGTCACACTGGACTACCATACTGATGATGAAGGCCTGAGTCAGGGCTGGAGCCTAAACTACAGCACAAACGGTGAGGGAGGAAATGAGAGACATGTTGTTTTGGTTGGTCTACGGTAACAATCAGTAACAATCACATATCTACACAAAAATGTGATTAATGTTTGGTTATCATGTCTTACAGATGTTGCATCAATTATTTACACATTCTTTCACTTGCAAACTATTAATATTTCCTTGTTTTGTTCCTCTGTAGTAAATGATTGTGGAGAACCAGAACCTTTGCTGAATGGAGGGGTGACCTTCCTGTCTGGCCTTCAGAATCAGTACCGTTCTGTTGTTCAGTATCACTGCAATGAACCATTTTACTCTTTCCCAGGGGGTGTAAATGGTGAGGTATTTACTAGTATCATTAAAAAAATATAATTAATTCAAATTACATTTTTGATAAATCTTAATTTTAAAATAAATGCTATTATCTTGTTCCCTATGGTCGTCAGTTAGTTTAACCTGTAAAGGAGAAGGAAAGTGGAGATCCAACACCAACAATGTCACTCCAACATGTATACCTGGTACTGAAACACCCTATCTAACATATGTACATTTTAATTAAAACATGAAGTCTGTGTCTGTATGAACCTATTTTTTGTCTCATCCAGTCTGTGGTCAGCCCACAACACTCATCTCCACCTATCAGAGGATCATTGGAGGCAGTGAAGCTCCAGACAATACCATCCCCTGGCAAGTGCTACTGAATATAGACGGAATAAGAGTTGGAGGAATGGTGATTGCAGACAGCTGGATTATGACTGCAGCTCACGACCTAACACATAACAGAAAACCAGTATCAAATGAGACTGTACGGGTAAGTGGGCTGTAGATGTTATCTGCATGCCCATTGCCTCCATGTTTTTGAATTGACATTCTTTTCCTCCTGTGCTATTGATTTGCAGGTTTACATGGGCCGTACTGATGTTAAATCCCTGATGGGTTGTCCTGTTTTGGTTGCTTCAATCCACATTCACCCTGAATACAACAACCCGGATGGCTTAGACTTCAACAATGACATTGCCTTGATCAAACTGCGAGACCCAATCACATTCAACTCATCGATTATGCCAATATGTTTGCCAGCAGAGGGCGCCACATACATCACTGGCATGATGGGGTAAAGAAACAACTGAGTTCTCATTTCATAGTGTTACAGAATACATTTTATGTAACATTTTGCTCTTCTTTTTGCTTTTTTCCTTGTTGTGCCAACATGTGAATCTTGTCCAGCTTCTAGACAAGAGGCTCTGATTTCCTGAATTTACCATTGCTGGCTCTTCTAGTCTTTTTTATTTATTTCAGACTGGTGTCAGGCTTTGGCATTATGGAAATTTACCCCCCACGGATAACAAAGAAGCTTAAGTATGTGCAACTCCCTGTGGTGGAGCAGGACACATGCCGTAATTCTGTCAAAAAGTTGAAGAAGACAAGGAACAACTTACCGAGTCTGACAGATAACATGTTTTGTGCTGGAGTCCCTGAAGGTGGGAAAGACACCTGTCTTGGGGACAGTGGAGGCCCCTTTGCCCTGAGAGATAACGGACAGTTCTGGGTTGCTGGGATTGTCAGCTGGGGGGTTGACTGTGGACAACAGGGAACATACAGAGTTTATACCAAAGTCACCAACTACCTGGACTGGATCAACAAAACTATGCAGGAGAACTGAATTAACAGTAATTTATTACATGGTGTGAAGATTAATAAAACACAAGTAAAAACATTTACAATAAAATAAGAAAACAGATAACTAAACATAACTAAACAAGTTATGAATTAACACAATCTTCTAATTGATTATCAAATGATCAATTTCTACTTATCATAATTAGAACCATCTGCAAACTTCCTAAAATAATTCAATGAATGTCACACTGATTGTGAAGTCATTGCACTGTAAAAGCCTTTTTTTTTTTTAAATAAAGTGACATAATACAGACTCGCATGTGCCTTTTTCATACATGCAACTCAGATTAGTCAGATTTTCTCTCTTACTAACTTGGTATTTGTCAGTCACTCTAATACCTTGTACTAAGAGATACTCTGATGTATATTGTTGTTAATTACTGTGTGTGTCTACTATATACTGTAATATACTGCACATACATACTACCTACTTAATCTATCTTCATGAACTCCCACATCCTACTCCATCATTGACTTGTTTTGGGTTTTCTCTGTGCTCATACTTTTACTGCACACAGTTTTGCTCCTATTTTTTCTAGTTTGGTTAGTCAAATGTATTGAGCCATTATTGACCCTGTTCTTCTACAATTAATACCTGCATTTACTTTTGCCAAGATAAACAAACCCTGGAGATCAAATTCCATTGCAAAATACTACAAACCACAGCCTGTGTGACATTAATGGTCCATGAGATGTTTTTGCATAAAGCTGCAGTCACACAGAGATACATTTATTACAGACATGGGATGGACTTACTGTCTTATATGGTAAGCTTGATTAAAATATCTTTATGTTGCATGCTAGCAATTTAAAAAAGTAATAGTAGGTAAAAAGTGTGGATGTCCATTACAACATTGTTTATAGTTAAGTAGCTAAGTACCATATAGAAAACTAAAGGCACAGTATATGGTTGCAAAAGTTAAAAATGTATTTCTAAACTGTATTTGTTCTTCTTCTGTTTGCATCAAATTTAACTAGAACCTTTGTTCAAACTGTGTTTATAAACAATTCTAGGTGTCTGTATTTGTCAGTGACTAAGTGCTCACAGCTGCCTGACTCTCAACCTGTAATGCATGGGGAGGTCCATTCCCCTCAGTATCCCCGGCCTTACCCTCCTAACCTGCTGAAGCAATGGGACATCTGGGTTACTGAAGGCTACCTGATCCAGCTGTCCCTAACACATCTGGATATTAAAGCTTCTTCAGGCTGCCATCAGGACTTTCTGACGGTCAGAGCCATATTAAAAACTCTAATATTCAACAATATTCCATATAATAGATCAGTGTTGTGTACTTAAGTCCAGAACCCAAATTTTAGTCTAATATTTATCACTTAACTTTGATCTGAGTATTGATGCACCTGCACAAAATGCGGTCTTGAATTGGAACCAGTGACTCCATCCATGCCATCCATCCATCCAACCAGCCATCCATTCATTTTTTATTGCTTATCCAAGGACTGGTTGCATTGGCAGCAGGCTAATGATGAAGACACACAGAATCCGGTGAGGATGCGTCTGAGAGCACAAGACCACAGTGCCCCGGCTGATGAGTGATGGAACTGCAAGTTGGTTGGTGGATGACTTAATTTGCATGAAGTTGAAATTAAGTCGAGGCTATGCAAATTCAAACACCGTAGGAACCATTGAGTTGACATCAGTCCATGGATCCAGTGTATTTGCACCATAAAGGCTTGATTCTACATTTGATTCTACATGGCATGGCAGTGTTGTGTTCCAGCTGATTGCAGCAACACTGACTTGTGGTTTTTCCAGACATGCTGCAGTGCATTTAAGAAGCAGCTCTCCACTCTGCTCAACTTAAATACTAATATTCTATTTTTGACTGAAACAAGCTGCACAGAGCAGATCAACCCAAGCAGCAAGTCTGCCACAAGAATGGCATAGAGCATCCAGTCAATGTTCGAAATAAAACATCCTCAGACTCCTAAACGTATATCAAAAAAGTAAAAACATTTGGCCAGGAAAACAACTTTGCTTCTCAAATGTTCAAATGTGTCAAGGGTGAAACAAAACTGCATTGCAAACTTAATGTCATAGAGCAGTGTCCAGTAGGATCTAGGCGTATAGGTAATCCAAATGTTCCTCTCCCCAACAAATGTTTCTCCAGCTCCTCTTGGGGGATCCTGATGTGTTCCCAAGGCAGATGAGCTAATCTCTCCAGCATGTTCTGGGCATCCTACCAGTTGGACATTGCTGGAAAACCTTTAAAGATCCTGATCAGATGCCCAAACCACCTTAATTGGCTCCTTGGCAACTATATTTTGAGCATCCTCTGAGCTCCATACCCTATCTCTAAGGGTGAGTCCATCGACCCTATGGAGGAAACTTGTTTTGGTCGCTTGTTTCCAGGAGCTCCTTCTTTCAGTCACTACCCAAATCTCATGACCATAGGTGAGAGCCGGAACATGGATTGACTGGAAAATTGAAAGCTTTGCCTTCAGGCTTCGGGCCTTTACCTCAACGCTCCTGTATAACACCCACATTGCTAAGGCTGCCACAGTACATCTGTTTATCTCACACTCAACTTTACCCTCACTTGTGAACCAGGTACTTGCAAATCGCTCCCTGTCCAGAAAGAGCAATGAACCATGGCTTCAGACTTAATGGCTTCAGAGGTGATGACTCTCATCCCAACAACTTCCCCCTTGACTGCAAATCACCCCAGTGTGTGCAGAAGGTCACAGTCTAACTTTGAGACCTCTGCCAGGAATATGGATTAGGCTTCCCCTGTCTTTTTAAACTCTGTTTCACAGAGGAAGTGTTAGTTGGTTTCAAGAGTGCTCTTTCCACCAAACCACCAGATTTTAACCAAAGAGCTCCCCTCCCAAGTCAGCCTCTAGGAGGGGGCCCAGACTTGTTTTTTTTAGCAACTATGAATCACTGGTCTAGTCATCCTGACTGATATACTGTAAACCTGTGTGAAGATATACCTGAAACACAGCACGTTTATGTAGTTTGAAAGACAAGTGGAAAAATAAATGAATTAAATAACTTAAGCAGTTGCAAAGCTATGCCACCTTTCCCAGGCGCACTTGAAGTCACTTTAAGTGACCTTTGAATGCTCTTTTTGGTCTCACAATGTCTTTTTTGCTTACTTTTCAGGTTCTCTATGATCAAAAGGTCTTGGGAAAGTTTTGTGGTCAGGAAAATTCAACTCATCACCCAGGCAAAGTATCAATTCTTTCTCAAGACAACAGACTGACTCTCATATTTCAAACAAGTGACTCCTCTGCGGAGCTCCAACAGCACATTGGTTTCTCTGCAACCTACAAGGCAATAGGTAATGCTTTTCTGGTCACTTCCCTATAACTGTTTATTTCTGGTCACTTCACTATCTATCTTCACCTAATATTTCTGATATGCCCCAACCCTTCAAGAGAAATTCTACCTTCAAACATAATTAACATTGTGCTTTTTCAGGGATTTTGGTCAGCATGATTTTTTGTTTTTGTTTTTGTTTTTTTTGGCCTTTATTTGACAGAGATAGCTGGAGAG
>NW_023339807.1:17075820-17076163 GCF_004916995.1 Morone saxatilis | reverse complement strand
ACTGACTGAGCTAACCAGGCGCCCGGTCACCATGATTACAACGTTATCACTTTAAGCTGGAAATAAGTGTGCCAAAACATTAAAAGAATCAAATATAAATGTACCCCTATCTCAGTTAATTCACTATGGCTGTTGTCTCTATGTTCTAGGATTTGCTCAATTATTGTATACGGAGCAGCTCCAAGATTTGTCTCTATAAATGATATTATAACAATTTTGATCTTGTGTTGATCAGCTTAAGACAAGACTTATTCAGTCACAAATTAAAACTAAGCAAAAATAACTATAACTATATATTAAATCAAACTTTAGGTTAAGTTTTCCTTTAATGACCTTCTCATTG
>NW_023339807.1:17072640-17075795 GCF_004916995.1 Morone saxatilis | reverse complement strand
AGAATTAATATGAGCGAGGTGTCTCGCTATGGATGCAGCCTCCCTGCAGCCCTGATAGAAGCATTTATCTCAATCCGCCAATCCTGATTGGCCCGGTGAAGGTGTTCATGCCGCCGCCGCACCCCCAGTAGTCCCACCACTATATAGAAGTGCGTGCAGATAACACTTGCTCAATTCAATAAGCAAACCTCTTCTCACCGCCCAGCAAGAAGGGTTGTTGGCGAGACACCTCGCTCATATTATTCTAAGAACTGCGGTTATGTTAGATAACAAACGTTCTTCTTCCATTAATATATCACTCGGTGTTTCCTATGGGATATGGTAGCTCCGTATTGCCAGACAGCTTATTATTAAGTACCGGCCGGGGGGGAGGGTCCATGGGTTCCAGTTAGACTCCAGGACCGCGCTGGCCACACACGGCCTGACACGTCAAGCATGGTAGAACAGACAAAAGTCATGAGGTGAGACCAACTCGCTGCTGAACAAATGCCTGAACAGACACTCCCCTAAATAAGCCCAGGATGCGGCCATCCCGCGGTAGAGTGCGCACGCAAAAGCCCGCCGGCGGCTGCAGACCCCTGCTCGTATATGCCAAAAGCTATAGCCTTCCTACCACCGTCAGTGGGCGATGCGCCTGCTTTGTGACCGGGCTGCATCCCTCTTCGGGGTTCGCCCGGTGACAAAGAGCCTGATCGCTCCTCCTGATGCTTTGTTCCTGTCCATATTAAGAGACGCACGCTCGACTGACACACATGTGCAGCTCGCTGCTCACCGGGAAAGCGGTGAACGCTGCGAGCTCGATCGGGAATGATCACTCCCACCTTAGGTACAAAAGACCGGGTTGGGCTTCAGAACAACGGTTTCCCGGGCGTAAACTGAGCGATGCAGGGCTCACAGAGAGCGCATGGATATTCATCATCGCTTTGCGGAGGCGAGCTGCGGTTATGTTAGATAACCAAATGTTTTGTCTGGTCAATGGTAACAGTTTTACAACTGTATATATGTTATTAATGATGTTTTCATGTCCTTTCCAGAGGTCACATGTCCAGTTCTAGGGAATGTGGCTAAAGGCAAAGTGACTCTTGTCTTGACAGAATATTTCGACAGAGATTACATCTATGTGACCTGTGACCAAGGATACAAGCTGATGATGGTTTAATGTTTTTTCGTTCACTGACATTGCTTGCTGTCCTTTGTGTTAATTTTTGTTGTATGAATTAGACAAATATATATTACACTTGATCAGTCCACTATCTTTTCTCAGGATGGTCGAGAGATCAAGATGTTCTCAGCCACGTGTCAAAGCGACGGACAGTGGACCCTCCCTCTGCCAGAATGCCATAGTATGTCTGTTCTGACCCCAAATTATTTTATTTACTCAAAACTTAGCTGAACTGACCAAATATTAATGGGACCACTACAGAAAACTGCAGATGAACTTTTAATATCCGGGAATTTATATTATAGACACTACTACTGACTATTCGTGTAACAATTTGGTCACATTATAACACAATGACCACTAACAGTCCAGCCATATACTATGTATTGACCTAGTCAAGTTTAGAGTTTCTAAGAGTTAAGGCAGAAATGAGTTTTAAAGACATTCCTTGTTAAAACTGCACACTCCATTTATCAAAACAGGCAACATAATAAATATATGCATCAGCAAAAACCCACAGCAAATCAGATCCAAACACAAAATTACACTTCCCAATACTGCTACCACATAACAACTACAGTCCAATGAAACTAATCTAATACATTTCCTGTCACTGGCCAGATATAAATTTGTTCTTGTTTTTTGATCTTCTGCAGTAATTGATTGTGGAGAACCCAAATCTTTGCTGAATGGAGGGGTGACCTTTCTGTCTGGCTTTCAGAATCAGTACCGTTCTGTTGTTCAGTATCACTGTAATGAACCATTTTACTCTCTCCCTGGGGGCGTAAATTGTGAGATATTTCCACATATTCTCAAAATGTCATTAATCATTTTTTTTATTTCTGATATAGCTTAATTTAAAATTAATGCCATTTTCTTGTTCCCTCTGATCTTCAGTTACTTTCACCTGTGACGCAGACAGAAAATGGAGATCCAACCATGATACTGATGTCACTGCAACATGTATACCTGGTATTGGCACCCTGTAATAGCTAATCTTGGATGCTTTTCTTAAAAATTAAGTCTGTGTCTGTGTGAACCTAAATTATGTCTGTCTTATCCAGTCTGTGGCCAGCCCACAAAACACATCTCTACCTATCAGAGGATCATTGGAGGCAGTGAAGCTCCAGACAATACCATCCCCTGGCAAGTGCTACTGAGTATAGATGGTCAAAGAGCAGGAGGAATGGTGATTGCAGACCGCTGGATTATGACTGCAGCTCAGATCCTAAAACATAATGGAAACACAGTACCAAATGAGGCTTTACGGGTAAGTGGGTAAGCTTTATCTGCATTCCCATTGCCTTCATGTTTTTGAACAGACATTTATTTCCTCCTATGCTATTGATTTGCAGGTTTATGTGGGATTCACTAATGTTAACACCCTGAGGCAATCTCCTGTGTATACTGCCTCAATCCATGTTCACCCTGAATACAACAATCCTAACTACGTAGACTTCAACAATGACATTGCCCTGATTAAACTGCGAGAACCAATCACATTCAGAGCATCTGTTATGCCAGTATGTTTGCCAGCAGAAGGTGCCACATATGTCACTGGCATGATGGGGTAAAGAAACAACTTTAATTTTATAATGTTGTACAATCCATTTTATATTTATTTATTTTCTCAACTTTTTGTTTAGTAAACTTAGTAATTTTACCTTGAATTTAAATCTTCTTATTGCCTTTTGTCTTTGCACTTTTCTCATGAGTTCCCCATAACTGTCTCTTCTACATTTTTTTCAGACTGGTTTCAGGTTTTGGCCTCACAGGAAGTTACCGCAGCCGGATTTTGACAAATAAGCTGAAGTACGTGCAGCTACCTGTGGTGGAGCAGGAGACATGCAGGGCTTCAATCACTTCAGCTAAAAAGAAAAGGAACAGTGTACCAAGTCTGACAAATAACATGTTTTGTGCTGGAGTCCCTGAGGGTTGGAAGGACTCCTGCCAAGGTGACAGTGGAGGCCCTTTCACCATGAGGAATGACGGA
>NW_023339807.1:17053914-17072628 GCF_004916995.1 Morone saxatilis | reverse complement strand
GGGTCTGGGCTGCTGGGATCGTCAGCTGGGGGGTTGACTGTGGACAGCAGGGAACATACGGAGTCTATACCAGGGTCGCTAACTACATGGACTGGATCAACAAGACTATGCAAGAGAACTGAGATTTTTAGCATGATGTGAAGATTTGGATGAAACAAAAGTAAAATCAAAAACAGTGAAAACATCTACAATAAAATAAGATAAAAACAAACAAACAGACATTTTTTGTACATGTATCTCATATCTCTGGTAAAGACAATAATCATATTAATGTCTACTTCAACTGCCTCTTACCAACTTAGGTTTTTTCCTGCTTATGGTCATCTCGCAGGACATTATCCCATCTATGCCATGGTCACTTGCCAAAGAAAAAAATTATATTTTCATACATTTTGCAATCCAAACTTTTCACAAGCTGTAACTCTGTTTCCCTGGTAACACCTTAGGGTTTGACTAATATCTGGAAAAATCATTACCATCGCATATGGTTCTCAATCGCAATGGAAATGTTGCCCACTACTCCAGTAAACAGGATGAACCTTAGATACGAGTTTGCAGCGGGAGATGTTTCTAGTGTTCTTCGCTATAGAACCCACTGGCTTAGCTACGACCTAGAAAGCTAGCATTAGCAAGATTCAAGGTTAATAACACTGCGTACAGTTTACTCCAGTAAACAGAAGTTGACAGGCAATTTTTAAGAGATTAGTGGACACCCTGCACCCAATCAGGATCAAGTGTTCACCCAGACTATGGTATACATTGTTAATTATATGTTTACTACGTACTCTGAGAACTAGCTACTTCATGTCTCTTCAGGAACTAAAGACAGTAGCCTCTCATTTTATTTACTATTTTGGGTCTTCACAGGACTCTGCACTGTGCTCATACTCACACTTTTACTCCTCATTCTTCCATTTCGGTTAGTCTAACTTACTGAACCATTACTGACCCTGTTTTTCTACAATTCATACTTGTATTTAATTCTGCCAAGACAAACAAACCCTGAAGGTTAAATTCCACTGCAAAATGCTACAAACCACAGCCTGTGTGACATTAGTAGTCCAATGGACATGAGACATTTCACCTAAAACTGCAGTCACACAAATATTGCAGACATGGAATGGACCTACTGTGTTATATGGTAAGCTTTGCGATAAATGTTCACCTTTGTTGTATGTTTTAGTAAAGTGTCATTTTTAATGAATTTATATCTTTCTATCTTGCATTATATACATACTATAAGTGTGCAAACTACACTACAACAGTATCATATAGAAAACTAAAGCCATATTATATGGTTACAGATGTTACATTTATTGTGTCACTGTATTTGTTCTCTTTCTGTTTGCATCAACTTTGGACTACCACCTTAGTTCTAACTCTGTGTTTATGTACAATAATTACAGGTTACTGTGTTTGTCAGCACGTAAGTGCTGGCAACTGTCCGACTCGCAACCTGTAATGCATGGGAAGGTCCATTCCCCTCAGTATCCCCGGCCTTACCTTCCCAACCTGCAAAAGGAATGGGACCTCTCGGTTCCTGAGGGTTACCAGATCCAGCTGTCCCTAACACATCTGGATATTAAAGCTTCTGTGGGCTGCTATCAAGACTCACTGACGGTCAGAGCCATATTGAAGCCTATCATTATACAATATTAGACAATAGATCAGTGTTGTTTTTCTCTAAAACACAAATTTGAATCTAAAACTTATGACATAACGTTGACTTAAATATTATAAATATTAACTGGGTTCTTAAAATGGAACCAAGGGCAAAAATTCACAACAACAGTGAACAGTAACAGTGAAACATGGCCTTAGACTTGCAACAACTGACTCTCATCACGACCACTTCACACTAAAACTGCAAACTACCCCAGACTGATCGGTCTGATAAAGCCAACTGAATTACATTTTCTGCAAAGAGCAGAGAATCAATTCTGAGATCCAAATCAAACATTTACCAACCCACAAAGTCCTGTAACACCCAGGATTTTATTTCAGTGACTACCAAAGCCACAGCCCTTCTGGCTTCCTATTCTGCTGCTTCAGCTGACCCCTGGGCAAACCAAGCCCAAAAGACCTCCTTCTTCAGGTTATAGGCCTCCATCACTGCTGGTATCCATCAGTTCAGTTGCTGCCATGACAGGCACCAACCACCTTCTGATTACAATTCCTAATAGCCACCTCAATACAGGTTGTAAACATGACCCACTTGGATTTCACATCCCCAACCTCCCCCGGCATGCAGTCCGAGTTCCAGTTCCTCCTCACTACACATTTGGGTTTACCAGTCTGTCTGGCAGCTTCTCCCACCATCTGATCCAACTCACTAGATGGTGATCAATTGACACTGAGTGTCGAACATAGTGTTTGATATTACCAATCTATGACTAGCACAGAAGTCTTGATTTGTATTTTGGCGCCCCTGTTAACCGATTAGAGCAGTATCTCAGGCTGCTGCAGCGCATCACTTGTAGTCACTATGATCATCAGAGGGAGTGCCCCTTCATGATCAATGGTCTTACAATGTCTTTTTTTGCTCTTTACACATTTCAGGTTCTCTATGATCAAAAGGTCTTGGGGAAGCTTTGTGGTCAGGAAAACTCAACTGATTACTCTGGCATAGAACCAATCTTTTCTCAAGGCAACAGACTGACTCTCATATTCCAAACAAGTGATTCGACTGCGGAGCACATTGGTTTCTCTGCTATCTACAAGGCAATAGGTAGAGCTTTTCTGGTCACTTCCCTATAACTGTTTATTTCCCCCAAACTTCAAGAGAAATTCCACTGTAAAAAACACATTTAACATGGTGCTTTGTAGGGCTGCATGATATGGTAAAAAAAAAAATCATATTGTGATTATTCTGACAGGTATTACAGTTGTGATATGATTCACTTCACCTGTCAGTGGTCATAATGTTATGGCTGATCAGTGTATTATCTCCTTGAGCTGTAACAATATAAATATACATTAAAAAAATACATTTTACTTAATGTTAAGGTTTCCTTTAATGACCTTCTCATTGTCAGATGTGGATGAGTGTTCAAAACCAGACCCTGGAGATGGCTCAGGTCCACTCTGCTCTCAGATCTGCATCAACACCCCTGGTTCTTACCACTGCTCCTGCCGCTATGGTTACAAACTCCATTTAGACCAGTACACATGTTTGTGTGAGTACTGTATAAAGTTAATGCATGCTTGTTTGTATGTACCTTAATGTGTCATCCTATGAAGCTCAATAGTAACAATGTAGTATTAATGCTGCTGAGTACAATATTGAATATTGAATCTCTTGTTCTTGCAACCATAATACTTGTTTTTGCCCAAATGTCTAGTATCCTGTGGTGGTTGTATATTTGACAAGGATGAGGGACATCTGTCCAGTCCAGGATACCCTGGCCCCTCACCTCCTTTTCTGTCCTGCAAGTACATCATCTCTGTGGAGCCCACATTCATTATCACACTAAACTTCACTGACAACTTCCACATTGACAGCGTGGACACTCAGCAAGGTCCCAGCTGTCAACATCACTGGCTGCAGGTATTGGCAAAGGGCTTCCTTACAACAAATGACCCTCTGACATGCCTTAGTATAAAAAAAACTTTCCACCACTCCCCTTATAGGTGACCATTCCAGGCAGAGAGCCCATGAAGCTGTGTGGTGAAAAGAGTCCAGGTCTGATAGCTACAAAATCCAGTACTGTCAGACTGGACTACCATACGGATGATAAAGGCCTGAGTCACGGCTGGAGCCTGGACTACAGCACATATGGTGAGTGATGAAGGGAGAGAGACAAGGTGTTTTTTTGCCAAGGGTAGTGGTTGTACAACTGTAGGTATGTGATTAATATTTGGGTATCATGTCCTTTCCAGAGGTCAAATGTCCATTTCCGGGTCATGTCACTAAAGGCAGAGTGACTCCTGTCTTAACTGAATATTTCTTCAGAGATTATATCTATGTGACCTGTAAGCAAGGATACAGGCTGATGATGGTTTGATGTTTTCTTTCTTTCACTCTCCATTTGTTAAAGGACCAGTGTGTAGGATTTAGTGACATGTAGCAGTGAAGTTGTAGATTGCAACCAAATGAAAACCACTCCCTTTCTAAGCATGTAGGAGAAACTACTGTAGTTGCAAAACTTGAAAGGCCCTATTAAGAGCCAGTATTTGGTGTGTTTGTTCTGGGCTGCTGTAGAAACAAGGTTGAACATGGCGGTCTCTATGATAAATTTAAGTGGCTCATTCTATGGTACCAAAAACACTACAATTTAATATTTACTGGTGATAAAAACACTAAATAAAACATAGTCCAGTGTGTATGTTTTCGTTAGTGTGTAATCAGAATATGGTTTTGATTGTGTTTTCATTACCTTAGAATGAGCCATTTTTATCTACTGATGCAGCAGGTTGCCTTCCAAGGTGAACCAGCATGTTTAGTTTTTCCCGCACATTTCACAGCCTGTTCTTATTTTCAGGGAGTCTAATACAGACTCCAGTGGTGTTCAATTAGTTACAATATACAACTTCACCACTACAGGCCACTCAATCCTACACACTGGTCCTTTAAGACCAAAAAAAGAGTTAAATACAAAAAGTTAGTTAAAGTTTGTTAGTTTTCTTATCTATTTATTTGTTTTATTGTGTGAATTAGACCAACATTCATCAAATGTATTTAATTCACTTTCTTTTCTAGAATGGTCAAGAGATCAGGAAGTTCTCAGCTATGTGTCAAAGCAACCGACAGTGGCACCTTCCTCTGCCAGAGTGCCAGAGTATGTCTGTTTTGAGCCCAAAATATTTTGAATAAACTTATTATAATCCAATGTCTTTCTTGACTCACTAGCAAAATATTAATATGTCCTTGTTTTGTTTTTCTCCAGTAATTGATTGTGGGGAACCCAAACCTTTGCTGAATGGAGGGGTGACCTTCCTGTCTGGATTTCAGAATCAGTACCGTTCTGTTGTTCAGTATCACTGCAATGAACCATTTTACGCTCTCCCTGCAGCTGTGAATGGTAAGATATTTACATACTGTTTTAGAAATGTATTTTTCATGAAGCTTAACTAAATATAAATGCCATTATGTTGTTCCCTCTGGTCTCCAGTTAGTTTTACCTGTGAAGCAGATGGAAAGTGGAAATTCAAACACAGCGATGTTATTCCAACATGTATACCAGGTATATAAAACCTAGTGATACCTAATCGGTGACACTTTATTTAAAACATGAAATCTGTGTCTCTATGAACCTATTTTTTGTCTGTCTCATCCAGTCTGTGGCAAGCCTACAAAACTCATCTCTACCTATCAGAGGACCATCGGAGGCAGTGATGGTCCAGACAATACCATCCCCTGGCATGTGCTACTGAATATAGACGGAAGAACAGGAGGAGGCATGGTGATTGAAGAGCGCTGGATTATGACAGCAGCTCATATTCTAATACAGGATGGAAATCCAGCTTCAAATGAGACTGTACGGGTAGGTAGGCTACTGTAGGTGTTATCTGCATGCCCACTGCCTCCATATTATTGAATGTACATTTATTTCCTCCTGTGCAGATTTACATGGGACTTATTGACGTTAAAAGCTTATTGGGCTCTCGTGCGTATGCTGCCTCAATCCACATTCACCCTGAATACAACAACCCGAATGGCTTAGACTTCAACAATGACATTGCCTTGATCAAACTGCGAGACCCAATCACATTTAACTCATCCATTATGCCAGTTTGTTTGCCAGCAGAGGGAGCCACATATGTCACTGACATGATAGGGTAAAGAAACAACTTTTCATTTCATAACACTTTATAATTAAATATTTCAAGGTTATTTTTTTAAACTCAATAATCTTATCTTGCATTTTATTTTTTCCAGCTTTTCAGACTTTTTTTTCTCACCATAACTGTCTTTTCTGCAATTTCTCTTCAGACTGGTGTCAGGCTTTATTACAGAAACCGACAACCAACAGATTTTAGCAAATCATTTGAAATACGTGCACCTCCTTGTGGTGGAGCAGGAGACATGCAATAGTTCAGTCAATAAGCTGAAGAAGACAAGGGGCGACTTACCGAGTCTGACAAAAAACATGTTTTGTGCTGGAGTCCCTGGTGGTGGGAAGGACTCCTGCCACGGTGACAGTGGAAGCCCCATCACTCTGAGGAATGATGGGCGATTCTGGGCTGCTGGGATTGTCAGCTGGGGGGTTGACTGTGGACAGCCGGGAACATATGGAATCTATACCAGAGTTGCCAACTACCTGAACTGGATCAACAAGACTATGCAGGAGAACTGAATAAAACCAGAGACAAATATAGCCAAATAAAAACAAATGAAGAACAACTTTACTTATACAGTCCTTCCTTATTCAACTAACAATAAAATGATAGAGGTGACGTACCTTGTCCGGGTTTAGCAAGATTTTTTTAATGATAAATCTTGCTTGTGGCCGGAAATGAGGTTGATGAGAGCAGTGAGATTGAATAAAACAGCAAGATGATGCTCCTTTGTGGTTTCATCACTTCACAACAACTCGTGCATAGCACACTATCATTTGATCTATTGTTAATATGAAACCATTTATTATTGCAGCTTCATTTTCTACCTAATAATAATAATTTCCTGAATAGCATCATATGGTAGTAGAGTAAGATTTAATCTTTAGTGATGTTTCTCATGATTTGTCACCTTATAGAAGAAACTCCTAGATGGTGATTGATAACGTTACCACTCTTGTGTCTGCACTGTATTGTGTAGCTGGTTAGATTAACTTGGCATGAAAAAAGACTGGAAACATAGGGGAAACAGCTAGTTTGCTCAGTCTAAAAAATTATCACTACCAGCCTCTCTAAGTGTTAAAATGACAAGATGTAGTGCTAGCTCCATTACTTACAGACATAAGAGATAACTTTATAAATCTTCTCACCTTGCAAACTCTCTTGGTAAAAATAAACAGGTATCAGTATTGCCAAAAATGGGAAAAACAGACGGACGTTGGTTTCCATAGTGACCCATGACCAGCTCCCTGCTGCTCTGTGATTGGACGATTCCTCTCTGCTCACTTTCACTTTCTCTGTTCCACTGCTGCATTTTGCGCATGCTCCCAACAGCGAGACGGGCTTGCGTCTCCTGGACCACCTCAAGAGTTTATTATTATATTATATTATATAAATCGCTGCACGGTTCTTGTATAATATCGATGGGATGAAGAAAAGGCTGTAAAATAATCAGAGTGTGGGCGACACAATGAGCTGCTGTTAGTCCTTGAAATCAAAAGTGAAAGTGCGCTTGTTATTTTGTGTTCTAAGGAAGCTATTTAATTTTATCCAGTTGTACTAACGTTAAAGTTTGCCTATGGCACTAATAACACTGAAACGAGACTCCATGATGATGATTGAAGGGATTTTGTTTGGATGCTTCCTGACGTGCGTTTGTGGTAAGAGCATTCATTTTGGCATATTGATACAGCGCTGAATGGTGGACAATGTAGTAGTGGCCATAAATTTAGTTAGCTTCAGTTGATTGTCAGGCTCAGTAATAAAAGTTTTGTCTGACACAACTTTTTTGTTCATGCTTTACTATATTAGGTCTATGATTTCCTTTGTGGGGTGTTTATTTGTACACTTTCAATAAATTGAATACAATTTACTTCTAATTTAGTCCTAGAATATTTTAGTCAGCGTGTAGTAGGTCAGATGAACAGGAAAAAATTTGAAATTTGTCTAATAGGAAGTAAATAGCTCAGCACATATGAAGGAAAAAAGCTATTAATAATAACAATAATTATTAATGAATATTTCCCTGTGTTTAAATGGAGTCGTTTGTTGAAACTAAATTCCTCTAGAAATCAACAGTTGCTTTTAAAGGGTTCTGTGACAAATTTCTTTCTTTCAGTGTGTTTTTAGAAAATAAACAGACTTCTATTTAATAGTAATTATTAGTAATTATGTTAAAAATGCTTTAAAGGTTAAAAACAATTAAATGTGTATAATAAGAACTTGTAATTGATTCAGACCAGATGATAAATGATAAAAAAGTATTTCAAAGATTTTTTATTTGCCCCTTCTTTCTCAGCCAATGGAGTTGCAGACGTGGTACTTTCTTGCGCCCTGGTGGAGGAGGGAGTGGGAATGGGAGGAATGGGCGGCGGCGCTCTTTTCACACGGACTCCAGCCACTCTCGTCTTAAGAGATGTCGCAGTGCCTCCTGACGAATCACTGGAAACACTCACTCCGTTTGTCCCGCCTTCAATCCCTGATCCAGATGCCATCCTCTTAGAAGCCAAAGGTTTTCCCTGTCTTCTCTATGTATAAAGTTTGGTGAAATATAAGCACAACCTGTGTTGAACTTCTCCTCTCATCCCCCTGTGACAGTCTCATCACCTGAGATCCCCAACGTGGACGTGTTGCTGCACGCGGACTGCAATGAGCAGGAGGTGATGTGCGAAATAAGCCGTTACTCTCCTCAGGGATCCCAGGAAAGTTCAGATCCAGCTTACTTCATGGTGTCCCTTAACGTGGAGGGAGTTGAGTTCAGCACTTCGTTGATTCTGCAGACTTTGATGGTGGAGAAGGACCAGTCGACCCTCATACAAAACAAACTGGGTCTACCTCTTAGCCAGTCGGGAACGCTTCTGACTGAGGGTGAGAATTAGAGTTTAATATATCATTTAATCTTTCTTATTGAATTGTTTCCATTCACAACATCTGTTTCACTGCTTTTTTGCTTCCTGTCCCACAGTGATATTTGTGGTGTTTTCCCACAAAAAGTCTGTATCTGCCCCTCTGAGAGGTGATGTTCTCCTCAACTGTGGCTTCAAGCAACAGGAGATACCCTTAGCGCAGGAGGTGGGCATTGAATGGCGACTGCAGCACAGGGGAAAAGGGCAGAAAGTGCTTGACATGAAGACGAGGGTGGATGATGCAGAAGGGAACACAGTAGGTAAGTGCTGTATGAACGGGTGAGCCTGGCCTCTTCTGGTCCATCCAGGGTGTTTATGAGGATTTAAAGTCAGGCGACGGCTTCTTGTAGCTCTGAGAGTGCTGATGATGGTAGATTAGTGCAAGTTGACTGCAGGAAGTTCATGAATAAAAAAAAGACAAATGGAGGTTTTGAGGAAAAAGGCAGCAGTTTTTACATTAAACAACTATACTATAATATTACTACACTAACCATTAGAATAACATTAATGCAGCGGAATATTTAAAAACATTTAAAATTGTGTATTTTCAAATGTTGCATAAATTAGCATTGATATTGCATCGTGAAACAAGCTGCTGAACCACAATGTTCTGACATCTTTAACACATTAGTTTGTGTGGTCTTTACTTTACAAAATAATTCCTCTTAATCACGTGATAAATGGGTATGTAGATTACTTTTAACAGCGATGGCTAAACTTGAGAAAACTGCACAAAACATACAAACGGAGATGACATGAAGAGCACAGCACTCAGCTAAGTGTGTCAAACAAATCCTCGTCTCAATATGGTCAAAAGATCCAGAACAAGGGAGAAAGAGGACCTTAAAGTTTGAGTTTTGTCAACTGCTTTTTTCCGAGGTCAACAATCAACTAACTAACAATCAAGTCATTTAACGTCTACAGTTTAATGACAACTGAGCAAATTTGATGCGATAACATTTCCAGAACAAGCAGGCAAGAGGATTTTGATTTGAGTTTGTTTGGTCAATTCCTGTTGTAATTTGTTGTCCTCAGTACGTGCAGAAAGGAGGGGCTCGAGCATAGATGTCACCAAGGTTGTCGGTGAGGGTGACGCCTCTGTGACTCTGAGCAAGCTGAAGGTTTTGGATGAGGGGACCTACATCTGTACTGTCAGCATAGGCCTTTTCCATGCCCAGCAAGTCATTCAACTCCATGTTATTCGTAAGTTTCACCCTAATCTCTCAGTTCTCTCAGAAGAATCCACAGAATATCTTTTAATTCTTCCTCTGTTGCTGTTTGTTTCAGAGCCACCACAGGTCTCCCTCTCAGAGGAAAAGCTGGTTTTGAATACAAAGTCACGGCAGACACTGAGCTGCCATTGCGCTAAATATTATCCACTGGATGCTCAGGTCTGTAACTTGTATGTTCTTAGATGTTAACCAGTATAGTCTTCTGTGTTATCCCTTTGCTAACATTGAACAAGTTGGCAATACATACAATCTCTGGAAACTAGTTATTAATTAGTTAGTTAGAAATTAATTGTTTGATACACGTAGAGATAGGAAATACGTAAACCTGTTGGCAGTAGACATTATTTACGTACATGCCACTGATGCACCATGGGGCTGTAATGTACACGGGTAAAAGAAGTTCATTGTCCAAACAAAGTCTTTATCTTTTTTCTTAAGGTTAATTCATCCATTGCAAGCAAACATCAGACTAAAGGCTCCTGCTGTCTCTCTTGCTCTGGTGAAAAATTATAAACCAGATGCATGCTGGTCTTATACCTGCATACTTACAAAAAACCTGGGGTGCCAAATATAACAACAAACCAAATATAAACTTAGCAAAAGTAAATACTACAAACATCTGGTCTAAATGAAGCAAATATCTAAAGTAATCAAACTAACACACAAACAAGAACTATAATAATACAATAAAAACTATTATAATATAATAAAACAACAAAACAACTAATAAATCACTCCTACAATAAGGGTTCCATCAGGTGTTATTTGGTTGGATTTGACCAAATTAGAATATGCATTGATGTTTGTTCTGCATCTGGACCAGTGTATAGGATTCAGTGACATCTACAGCGGCCTCAAAACTATAGATTAAGTGTTTGGGTTGTCTCTTCTGGGCTACCGTAGCAACGTGGCAGCCTCTGCAGAAATGGACCTTCTTCCTCTATAGATTAAAAACACAAAGATTCTTCAATACTGAAAACATACCTATGCATATTATATTAAATTTCTGTCAATAGATCTTCCTCAATGTTACTGGCTTTTGATTAGAATGTTTTATATTTATATTTATATTTATATTTGATTTATTTTATTGTATTTGTGTTTTAAAATGTTTTACTCCCTCTTATGTAATTTATTGTCATGGATTTCATCTATTTTACAGTTTTTTAAACCTATTTTTTAAAATATTTTTTAGTTGTTTTATTATCACATTTTAATAATTTAAATTTATTGTGTGCATAGGTCTTAAATTGTTTTTATTGTTTATATTTGTACTGTCTTAATATGAGCTTGTCAGTCAGCTCGGAAGCCCTTGGTGAATTGCACCAAAGTGTATGAAAGGTACAAATAAATATTGATTGATTGATTGATTGATTGATTGATTGATTGATTATCTGCTTTCTTCTGCCTTTCAGATGGAGTGGTCATCCCTCTCTCCCACAGACACAGAGGCTACAGTGTTTCCAGATCAGGGCTCTTTATCCAGCCATCGTCAGCATGGCGATGGGACTTATTCCCTGTCATCTCACCTCACTGTGCCCTCCAGTATCTCCCCTGGAACTAAAATCACCTGCAGAGTGTCCCACCCGGCCCTGGAGGCTCCTCTATCTGTCAGTCTGGTGGTAGAAAGTTCACCAACAGGTATTATATACTGTGTGTGGCTGTTGTTTGTCGTTCTAGATGTATCTGTTGTTTAATCTGTACAAAAAACAGAAGAGCAAAAACAACATTTTATGGTTATTAGAGTGGAACAAAATACATAGTAAGTTTGAAACTATAGTTTGGGTCAAATCACAACCTCTTTCGATCATGTCACAGCAGAGGGGAGTTTTTCATCTGGAAAATGCAAAAATGCAGTTTTCATTTCGTTACTCAACCACCACAAAATCAGAGCAATGAGAATCATGTCTGTTTTGCAAATGACATAGAAACGTTTTATGTCTTTAGATTATTTATTTGCATTACATTCTGTGTATCCTTAATATCCTTGTATAAAAATTAACTGTTCTCTGTGTCTCTCACTCTACAGATTCCTATTGGTGGGTTCTGGGTTTCCTGGTTGTCACTGTGCTTTTCTTCTACCAGGTCATGAGATAAGTTAGTAGGAGATAATCTAGTAGATTATCCTGACTTGAAACTGAGCCCAGAAAAACTTAATTTGTGTCATTTGTGAGTCTGTAAGTTATTACTGATATAATTAGTCCTCACTGCTTTATACATTTGCTGTTGAGTATTTTTGGTAGTGGTTTATTTATGTAAAGCAAACAAGTTTGGAGCTTTCATTTATGTAACCTGCAAAATAATAAAATCTAAGCATTTGGCCTTAAACTCCCACATTAATTCCCAAAACTTTACCTTACAGCAGTCAAAACTTTTTCTCACACAAGAATTAACCACAAAAATTATCCATGGTAGTTTCACACTGACTCGTGCTGTGCCTGTCGAGTGCTGTGGGAAACAAAGCTCACATTACATTCACTGTGTTTGATGTCACCTCATCAGAGGACTTGAGTTTCTGTTTCACACTCTGGAGTTTGTAGGTAGTAAAGATTCGATTAAGGTTGAATCACATGTGTGTAGGCAGGAGACACTCAGATTCTCCAGACTTTCCATTATAGGTCCATACAAATTTTATTTGAAAGCAAATATCAAACCAAGGGCACTATGAGTATGATGAACTTAAGTAATGCATCTGCAGTCAAATATATAATTTATTTTGTTCAATTTGCAAAATGTCTGTCCCTATACATCTGCTTTAAGGTTTAGAGTTATATATGTTTTAGGAGGCTGTTGTGTTGTCCATCATAAATATCTAAAGTAGCATAAACTCTTCATTACAAGAGCAGCTTAAAGGAACTAAAACTAGTTTTACATTAACAGAACATGCAATAAGACACACTGTAAGACTGTTGTTCTGATTCAAACAGGATCAAGTTATCCATGCCTTGAACTGTTTATATTTCTTTGCATACACATTGTAGGATTTCTGGCTTCTGGGATATATTTGGTTTTTTTTTGCACTGTTTTTATTGGTACTATTTTAAATGTAGCGTATGTTTTTATGGTATCTTGTTTTTGTGTGTGATATTAAAATTGTTAGGTTTCACAATGAAAGACTTTTGTGGCTCAACAACATTGTTAATGTTATCAATATCAGTGCATTTCTTAAATTACTGTACATCTGGAAAACGATTCAAGCTTTGTTTCACAGTGTTTCTATTTCATAAATGCTTTCAGTCAGAATCTGTTTATTGTTATAAAATAAGCTGGGATCACTTGAAGTAGAATAGATTGTAGTACAACATTTTCTAACAAGGACTAAACTGGCTCAATATGTCAAGAGAATATAATAAAGGTCAGCACTCAGTTCTGTTGATGATTTATTTATTGGCATCAGCAAAAGTGGTAAGCATGCATTTGTTTCCGCAAATCCAGTTGCATCTCATACTGCGTCTTCAGGTTTTAAATCACAAAACATGTTGTCCTATCTCATGTGGTAATTACCTCATAATATTGTTGCACAGTATCATCAGATAATGGCAAACAGTTACAATTATGCATAAATGCATTTTGCACATAAGGATGTTCATATTTTCTTAATTTTATCAACTCTCAAAATCAGTCCTAAGAGACATAAAATCTTTTTTAAATTATTTTTTATATCCAACAACCCCCCAAAAACCTGAAAGAATTTATAAACACATTTTCAGGAGCATAATCTGACAGATGTGTATTATTGTTCTATCCATACAATACTACATGTTTTAACAGTTCACTATAGTAGCAGTTGTTTGCAGTCTGAATAATATTTTTCTCTCAAAAGCAAGTGAAATTAAACAAATCTGGCAAACTCTTGAGCATCATTGCATTGCATAAGCAGTAATTATCAGATCAGAAAGACAGTATACACAGGTCCTTTAAACCACTAACAAAAAAAAATGTACAGTCGGCAGTTAGATTCAGAAATGGCAGATACACAGGTCACACAAAAAGGCAAAACTATGGACACCGTTTGCCATGCAAGTTAGAAACAAACACCTCACTTTGGCCGTTACCATACTGCAGGTGACAGGTGAGATATGTGAGTGAGAGGGGAGTGGGAGGGCCGGGTGGCTCTGGGCTTTTCTAAATCATGTCCTTTCTCCCATTTTCCTGCTTTTTGAAGATTAGGTCAACTTAAACAACAATCAAACAAACGCTTTGTCTGCACAACTTTCCAAGCAAGTTGGCATTTGTACCTGTTTGAAATGTGATGCTACACATTCATCTGTCTATGGCTGTGACTCTGTCCAAATCAGAGTTAAGAGACCTTCCTCTGGGTCGCAGCAGTCAGTTCATGTATATAGTAGATTGTCTATAAGTGGCTGCTTGTCTTGCTGTGCATATTACTATGCCACCACCTGTGGTACAAAAACCAAGGTAAAATGAAGCATAGTTATACACCTACTTTATCAATAATCGCTTATCAGTCCAGAATTAAGTTTGTTTTATTCATACAGGAGAGAAATGCTGCAATACTTTACTACCTTTCCCTCTATCACTTCTTCCTTTCCTTATACTCACACAGTCTCTTCATTTGTCTAATTTCTATCTCTTATTGTCACTACTGGACGTTACAGAAATAAGAGACTATGTAAGAGAAAGTTAGGCAGGAAAGGAAACAAAAAAGTTACGAATAAAAGCCTATCACATAAACTTGGAAAAAGCTACTGGCTACAATGCTTTGGATCACAAATACACACACGCGCATACAACAAAAATGTTCAGAATCTTATTCTAACATGACCTTTTGTTAGTAAGTAGCAATAATGGTAGCAGTTGTGATGGAAGGAGTGCGTTAGTTAGGTATGTCAATATCAATTTACAAATGTAGGACTCTCAAAAAAGGTAATATGAACAAGCTTTGGCGTATCTGGGGTTGAAAGGACTGCAAACTCTGGTTCAATTTCCCTGCACACATTCACCAACTGTACATTGTACATTTCCCCCCCATGGCTCCGTTCAGAGGGCTTAGCCCCACGAGTCCCCTGTGTCACAAGAATTTTCTCAATCCCTCCTTCCCTTTCTTTCTTCCTCTTTCACTCTGCCTGCTGCGTCCTTCAATAATACATGAGGTGCAGAGACAGGAGAGAGTGAGTGAGACATGACGCCAAAACACTGGAAGAAAGCAATAAGAAGGGAGGGAAAGGGGGACAAAGAGAGCAGAGACACCTATAAACACTACTGTCATGTATAAGTGCAAGATGGTTTGATGGAAGACTGTGTGAAGAGAGGAAGGAGAGGACAGATAAAAGGGGGCGCTTGGGTTTCTTTTTTTCTCTTCCCTCTCATGTCATTCTCAAGTCCATATCCATCTGTGTTGATGGGCTGAGCTCAGTAGAAGAAGTACACTGCGAAAGAAGGGGAGACGGAGAGCAAGTCATTAGTCTAATGGATCGGGCAATACATCACTTCACCGAACAGAGAACGGTCAGCTGAGCTCTCCTTGGTGTTTACAGGTTTGTTTTGAATTAAGAACTGATAAAACTGGTATTGTGTCCATAATCTACTGTACTAAGAAGAACCAATGAATAATTGACAATCAGAGCAGGCGTAGGCCGGTCAGATCTGGGCTTATTAGAGCAGAAATACAAATAATGTGCTGGTGCTGTCTTACACCTGCCAGCATCCTTTAACAAAGTCATAAGAACGTCTCTGTAGCTTAATTTCGTGTAAAATAAACAGCACTAATACAGCAATACCATCGCATGCTGACAGACTAAACTTTCACAGGGGATAATTTTCTTCATATAATTGTCTTCTCTGCAGCTGAGAGAAAAAACACAGTCAACACTGTTTATAAAAGTCTATACATCAACTTATCTCTCAGTCAATCAATTAATTGATTATATCAATCTTTGTATTAGTGTCAAGGGGACTTTATCTTTTACTCACAGAATATTATTCCAACCACAATGACTCCAATGATACCCATCATGATCATCATCTGAAAGTAGAAAACAGTTACATTTACTATAATGGGACATACAAGGAATCTAACAATGTGTGTGGAGGTAAAACAAGAAACTTCTGAGCAACAAAACATTCAAGACACTTCAAATTCTTTGCGGTTGTTGTGCTTGAGTTATGCAATCTCTTGAGTGTTTCTTAGTGTAGATTTCTTTTCCCCATTGTCCCCAGAGCATCTGTTCAGTCTTCCACAGCAGCTCATTAACACATTAGTGTGTGGAGAGCAGGATGACGGCATCCAACAGACACTGTGTGTGCACTTCAGTGCACCTCAGCATGAACAGTTGCTCCATGATTTAACATAAAAGAGCTGAGGATCTGGTTCACACTTAATTTTTAATTTTCTACTAGCTCCATATACATACTTTATCTCTATGCACCACATACTAATGGGGATACTTTTAATTAATTCAGGCTCAGATTATTTTGTGAGTTTCTTACAGTAACAACAATATGTTTAATGGACCCACACTAATGTGCCCACCTTGCAGTTCTTCCACCAGTACTTGTTCTTTAGCTTGGCTGCGCAGCTTTCAAACTGGGAGGCTCCGGCTTGGAGAGCATCCGCTCTGTCATCCAGCTCTGAAAGCTTCTGGTCCCTTTCCAAAACCTTGTCCACATTCACTCGCATGATATCCACCACCTAGCCGACAGTGGTGAGGATGAGAAAGCATTTGGCAGTGGTGGCGACAAGAGACAAAGAGGATGACAAGCACAGTTAAAGGAAAGAAACACAGGGGACAAAGGGTTTTCTGAATCTGTATATTGTAAATAAGCAATTGTAATCCATTTGAAAATTGCAGCAAAGCTCTTTATATATTAAGAAGAGGAGATATTTCCAGAGAGCAACAACATTTTTGAATGCATGTCCAGTATAAGCATCATCCATACACAGGAAGTCCGGACATTTAATTATTAAGCCATTGATGAGGTTCCCCAACTGTTAACATGCATTACTTGTTAACATCAAACTCTAGTCCAGAATCTTAGTGTGGCCTGATCCAGCTCACCTCCTCGACTTGGGCCTGTGTCTGCTGTAGCCTGCGGTTGCTGGAGGTATTGGGTGGGGCGGGAGGTCCGCCAGATGGGGCGCCATCTCCACCAGGGGCTCCTGGAGCGCCAGGGGCTCCAGCTGGGGCAGCATCTGGGGCAGACCTGAGTAGAAGCACGGGAAGAAAGACGAGGAATTGAGACCGTAGTAAAGGAGACTGTCCGATATTCTGTTGTTAGTTATAGAGGAGGCATAGCACACACACAGAAAACTGCATATGATGCAGGGGAGAGTGGAAATGTAAGGTGAACGAATGCAGAAAATAGGATGTATAGGGGGAAGAAAAGAGGAAAGAATGAGCAGGTGAAGAAAAATGGTGCAGTGGGAATTAAGAAAATATAGGCCACAGATGGATAGCTAGAAACAGAAAGTATTCTCCAGGAAGATACTGGCTGAATATTTGGAGCAGGAGGTTTTAGTGAGAGAAAAAAAGACGGGAGAAGTTCTTGTGATGGATTACATAGAGTTGGGAGGGATTGAAAGGAAAAGGTAAGACTGGAAAGTGATGTATGGAAAGGGGGGAAGGGTTAATCCAGCAGAGGGGGGGAGAGAGGAGGAGTGGGTACAGGAGGCTTAAAACTGAGCAAACAAGCTCCTCAGGGGAGCAACCTGACTATCTGACCGACAGTTTAATACAAATCACAGTCACTGCAGCAGGACTAAAACAATATCTTCACCTCATGAACCATCAATTATCTGACATGAATGTTCCTCAACAAAGGAGGTAATGACCTCAAACCCTCTGAACAAAAGTACGGTCTAATATTTCTTTTAGGTCTGTGTTGTAAAATGATCCAAAAAAGCACAATGTAACTGTACCTAAGGCTTTAGAGTGGCAGCAATCAACCCCTGCATACATAATTTAGTGATGCTGTGACGGAAAATTTCACTTGCGTCAGCAAAATCCATCAAGCTGAAAGAAATCAGTTCAGTTTCAAACCTCAGCACGAAAAAAACAAGAAAAACATACAAGAAAATAAACTGGTTTGAATATATGTTTATCCAGTGCAGCTTCAGGGAGATTTTTCATTTAGTTATAGTGAAAAGAGTGCAGCAGAAAAGCCGCATTAATACTCACATCTTCTATGCAGCTGTTTGAACTGACTCACGGGCAGCGGTGGAGGAGGGGTGACGGGCTGAGATGCAGGAGAGGGAGGGTCTGAAGTACAACCAAAGATACAAAATAAAAAAATAAAAACAGCAAGATCAAAGAAAAAAAAAGAGATGAGAATGTCTAGGCTCTGTTCCAAAATTAGTCCAAATATTCAGTTGAGCAAAGTGATTAAAGTGGCTGACAGTAAACAGAGGCGGGGGGTTCGTTTGCGCAGTGGAGCCGATCTTCTAGCAGTGCATTTATACCGCAAGTGGTCAGCAAAAGTACCGCAATACCGAGACACGTAAACGGGTCGGGTGATAATTCACCGTGTGTGACCGGACTGGAGAGCGGCGAAGTGAAGAGGAGCGACGCGACCTCAAGAGAAAAGTACTTCTAAATTATAATCCATCCAGGAGAAATCCACGGACGCGCAGATTCCCGCAGGACTGCTTCCAGCTCCTCCAAGTGATGCTGAGTCCTTATAACGCTGCTCCTGGATGCTGAGGACGCGGCGCTGATTGGCTGGTTTTGTTTAGTTGCCTCTTCTGAAAGCTACCGGCAAAAAATGCAATTTCAAAATTAAAGGGGGGCAAAAAGTCCAGTCATGAGAAATCAGTTGTCTCTTTTTGATTTCTGTCACCCCCC
>NW_023339807.1:17053248-17053814 GCF_004916995.1 Morone saxatilis | reverse complement strand
GGATAGGGCGGCAGGACGACACTGCGGTACAGTGGATGCCCACAGACTGTTGACTCGACTGTTTCCTCCCTGGCCTGGGATTCTCCCATTTTCCCCTCCTCCTGTACAACATTTCCCTTTGCGTTTGATGTCGTTTAAATTCCGACTGGAGTCCTTCCTTTAAACCCACAACCTCAGCTCTTTTTCTATTTTGATTCTCAGTTATGTGCATAATTTAAAAGAGTGAAGTCATTAAACATAGGGTAAAGTCTGAATGGCCATTGGAGGATGAAACGTGACAAAATATGACATAATATAAACATCACAGATACACTATATGTCCAACTCTTGTCTATATACTTTTGTTTATGTGTTTTGAGCTTTAACCAATAGTTTAAAGTAAAATCTGTGCTACAGTGCACAATTAATAATTTTAGTGTCTCCAAACCTTTTTTGACTTTGATCCTTTAAAGCATTTATTTGTCTCACTCCCCCTTGTTACAGGCTGCATATGTCCAATATTTCATAATATAAAAGCAAAGATTAAAAATAATCAAATGAGCACAATTTGTAGCAGAAAGATGCAC
>NW_023339807.1:17047633-17053159 GCF_004916995.1 Morone saxatilis | reverse complement strand
AACTTGACTGACCTGCACAGAGCCCTGACCCCAACCCCACCCCACATCTCTGGGATGAACTGGAACACTATCTGTGAGCCAGGTCTTTTACCCCCCAACATCAGTGCCTGACCTCACTGAGGATCTCTTGGCTGGGAGTAACGTCATGCACCCAGGCTCTAAAATATTATGGAACGTCTTCCTGGATGTTACAGCAGCACATTAGGTTTTTAGAATGAAATGTTCTACACTCAGGTACGTTCAGGAGTTTATATAGTGGCTGTCCTCACATAGAGAGAAAAACAGAGAAATACTTTGACGATTATCTCATCAACTTTAGAGCAAACTCAAGCAATAACACTTGTATTAATTCTTGTAATGCAAATAATCAGATTGCCCATTTATTCAATACTTCAATGGTTCCTCTAATCCTGATCTCCATTGCTGACCTTTGAACTCTCTGTGGGTTCATTATACAGTCTATGGGTGGAGCTAATTCTCCATTCTGAGATACTAAGGACAGACCAGCCTAGGTGACCAGCTCTGTCTGAGAGCTAAAGGAGTTTATGTGCGTTAGAAGGTATAAAACAAGACAAGGAATTTTACACTTTTATATCATTTATGTTAACGAACCGAAAACAAACAATAAACAGAAGTAGAGGAAGTATGCTACTCTGAAACACACACATCGTCTCTTCATATGAAGATGATAACTTAGAAAAAATGGCAATATACAGCACTTTGACAGCAAGAAATCACACAGACAGACTCCAGCAGTCCTTGTTGGCAGGTCCGATGTATTTGCCAGTATGGTGTCGTTCAGTGTTAGCGGTGTTTGCCAACGCGGTTGAAGCGTCTGTAGAGGAAGCGGATCCTCTTCTCCATGCTGTGTCTTTCCAGAGTCATCATTCTGTCTCCCACCATCTTCTTCTTTCTAATTAGACGCTGCAGTTCATTGCCTTTGAAAGCCTTCAGCCAGCAGGGACCCACAATGAGGTCTTTGGGATGAGCTTTAAAGTCCCCTGCAGACACAAAGTGAGGAGATCAGTGTATGTGTGACAGAGGAGATATTGCAAGCAAATGTGTAGGGAAAGCACAGCTGGTGAAGAGAACTGAGGTACAGATCTGAACTCAGTAAGGCACCATCAAGGCCACATTGGTCATATTCATGAATACACAATTTATCTTTTCAAGTGGACTCCTAAGGACTTCTTCTGCAGTTGTTGAGGATATGATAAGATTGTATGCAAGCTCACCGGTTCTCAATTCAGCCCTTTTATGAAAAAATTAAGTTTAGTAACTCAAACAGAGGGCTTCCGTTCTCCTACATTAACAAACAAACTCAATCAGACCATATAAAAAAACCCACTTTTGAATCCATAGCTGCATTGTGTGTCCTTACAGTTTCATTACATGCTCACACAGAAGAAACTTAATTAGACAAACAGGGAAGCAAATTCCACCGTCTAAAATACACATTTTGTCTGGTTCGGGACACTTACCTAAGATGCCTATGTTATCATAAACTCCAAACATGCTCCTCTTCTCAGTCCACCTGTCCACCTTCTTCAGCTCAGGGATGGCATGCATCCTGATCCGGCAGCATGTACCTGAAGAAAGGACATTGTTTCATGTCAGTATTCAGAGTATCTTTTGCACATGCACTGCAATTAGAACTGGTACAATTAGTAGATTAATTAATTAGTCAATCAAAATAAAATGAATCTCGAACATTTTTCAGTTACTGAAGTCATTTATCGTGCAAAAATACCAAATATTCCCTGGTTTCCACTTCTCAAATGTGAGGGTGTGCAGTTCTTTCTGTTCTGTATGACTATAAACTGGAAATATTTGTGGTTTAGATTGCAGTTCAGACAAAACAAACTATTTGAAAGCATCACCGTGGGGAAATTTACAATGCAACAAAAAACAAAACATTGCACGATAATGAAAATAATTGTTATTTGCAGACACGACTCTCATTAGTGCACATTTACAGGGAAGTAAATTTAACTGACTTCAGGTGATGTTAATAGCTTCATAATTTATATTTATTGTAATTTTTTTTCGTACTATCGTGTACTCTTCCATACTTGTTTACAGCTGCAAACAGGTTTCTAGTTTTGATTTACTAGTTCTGGATCCTCACGTGGTCTGGTGCTTCTGCAACACCTAAATGATGAATAAAGTCCTGTCTAATTTTCATTTAATTCAGTGCTAATGCGTAGTCATCAAATGAATTAACAAGAGCATTGACTGTGGGGCATAAAGAGCAATGTTGTAGCTGCAGCACAGACACAAACAGTAACACCAGTACCAGTACCCACCAGTAGAAATGCTCCTGGCTGTGTGGAGCAGAGTCCCTGCAGCTCTCAGTAACCCTCCCAGCACCGACATGTCTGAAGTGTATCTACAATAACACACACACACACACTCAGCTTCATGAAAGGTATCCAAATCTCTCAGATAGAGTTGTTATTCGACGTGTATCAACCTTCGTTAGCTTTACAGATAACTCAGCTACATTGACCCTGAGCTTTAGCTGGCACATTATTTACATTGAAGGCAGTTTTATGAACGTTACCGGTTTCCACGTCCAGCAGCGATCTTCTGCCCAGTTAAAACTCTAGTTATTAGTACAACAGAGCATAAAGTCCAGCCTTATAAGGAGATATTACGCTTAAAAATATGTGTTATTGAGGCTGCAACATGGTCCTGGTGGCCGCTTCCATCTTACTCCGTGTCCCACAATGCATAGCGCCGGTACCGTATTGTCTTAAGAGCAGCGCAAAAAAACAACAACAATCATTTGACGGTCTTGGTACTTTTTCTACTGCATTTTTCACCCAGTAGAGGGAGGTAATGCAAAAACCATCAAATAAACAGCAATATGAATGAAAAAGGGAGGTAATTTACACGTAAATTCAGAAACTTAATCTCAAAAGATGTCTTTTGACACTGGCCAGGTCTTTGCCTTTTTCGCTTATGCTCTGCAGCTTCTGCATAAATGTAAGTTTCATCAAGGTGATGCACAATCTTGCAGTGGAGGAAGATTTCTTATCCTTCACTTAATTAAAAGTAGTAATGCAGTGAATATTGCATTCACATGTCACGAGTAAAAGTACTTAAATACAGAACAATGGTCCCCGGCAGTATTACTATTAGCTTATAGGCCTATATGATATATTTGAATTAATAACACTGGTGTATTAATGTGTATGTTGCTTTTTAGTGCTGTAGATGTTTAAGGTTGTGTTGATGTTTTGTATTTTATTTAGTATTTAGTTTATATAGTGTTTGTAGCATCACTGTCCTGTAAGATACGTAGGTTATCTCTAGAAAGTCAACTTTTATAGCACATAAAACCGCTTTGTGACATATTTTACATCTTATCCAAGATGGTTTATGAATTAAAAAAAAGGTTTTTAGTAGGAACTCCTGGACTGCATTTCAATATGTATACATAGGACTCCCTGACGAAAGCTTATTGCCCTAACCCTAACACTTGTTTTTAGGCCTAACTTTACCATGTCTAGACAATTTTTTTGTTTAAAAGAGAGAACCTGGTAGTTTTCCTGTGATTTTTAGGGGTCTAAAATATTTATTGAGCTTAAGAAGCAGTATTATTTTCTCAACTCACAAAGGAACACTTAGTCCTTCAGTTAAAGTGAAAACTGAATACACTTTTGTATGCCTCTGTAGTAATGTTGTATAAAATAGAAATATAATAATAATCAAGTAAGTACAAGTACAGTATGAGTTTTAAAATGATTTATTACTATACATAGGTACATATATATGTAATGTTGGAGAACTCAAAGTTTGCAGGGCTTCATTCCAACAAAAAATAAATAAATATTGATCAGCTGTTAAACCTGTTGCTGGAAAGAAAATATGAAAACCTGTTGACATCCAGGTTGTTATTTACTCTCTCTCTCTCTTTTCTCTCTCTCTCTCTCTCTCTCTCTCTCTCTTCATACGCACACCACAAACACAAAAACACACAGGCAGAGACTGATACTTTCAGTCTTACTGTAATGAAGACCTAGATGGAATATTTTGTCATTTTCAAAGAAACAAGTACGCCAAAACTGATCTTTGTCTTTATTTCATTTTTGCTAAGACGTCAGTGATTGTGTGGAAATTTAAAACCAGACAAAACATTTTTGAACATTAGATTCCATTCAGTTTTAACATAAACCACACTGCAGTGGCCTGCAGAGAACAGTTATGGTCTAACTGTAAGTGTGCAGAGTGTGTGTATAACTTAATGTGACTTAAATTAATGCAGTAAGAAAATTAAGATTTGACTTTCTTTGTGCAAATACATACCAATACTTCCACATCCACAAAGACACAAAGTACAAATGATAAAGTACAAATCAATTTATGTGTGCATAACATGAAAGGAGAATCTGCTATAGACTTAATAAAAGATTAGCATGCAAAATATGCAGTATTTTAGACTAAATTTAACATTTATTCATCATCAAACATATAATATGCACTTTGTTTTTGCATCACAGTCATGTTTCCATGTAGTACTTAACGCTGCGCTGAGCAAAACGCTGACTTGACTAAATTAAAGAATTTCTCAGCAGAGCAGCATTTTTTCATCTGTGCTCTGCTTCCTCTGCCAGTAAAACTCAGTGGAACATCATACTTCATCACCTACATATAGGGACTAGTATGCCGTGATATAATCATAGCAGTTATTGAAATTTAACCACAGCTGTGTTTACAATAATTCAGAAAGTCTTACGCCTAAATATTTAGTGTTTTATTGCTTATTAAGGGTTAATGCTGAAAAACTGTGTCAGTGATAAGAGCAGACATAATGCAGCGAGAGCTTGACGCAGGAACAAACTACTCACTTGCTGAATTTCGACAGAAGCATCTGATTTGACTATTTTCCAAGCTCATCATTATTAACATAATCATGTGCATTCCCTCAAGCTCAAAGCTCAGTTGTTTCCGTGCAAGGGGCTTTTTCCTTCACATCACTTTCACTTCATATTCAGATACAGTAGAGGTGACTAAACATCACCTTTAGGAAAGACCACCTCACAAAGAGTGACACACACATGCCCCCAACACTGACACACTAAGGGATGCAGTTGTTGTTTTTTTAAGCACAGCCTGAAACAAATATGACACTGATTTAAATTTGAAGGCTGACAGCGTTTGCTGTGTGGAGGAAGTTCTAGGTGGATGAGATGAAAAGATTTAAGAGTAACACTCACCCAGCAGTTACCAGGGAAAATGCCTCCAAAAGGTGAAGAAAAACAGATCTGTGGTTTCACCCACACATTTTCAGGTGTATCTATCCATCTCTGTGACTGTCTCTATCTATCTGTGCATCTGTATCTATCTGTGCATCTGTATCCATCTGTGTATCTATCTATCTATGTAGTTGTGCTTTTAACTTACTGTAGGTTTTCCACTCCTTTTTTATTTCAGTTTTTTAGAGTACAAAATTCTTTGTTGAAAAAAGCAAAAATACCTGAAACCTGATAGACCTTTGATGTTTTTAGATAGATAGATAGA
>NW_023339807.1:17013915-17047608 GCF_004916995.1 Morone saxatilis | reverse complement strand
CTGTGTGTGCTTTCAAAACTTACTATTATTATCAGAACTCGTCAGCGCTATCTATCTATTTATCTATCTATCTATCTATCTATCATCTATCTATCCTAGGTCATCCTATCATCTACTCTAATCTAGTCTTATCTATCTATCTATCTATCCTACATTCTATCTATCTATAGATAGATAGATAGATAGCACTGACGAGTTCTGAGAATAACTAGTAAGTCTTTGAAAGCACACACAGGTATGTACAGGTATGTAATATACTACAAAGATAAAAAGAAAACAGAGATCAAAAGGTAACACTTTAGTTCAACACCCAAATGTAGCATTTATAAGAGAAAGTTTAAGAAATGTTTTACAACACAGCATATTTGAGCAGGTCTTCTTGACTGCGTTCGTATATGGTCATTGCTCATCTGTTTATACTGTATAGCAACACTGGATGACTTATAGTTGTACATTCATTATATCAAAAACACTAATATCTGCCTACAACTACATTAGTCTGTTATAAACCATGTATTAAATGTTTCAACTTCAACTTTCAACATTCTCCAAGTATATACAGTCCCTTTGGTTGATGTTTAATGAGATATGCTAAAATATAGGCTCTTAGACTAATGTTTGACTGGCAGTGTAGGCCTGTTTCTGAAGCAGTGACAGTTGGATACAAATTGACGAAAAGGAACAGAGAAGCGAGAAAGAAGTGGATGATTCATTTTCCTAAATATCCATCAGAACGTGATACCATATCACCGAATGGCCTCATTTTCATCATACTGGTGGTGATGATGATGATAATGATTGCTGTGAGTTAACCAGTGGTTGTAAACACAAGTAACTGGCAGTGACGGAAGAGTGACATCTCGGTTTCAAAGCAACAACAACTAGAGCTTCCGTGAATGATCGCAAAATGATTTGTAAACAAGTTACATTCACTGCAGTGTGTGGAGAGTAATTATAACGTAATTTAATGCTTATTTGGTATACAAGCATTTCTAAAATGATTTTGAGGTACAGACAAGTCTTACTGTAGATGCTACTGTGCATAGTCCTATGCTGTGTGTGTATTTTATGCGTGCTCTTACTTGCAAATGAAATAATGCTACATATTTTACTTCTATAGTTGATGTGAATAAGGAAACAGAATGAAGAAGAGAGAATCCGAGAGAATCCGTGGGAACAAGTGGGTTTCCCTGTTTACATCTCTGTCTTATAGTTTCCAAGCTGACACAGACAGACCGCATCAAAGCCTGGCTTGTAGCTGAAGTCACATGGTTGCAGAGGAACTACGACACACTATGATCTCCACCCCCATCGATATATATACCTCATCAGCCCAACTTACAAAAACACATCAGACAACTCATCAAGCAGAGAGAAAGACAGACTTCAGAAGGTGGAAAAAAGAGCTCATAGAAGTTCAAGTGGGGGAAAGAGATTAAAATTTCAACAAAATCAAAAGCAACGAAAAAGATGCTACTGCAGTATTTTATAGTTGTGGGGATGGCCCTTCTTATGACAGGTAAATTTATAATTTTTCTACCACAATTCGTTTTTTTACCTTTTTGTGATAAAATGTACATCAGATTTTTATTATTATTATTTTTATTGCAGGTCAAAGGTGCCCATTTACTTTGTAAGTAAATTTCTTCATGTTTCTTCCCCAGGGGCTCAAAGTGAGGTAATCGAGGTGTTTGCAGAAGCAGGCTCTCAGGCTATACTACCCTGTAAATGCAACCCTTTGTCTACACATCTCCCTGCCATCATCTGGACTAAAGCTAACAAAGGGTGAGACACAACTTTTTCTTTGCTTCCTCCACTTGTCTATGTCCTTTTCCCTCTTTCCTTTATATGTCTAGCTCCAAAAACCTACAAATTCCTCAGGTTCCCTCCAATCCCATGCTTCACCATCCATCTTTCCTCGAACTTCAAACTGAAGAGTTTTGTCTTTATGCCGATGACACTGTATTGTTTGTGACACCTCTATCCGCAGCACTGTTTGGAGAAAGGAAAGGAGTGGTCTGCAGTACTGGGGTTATAGCTGGTCACCCAAAGGGAGCCACCGCGCACAATGCCCCCACTCCCAGTTTGAAAGAGGCGATTACAGCCTGCAAATCAACAACGTAATGGATGAAGATGGAGGAATTTACTCTTGCAGGGTGGAAAATGGAAACCAGGTTACTGAAAACGTGGTGTCACTCAGAATCATTAAAGGTAAGAAAATTATACTGAGCCTCGAAATCCTAGATGTTGTGACTGTTAAATGGTGGTTTTCTTTACTACAACTTCAATATATCTGTGTGTGTATCTGGATCAGAAATTAGCTGTAATATATGTCAATAATCTCATCCTTGCCTGTATCCTTTACAGTGTCCATCTCTCCTTCGGTTCCCATATGGGGAAAAGACGTTACAATCAGCTGTAATGTGAATCCTTGGCCTAATGGCGCCACCGTGCAGTGGACGTTAAACAACAGCCGATTTTTGACCCCGACTGCAATCATGAACAAAGGTTTCATGAGGGAAAAGGCAGCTGCAAGACTGACAGGAAACTGGACCTGTGTCGTGGACTACAAGGGCAAAGAGGGGCGAGCTTCAGCAACACTGACTGTGATGGGTAAGATTCTGAGGAAAAAGAGCTTTGGAAAACATAATTCGTTTTAAGAAATTAAGCTGTTTAGTTCATGTTTTTTCATGACAGATGTCCTTAAACTCTCCACTTTCATTCCCTTTCTCTCACAGGAATCGTCCAACCATCCAAAGATGATACCAAAGTGTATGCTGCTGTGGGTTCTGCAGTCACACTCCCCTGTGTGTTCTCCTCCGAGTTAATCCCCTCTAGAACGGTCTGGGAGAAACTGAAAGCTGGGTCTTTCAAACCCACTCCTGGTCGCCTTCCTGACTCTTTCTCTCCAATCTCACCCTCCTCTCAGCCCTCCTCGGATAATTCTGCTAGTTTGAAAGAGGTTGGGTTTGAGGATGCGGGCAGATACAGATGCTCTGGGACCGTAGAACAACAACGGTTGACTCGAAATATGCAACTTGTCGTTGCCAAAAGTAAGCCTCCATGTATTCAGTTTAAGCTTGAGTAAAGTTCTACTGAATCTTTTTTTTTTTCATCAACAGTACATTTTATCATCTCGTTTTTCTCTCAGTTGACAGCAGCATCCCGTCAAAGAAGAAAGACTCTTTGATGTTGACCTGCCAATTGAGTGACACAAGCGAAGTCACCAACTATGAGTGGGTTCATGTTGCCTATGACCTCAATGGCACCCGGTCGGAGGGCTCCATCCTGAACGGGAAGACTCTAAGTATAAGCAAAGTGTCAGAGGAGAACCGAGGTGAATGGGCATGTCGATTCTACGGGAAAGAAGGCCTTCTGGGAAATGTTACATACCAGGTTCACCTAATGGGTAAGTTCTCTCCTGATTTTATTTATGATAATATGCTATAAACAACTACACTCAAAATATACAAACATACTGGACTTCTGCCCATGCAAGCCTTTATCTGATTCTATTTTTATATTGTATTTTCCCCACAGGTGGTCTGAGTGGACAAAAATCGTCAGGTGTCTCACAGAACACCGTTGCCGTGGTCGGCCTCAGCTTTCTCCTCATCGTTCTGCTGTTGATTTTGATTCAGATGTACAAGAACCACCAAAGGGTAAAGACCTGTTGATTGCAGCGCTGTGAAAATTGCAGTAATTCAAAAAACTAATTTAACCCTGCATTCAGTTTTACTGGAATATTTTTACTTTTAGGAAGAACGATAAAAAATCTGGTTGTATGATATTATTTCAATTCCCACATTTCTTGTAAAAGCTTGAAATAAGCTTAATTATTGTCTTTGTTTCTAGATAAGTCACTTGATTAAAAATAATATTTCTCACTGACTTATATCCAATGCTATATGGTAAAAGTATAAAAAAAATGATTACAAAATATTATTTAAAGATACATTTATGTGCGTATTCATACATCAGAACTTGAAGTGGACTCGACAATTATTTAACGATTTTGCACATATTTTTTCCGCAGAGGAAAAGGATCTTTCAGTACCCTGCGCTGGAGACGATTGTTCATACCACCTCCAATGAGCGGGAGGAAAGAGAAAGGAACCGAGAGAAAATGTAAAGACATATCAATGCAGAGGCATTGCAGGAAAGATCTCACGGTACTAAACTGAATTGAGATCCATCCTCTTCATGCCTGCAATATATTGGGAGACTTTTGTTGCACAAGTTTTGTAAATACAGTATAACCAGAGCAGACGTTGTAGCAGTGTTGTTCTTTGAAATGTTGTATATTATCTTTGTAACTGTAATTGTTCTACTGTAAGTGAGGATTTGTTGCCATATATACCTGTTGAAAATAAAATGTTTTACAAATAAATTACATTTAACAGAAATAAATCTGGTTTTATTTATTACAATATATATATTCTGAAACTCTTGGTAAATGTTCAGGGAAATCCTTAATGATATAAATAATATATACAGTAATTTATAAAAAATAATGTTTCATTATAGTTACACAAAACATGGAACACATGTTTATGTATTATTCTAAAAAATACATACTACATTATTTTACATTAATTACAGAATTATTATTGGCCATAAATTCTGATTGAAAAGACTTCTGTGTCAACAACAGATTATCTCCTCTTTTGTGCTTCGGCTTCTCATAAAAATTTAGTTAATTTGTCCCTTCAGTGTCTTGGATTCAGATTCCAGTGACTACTGGACTCTGTAGTGCAGCTTCAGGGTTACACCTGACTACACTCTCCGTCTTCTTGCTCTGAACGTTCGTAGAGATAACAAGAGGTCAGAGATTGGTTGATGTCCTCCAGAAGCCCCCTGGCTTGAGGCTGTAAATGATCCATGACTTCATCATCATCGAAGCACCATCCTGACCAGTCCACATTTACACCATCCGTAAAGACAACACTAAAGAAAGATTGAAACAGAAAGTCAAAGTTGGAGTTGGATAGGACATTGTAATTGTATTATTATTACTACATGGACTAAATGCTGTTTAAGAGCCCATAAAGTAAAAAGAAGTACTGACACAATACAGTAATTAATACATAATACATACAATTATGGGAACTCATGATAACATTAAAACAGACAAAGCTTAAATAATGCTCTGATAAATATACTTTATAGTGTTCAATTAGTATAGAGTAATAAATTGGCCATTTAACAAGGAAAGTGTTTTATGAGACACGTTAAAGGTGTTAATTAGGATTTATGCCCACAGTGCTTTGTGGTAAGAAACATGAAAAACACAGGGTAATTTTAAGTTTCCATTCTCACAGAACAGTCTGTCCATTACATGCCTACTCAACACTGAAAACTCATTTCAATAGTAGAGATTTGACAGTTTAAAAATACATTTCCAAATTAAGGGTAGTACAAATAAATACAAACTGTGTCTATTATTCAAGAAGAAGAAAGAAAGAATCAAAACATCTGTCATGTGATACCAGTAAGCAGTTCTGTACCAAAGACAGCAAATGGAGACTCTGATATGACACAAACTTCATTTGAATGTCAAAGAACATCTACATTGTGTGATGAAAATATGCAGAGCAGCAGGGTGGAGAAAGAATCAGCACGAGCTCCTGGAACGCTGCTCTGTGTTTTTTCTTTGTATATTGTAAGTGACAACTTCTCTTCACAGAAGATCAACAAATATACTTTGTCTGTCTGTTAACTTCATACATTGAAAGATTCATTCAAAGTCATACTATAATTGGAAGGTAAAATGATGTTCCACTCTTAATAAATTATGTGTCATATTTGCATGTTTTCTCTATTAAGAGGCTTTTTTTTTTTACATACTTTTAAAGCATTGGTTTCATAATTTTTAGGGTTAGTGGTTATTGTAGTGGGAGTATGCTGTTCCATACAAATCCATACATTACCCAGATGACGTGTTAAAGTAAAGGACATTTTGTCATACTAACCTGTCCCTTTTCTCATCTTCATCTCCATCTCCGTCCACCAGCTGCTCCTTCCATCCTTCACTCACTGTGGGTGCTCTGTGTCTCATTAGCTCCACCTCCTCCTCCCACTCTGTGTCTCTGTCTCCATCACTGGGCGATGGTGATGGTGTGGTGGAAAACGAGGGGGATGGAGGATACCTTGACTTCAAATTAGCTGTTTTCAAATTTCTGTCTCTTTTTAATCCATCTCTGTCTCTCACTCTCTCATTGGCTTTTTCCAAAAGACCCTCCAGAGGCGAGGGGTGTCCGTTGGGATTATGTCCTGAGATGGGGAATTGTGTGTCCTTCTCTTTGGGTAATGTGTACAGACTACTGGAGTGCATGCGAAGTCCATGGCCTCCTTCGATGATGATGTTAGGAATGGAGGCACTCCTTTGGGTTTTCAATTTGGGCCTATTGTTATAGAAGTTAACATCAGGCAGCTCAGACTCAGACAATGTTTGGGGGTCTGGAGAGACTCTATCATGTATGTTCCAAAACATCCCTTGGTTCTGCTTCAGGGAGCCCAGCTTTAGCACCCGGTGGGAATCTGAGTTTTGGCCAGTAGGAAGAGAGTTTCTCTTGATATTTAGGTTGTAGTTTGAGTCAGAGTTGGAGAAGGAGAATTTGTTTGAGTCTTGAAATGAATGCCTAGACATCTGAGTGGAGGGTCCCTGAGGGATGCTAACTGGCCTTCTTCTCTGTAACCCAGGTGACTTCAAGTTTTTGGAGAAACCCCAAGCCTCTGGAGATGTCTCATTGTCTTCGGACTGGCTGTAGCTGGAATTTCTAGTGGTGTGCTGGTTCACAGACTGGGAATCTGAGACTCTCCTTGCTGATAGTCCTCCTTCTCCCGGTGCTCTTTCAAGTTCAGGCCCCTCTCTGGATATTGTTGGTTGGTAAGGAGATTGTGAAGTATTATCTTCATCCATTGGATAGTCAATATCTGGATATCCATCCAAGAGATAATGTGGTCCAGTGTTGTATCTTAATGGAGCTGCATTACTGTGAGTAAAACTATCCAGATTAGGAGCAGATTGCACCCTGTGGTTCCAGTTCGATCTTTGTTCCTTTGTCATCTGAGATTCCACCATTTTCCCTTTTTCCTCTGTAAAGATTCCAACTTCTTGTCCTCTCACTCCCAATTCTATCCATTCATATGCTTTGGCTGCTTGTTGCCTACCAGCAAAGCCCTTACGCACTACTTTACGGTTATTGTTGTTGTACTCAGGGTGCAAAAAAGATACAATTGCATCGCTAGAGACCACATTATCTGGAGGCTGATACTGCTCCCCTGCTTCTTTAGATGCCAGCATCCCATTTATTGATTGGGGGCTAATAGGTTCTTCAGTAAGTTCATCCACAAAAGTCTCTCCTCTTGATCTTGACTCTATAAGAGGTTGTTCCTCTGTCTCCATATCATCCGTGCTGATTTCTGTAACAGGTTTGGCCTCAAGCTGCTGGAATTTCCAGATTTCCAGTTGTCTGTTGTTCTCTGTTTCTCTCAGGCTCCTCAGTGTTTCCTGACAATATGACATAGATAAATGAATAAAGAATTCAACAATGAATGAGTATGTTATTTCTAATTCTGTTTCATGTAACAAGACTAAGAGTCTATAGCTATCCTAGGGGCTCTATGAGGCTGTACTTAGACACAGCAGTGCTATGAGCTAAATGCTAACATCAGCATGCTCACTTTACAATGTTAACATGCTGATGTTTAGCAGATAGCCTATAAAGTTTGCTGTGTTACATTGTTTGTGTTACATTTGCTAATTAGCACTAAACACAAACTACAGATGGAAAGTGTTGTAAAAATCTTGACCTGTTGTATGTATATATAAAATAATTCAAAGGCTATCAATTCAACAGCGTGTTTATTCTGAACCAAAAATGTCAATCTCATGGTGACAATAGAGGTAAAATCTGAGTCTGAACAAAATCTTATGGCAATCCATCCAGTAGGTGCTGACATATTTCATTCTGGAAGTGTCGGACAGACAATTGACCAACAGACAAACATTGCACACTGCTAGTGTGGAATAGCAACTTCAATTCTACTACTATAATTTCAACACATTTGAAGCATTTTTTACCTTTGCTTGTTGGATGGTGGAGACCCATGTGGAGCAGCTCTCTGAAGTGCTGGCTGCAAAGATGTAGACATTCATAGCGCACTGAAGCTCACCTACCTCTACAAGAACGAATGAACCTGAGAGAAAAGGAGGAATGATTATGGGATCTATAAGATATTATGACGGAATTCAGTCTTTTATCTTGTCCATAAGAAAGTGCTACTCACAGCTATCCTTCACTGCTATGCAGTATGTTCTGTCGAGGGCCAGAGGAGGTCGAACTACCTTCAGCCGCTCTCCCTTCTTCTGGACTTTGGTCATTAGAAGCACATCTGAGAAAAGTAGAGCCACCACCTCCAGCTGCATCATGACACGTACAAGGAGACACGAGAAAGTTAAAAAAGTAACGACAACAATGTTCTGAACAAACAGATTCAAATATATATAATATAATAACAGTAAATGAGTGCAGCTTCTCAGCTCACCTTGCTGTCTTTTCTCCCTCGAATCTTCAAGTTCTCCTCCAGCAGCAGCTTACGTACGACTTCAGGACCTACTCCTCTGATGGGGCATGTTAGGTCAAACTGACAGATCTCTCTGACATGCTGTCAAGGAAATCCATCATGAGTAATCAGCAGTAGAAACATATTAGCGCCAATATTAGGTTATTTTGGCAGAGATCAATAATGTTCAGTATTATTATAACCTGAGACATCCTGTCTCCTGTCTTAGATTTTAAGGAAGAAGAAAGAAACAATATTGTATTACATTTGGTCATAATAAAATTATTGTAGACTGTTTTCTAGTGATTTATGACAGTTAAACTAACCAACCAATTAGCCTAATTTTTCATTGGTCATTGTATACATAGTAGTCCTTAAGCTTGAATTTCTTTTGATGAACACTCTGCCACTCATGTTATGTTGTTTATATTGTGTTTGATTGTGCAGTAGACGTGGGGTGCAGTGTACATTGGTGCAATATTAGTTAACCTCTAGTGAAGGTCTAGTTGACCAAAAGGTTGATCATCTATGCATATATTGTTTTTGCTATCTGAAAAGGAGGAAAAGAATCATGTTTTACCTTGTCAATTTCTTCATTTATTCCTTCCACCTCGTATCCCTCCACCCTCTGAGCAGAGATGGTGAGAGCGAGTTCTTCATCTTTTAGCTTCAAGTAGTCATTGATACTCTCTAAAAAACTGTTTACACTGGACAACTGGAGAGGAGGAAGAGGGAGACAGTTAGTGTGAGTCAGCTTTGATTTAACCATTCCTATTTCGCTCTTTAATTCAGGCTGGATAATATTTAAGCAAAGAATCTGTCAAAAGTAAGCCTTTTTGCAGATGACATCATGTTAACCCTGTGAAACATCTCCTCAAAATGTTCTTGATAGTGTGAAAAAATTTGGATCACTTCCTTATACACTACATAATATCTATAATACAGCATTGTGTTTAATTTAAGATATCCATTGAAATGGGTTTACAGCTATAACACGAGATACAGTATAGGAAAATACTGAACAAGAAGCAATTATTTTGTTGAAATATAAGATGTCTGCCTGCCTGTAAGGGCTATGCTAAAGCCCTTTGTGGTTTAAAAGTTTCTCACCATGCCTCTGAGTGTGTGCTGTGCATGAGGGTCTGGGGTGGTTTTCAGCACTGCCTTGAGCAGTAGAGGATACTTTGTAATCCTCTGATGGGGTTTGGCCTGCATGTCCCCGAGCCGCATCCGCTCACACTGAGGGTGAGTCTCCACCCACTGAACAGGACAAAAAACACGTCAACAATGCTTTAAGTCATTGGTTGGAACCATAAATTAAATAATATGAAAAATTTGTGCCCAATAGCATCCTACAGTAACCTAAATAGTATCTATATCTAACCATATAGATAATTTTGGTTTTATTTTCTTATGTTTTGTGCTTCTCAAAGCACTTTAAAATTATTATGTAAAAATCTTACTGTGGAGACTTTTCATAGATAGAAAATAGTTCCCAATGAAAACTGTTTACATGGAGGTCTGTGGATTACCCTGATCAAGACGTCATTCTTTGATTTACTTCAACAGTATCTGAGTGTTGACAGAAGACCGACACAAAGGAAAGTTTCTACCAAAACAAAACCTACCACAAGAGTATTTGTTTTGTTTGATTTGGGTAAGAAGACCCTTTAACGCCCACCATGTACCATTTCCTGGTTAAACAAAAACATACCACCTCCCACAAGTATGTGGTATGACATAAGTGAAAGAGCAACACATCTACAGTGGTGGTACCTGGTTCTATACACAAGATAGCATTGTTGATTGTAGGGTGTTTGTTTCTGTTAAAATGCTATCAAAATTCCTGCTGGTTTTTAGTCTTCCAGACTTTGTATAACTGTCTGAGAAGTGGTACAGGACTTGCAGTCCCTATTCCCAGAAATGTTTTGACCTCCGTTTTGTGAACAAGAAATCCTTTAAAACCGCTGTTAAGTCTGAATCATTTGGAGAAGACGTTGGTGTGTGGTTGCCCAGCAGGAAGCGGCTAAGGCAGGTCGCCCACAAGGTTATGAAAGCATCACAAACCATACTGTGAAACCATTAATTACAGAACACTTACTCATTATTACAATGAATTCCATGTACTGAATGGTAATAATGGGGTTTGTGTGAGTGAGTGTTTTAGTGTGTGTACCTGCACGTAAATGAGGAAATGTGGGTTGCTCTCCATCTGCCTGCGTGTGAACTCAAGATTGTTTTCCTCCTCCCAACAGTAATGTTGATAGGAAGAGAAGCACTCATGGAACTGGGGGACAAAAAGAAAAGGATGATTAATGACAATCTTCATATAGCACAAGTTCAGCATCCAAAGTGTTACTTAAAGGGAACTCAACCATGTAATACTGCACATGTGAATAAAGCATTTTGTGGCTCCAGAGGGAGCTGTGCTAATTCTGATATAAATTGAAGAGGTTGCCAGCATTATGCATTGGGGGACAGAGAGTAAGATTAAAGGAGAGACCTCACTTGATTTAATGTCACTTGACCAAAGCAAAAAATGCTACTTAACTGTGGTAACACTGGAAGAAGGCTTACTTCTTCTTTTTACGGTAACCATTAGTTTCTGTTTGAGTGGATAGAAGAACTGTAATTTTTATGATTATGATAAAAATGTTTTTGTTCATGGTGGTTAGAAAAAAGAAGGAAGGAAGGAAATTCTCAAATGTTAAACAGGACAGATCCTGGTTTATAATGAAGTCAAGTTGCAAAGAAGCAATCAACACATACACTGAGTCGGTTGGGCCTGAAAAACTACAAGCTTGAAAATGAAAAATCTGGGGGTGTGGAGTTAGAAAGCAAGTGAGCTTACAAGACCTCTGTAGTCCACTCCTCTACTCTGCTTGAAGCTTGCAGCTCAAGGCTACATTAGCTTCTTCTAGCATAACAGACCTGAATCTTTGACCAAACTGTCGGTGGTCACGTTGCATTGTGGGTAATGTAGGTGCCAGGTTTTTACAAGGTAGAAGAATGAATGGAATAAAAAATATTTTATCTCTGGTTCTGCTGCTTCAATTGTATTCCTTTTTTAAAACACTGCCCACCATGAGTCTGCCAGTGTTATGGGAGTTAATTGCTAAACTGGTACTATAATGTGTTTTAACTATAAGCTCAAACCAGCCTGACTGTTAAAGATTCCGTGGGAACCAAAACACAAATTACTTTCATGTATTTTGCAGTTGTCCCTAGCTCTGTGACTGCACTTTGGACTGAAATCCATTCATTGCATTCTTAAAACTGTCTTTCAAACAAAAAATATTTTTAATTTGATCTGGAGAAACTTGAATGGAAAAAGAAGGATATATGCTAGTTTAGAATTGTTGAAGACATTTTGAGGCCCTTAAGAGGGTAGTGATTTAAAAGGCTTTTAATATCTCATGGCTATTTACTCTATTTAGAAACAGTCAAAAAAATGTAAACCAGTAGGATCCACAAACTGAAGCGCACCAGAGGGACACCCGAGCTTCACTCCATGTAGGTTGTTTGTGATGAAGGACAAATGCTTACCGAGAACACTACTGGTGACTTATAAGAAATGCCTGACGAATGAAAGTTGATGTGTGCAATATTTATCTAATGGAGAGAATTACTCACAATTTGAGAAACCAGACGGATTCATGGGCTGAAATGATTATTCATATTTCATCCTTTACAGAGTTTTTTTCCTGTCTTTTTCCACATATATATTATTTTATTTATCTATTTGTAATTCTCTACATGTTTTATTTTTCTTTTTCCCTATTAAACATCCTCATGTTCATATGCTGAGGATTTTGTTGCTTATTTACTCTCTTTAAAGGTCAATCAAAGCAAGAAAAAACTACTTCATTAAGAGTATATAACTGAAAGTTAGTATGACAAGTGTAAGTGCTCATCATGCAATCGTTCCTGTAGAAGTTATATCATTACATATTATATTTTTATTAACTTGTAACCACCATTTTTATGTTGCAGCTGGTAAAGTTGGAGCTATTTTTACTATTTTATATGTTGTTCCATTATTCAGTCATTATAATTTACATGTACAAATAGGTTCTTGGAAATCAGCAAAGTAACTTTAGCTGTCAGATAAATGTAGTGGTGTAAAAACTACAATCTTGTCAATGTAGTGGAATATTATGTATATATATGTATATAAAATATAATAGTAAAATGGAATTGAAATACACAATACCGTCTGTAAGTAAATGTACTTCTGAATGTGTTTGTAATGCATCGATGAGTTCATACCTGCAGGCAACCGGCCTCTAACCTCATGGGGTCAAAGGGCATGCCTGTCCTCCGGACCTCCTGTAACATGGGATAAATCACCTCTTGCCAAAACAGCTGGTGTGAGAAGAGAATGGAGGGAAGGTTGGAGAAAAGCAGCTCAGGGGTCACCTGTCACAGCAGGACGTCAAAACAAAAATAAAAATCATAGTGTTAAAGTTAACACCCCTGCTTTGTGATATTTTCCGTCTTCTCGATGGAAATCTGTCATGCTACATTTTCCACTTATGTGTTGTAGTCTGTATCAGCTTGAGCGGATGTTCTTGTTGTGCCAAGTAATGTATGTCAGTGGTATGCAGAGCGGTGGAAAATAATAGGACTGTAGATTAAGGGTTGTGCAGCGTGTTTGTGTGTTTCCAGTGTAGATGAGGCTGCATGCTCTGCAGACTGACCTCCAGGAGAAATCCATGCTGGTGCAGGTTGACAAGAGCTGCAATAACCAACTGCGAGAAGCAGACACATCTTTGTTAAACATCCTGTGGAAAATCCCTTTTCAGCTTTCACATACAGTATATAAGATGAAATACAGCATTTAAATGAGACTATGACAGCAGGTAGAGAATGACATATTACGTCTTTGATGATAATTAGCTTGTTGATGTAGGTGAGCTCAGTGTGAACAAACTCCCACAGCGCCTCCTGCTGGTGTCTCTGCATCTTAGACATGGTCTGACCATTAAAACGAGACAGAAGAGGAGAGAGGAAAGAGGAAGAAAAGGAGACAATAGTTAGATATGCTTCTAATTTTTGTTCCAGCAGCTGTCAGATTTTTTAATGAACACTTTTAGATGTGGTAATGCCAGCTGTCAGTCATGTCTCAAGTGGCTTTTTATGGCACTGTGAATGCATTGTATATTGTTTGTTGTCTGTATTAGTTGATTTGGCAGCAAATTAGCTTCCCCACTGGGAATTAATAAAACTGTCTAATGTAATCTAATCCTACACACACAGGGCAGGTATTTAGTAGTTAATTACTAGTTAATTCTTTCGCACTTCCCCAGCTTGTCTGTAGATCTAATACCCATTTATCCTGAAAATATACTTTCATATTTAAAAAGTGCTTAATAATTTTCCTAAAAAAGCTTACTCAAAGAAGAGTAAATAATGTATTTTTTTGGGGACTATTTTCAGCTGCAGATGTGGTGCCAAAGTGAGTATTTACAGCAGCAGGATGGTGCATAGACTGACTGAAAATAAACAACGGGGCCCATGTTCCTGGTAATGAAGGAACGCGTCACCCAGTGCAACCAAGTGGCTCACTGTTTTTATAGCTTTGGACAACAGTGGAGGTCCATGGAACAGATGAGTAAACTACAGTACATAAACCTTTGGATACACAAGACAATACTTGTTAACATGATCAATTCATTGTTGATTTTGGTCTTTTCATGGGATTTGTTGGCAGTAAGGAAAATACCAAATATTGCCAGAGAGCCCATACCGAATGAGAGTGCACAATATCTGTCCAGTTATTCTCCAGTGTCGTTCCTCGACTTTCTTCTTTCCACCTCCACTTTAGACTCACTGGCACAGCGTAGGTCCCCAGCTCCTGCTTCAACAAATCCAGATGACCTCGCTCCTGAGTGGTGGGAGGACAAACATAAGAATGTAGAAGAATCGGGGGAAACCCAATTCCGGGATTAAAAGGAGGAAAATGTGATGCCAAAATGAATCAGTGAAAATCATCACCAGCTGTTGTGAATGTTTTTTTGTTTTTTTTTCAGTTGTTTCAGTCGCACAGACACAGTTAGAGCAAGTCTGTATCTGTTTCCAAGCATGTCAGCATGTAGTGAATTAGCAGGAGACAACATAATACCTCAGACGTCGGGTTCTTCTCAGATACTCCCTGGCTGAACAGGACCTGCCTCAGTGCAGCTCTAGGTTTGGCTGCTGCAGATGCTCCCTTACTCACTGTTGCAAAGTCAGTCACAACCTTCTGCTTGGTCCGTCTCTGGAAAGGAAAAATACCATCAGGCATTTAATTTTTATGTTGTCTGTAACACCTCAAACTGCAAGCATCAAGCAGACTGTTGAGACACTTGATACTCCATCACAAGTAAAAGTCCTGCATTTGAAATTAGTTGAGAGAATAAAAGTACAGAGGTGCTATCAGCAGAATGTACTTTGAGTAACAAAAGTAAAAGTTCCTTGTTATGGTGAATGGCTCCTTTCATAGTCTCTTATACATTAAAGGGTTTTAATGAATGATGCCTTCATGTATAAACAACATTTTTGTAACGAGCTGTTAAATCTGCAAAATCCTCAATGTCAGAAATGCATTAATGTTTATTATTGAGTCGTTAAAGCTTGCAGTGCCGTGAGAATATTTTGACCTGTTTAATGTAAAACAACTTGTGTTTTATTAAATTTAAATGTTTTATTAATTAGTGCCTGGATCTTAAAAGATGTACAGTTACTGCTCATTAAAAGGTTGATAGAATTTTGATAATAATTTGAAATAATACAGAGATAGTTAGTTGTTATTATGTACAGATGTAGATTGGAGTAAAAGTGCAATACTCTGAATAAGCAGAATTATGAAAAGTAACACAGAATGGAAATACTCAAGTAATGCACAAGTAGCTCAAAACTTTATACTATAAGTGTAGTTACTTCAATCTCACCACTGGCAATGTCAGTACAGGAAGCTGCCACCACCATTTCACTTGCCTGATAGCCAAACGTATTGAACCTGTGTTTGTCTGCTGACCCCCTGTTGTGATTGTTTATCTCTGCAGCTGCTGTCATCCCATCAACAACGTCTGACTCTCTGGTGTCCGTGTCCCTCTGCCTCTCCCCGTCCACACCGTCTCGCGAAGGCACCGATGCTTCTTCCATCAGTGATTCATTTCCCACATCGTTGTTTACATGCGGCGCTTTTGAGGGAAGGCTGAGGATAAGCACACAGTGTTACTCGTTGTCAAAACTAGGTGTGTGAGGGCGCAGAGGAGAAGGCTTTATAAAATAGTGGAAGACATAATGGAGGGACATTGTGTGCTTTGTTATCCTTTTAAAGGGTTTTCCTTTCAGGGCTAAAGCTTCATTAAAGCTACACAAACAAACACAGATGAGAACAAGGAGTAAAATAAATAATAAGCAATGGGATTAGATCATCTTTTAAGACAGTGGTCAACCTTTTTGACTTCTGACCCCTAAAAATAAAGCATGTCAGTTTTCACATGTCTGTCCAGTTTGAAATATCCAGAAATATTTTGTTTTTCTGCTTTCTTATTTTGGTAAATGTATCTTGCAAAACAAAAATAACATCACCAAAAAAAGCTAAATATCTATAGTATAGAGAGATTTTTCATTTCAGTTGAATTGCTATAATAAGAAGAGTTTAACTATTGCAGAAACTCGTGGTTCTATGTCATACACACACAGTAAATGCCTGTCAGGTAACTGGGAGCACACACATCATTACTGTTGCATCTTACAGTGACTTTCATTCAACACCAATAGTTTCACATAGCAACAGCTCCAGTTACACAGTCATGCGGGTCAAAGTACAACTCCTGGACTCATCTGACATCAGTTCCCACAAATCCAACACCATCACAACTTGCAGAATGTCCTGCTGCAGATTTAAGTTACAGCGAAGAAGAATGTGTCTCCACTCTCTGGAAGCTACTGTATCTCAACTAAATATTTCTCCATTTTACTGATGTTGCCCTTTTTTGCACACTGCAGGATCACCACTGTTAGATACTGCTACACGCTGCGCTGTAAGTGCAGCTCGGGATAACTGCTGCAACTGGTATGCATGATTTGGCTATTCCAATAGCAAACACACTCACCTGAGCACACACACCGCAGACAGGTACGCTGCACTAATCGGCTCAGGCTGTACTGTCAAACATCAAAGGACTGACGCAAGTGCTTTCATTACAGTGTCATACCTGTTGACAATCACTGTCTGTATCCCACAATAACAAACTAAAGATTTCTGAAATTACATTATATTGCATATTATAACACTTAATTAAACCCAATGAGAAAAAAACTGGCTTCCTGGTAGTTTTATAGCCTCAGTAAATCAACAAAAAAGTATCCACAGGAGAGTCCGTGGTTCCACACTGCAGCTCCAACATGAAAGTGACTTACTGTAGTGAAAACATGAAGTAAAATGTTCCTCTCAAGTGCAACTACACCCTCTCGCCCCACCAGCTGAGCCTTTTAATCGATAGAATTATAGACTTTGCCTGGCCTTGGTTGGATCCATTTTGTTTCAGCCTGTCATCTTTGGTTTCTTTTAGCTTTCTCCTCCTCTTTCTCTCCGTCTGGTTCGGTCCCTCCCTCTCTTCCTTTCACCTGCACCCCTGCCCACTGCAACTGGCCCGACGGGAACAACTAGATTCCGCAGCTAACAATCAGTTCTAAGGGCTGGTTAATGTGTCGCAGTTAAAAGTGCTTAGTGGAGCTAAGGTGGTGACTGATTTCCTTGAGGATGATCTATTGTTGTTTCATGTCAATCAGGCTTATTGATCACCCTGAGCAAACAGGAGGAAATCATTTGAAGAGGGGAGGTCTTGTGTGTTTTCATACAGCAGTGTAGCAGTTTCTTTTGCTCAATACATAAAGAGAGGCACTGATGTGAAATCAACCATGGAAATCTGGTGTTTGATAACACAGTAAAATGGATGCAGGTACGAAGAGGTGAGTCATATAGGGAACTTTTAGGGAAGTGCACAGGTCAAAAGAATGTGGCTACGGGAAAGAAATGGCAAGATGAAAAGATCAAAAGAAAGTCAAACATATAGGAGGAAATATGTCATTGAAAATGTGATCGTGATTGTTCAAAGCTTCAAGCTGGAATGTAGACTGGCTACATGACTGGTTGGAAGTTAAACACACGATTACATCCTCTTTACAGTTTATCCACACACCCCCACATGCTCTCTCAGCTTATCAATGTCGGCTGTCTGCCTTCAGACAAATTTATGGAACGATTCAGATACGCACATGACAGTAAATTGGATATTCATTTATTATTTATTATTTAAGTACAAAAAAATATTCTATATGTTGTATATTGATTGTTTACTCAATAAATGGTGTGTTAGTATATTATAGTTTGATACTGCATAAAAAGTTCTTTGGAACAACACATCCTCATTGAGTTGGAGTGTGACTGATTCGTATCTCAATCTGCAGGTTGAGACTGGTATTATACAAGCTGTTTGGCTGAAGCATACTGAGAAAAGGCGTGTCCGGTTTTCTCCAACAGTGATGAATAATGCTTATGTGTCTGATGGGGTTTAAAGGAATGGGCCTGTGAAAAGCCTGTTAAAAGTGTCAGGGGTCTGGTCTACATTAAGTAGGAACTGCAAACCTCCCTAACTTTGTTATGGTTCCCATAACAAGACAAGCACTGTTTATACAGTATCATCAGGAAAACATCACCAGTTAACTTTATGGCTGAAGGGCCAGCAGTAGATTTTGTACTTCCCTTTGCTCCAAAGTAACAAATGAACAAAATATGCTCTGACTAATGATTAAACAAATGTTTGCACTATAACTAAAACAGAGTAGCTTAATGATAGAGCAGTTACAATGGATACAGTTTGCTATTCAGTAAAAGAAAACCAATAAATGAATAAAATGCATGTCCTAAGTGAAATCATGAATTCATGTCATAAAAAAAAAGATTAAAAAAAAGATCAGCCAAGTATGAAATCATAATATGAAAGAAACTGTGTGTCTTACGAAGTTTTATCAGACTGTCTACTTAAAATATGCTTATTCACACCCTCATGTTTGTAATGTAAAATACAAATACATTACACAGTCATTATTAATGTTAGACCTATACTTTATATTGTTCTATTATATCTAGTTTTGTTCTTGTGCAATCATTTATTTTCACACCATGCCACTACCTCCTGCTGTGACCTCTGCAATGTTTCATATCAATCACATCTTTATATAAAAAGGTTGTACATAGTGTACATAGAGCTTTTATTTTATTGCTTCTATTTTCATTATATCTTGTTTTTTTTTTCTGTTTTGCTGTAGCGAGTGAATTTCCCCAGTCAGGGATCAATAAAAGCTATCTTATCTTAAATACAAAGCTGGAGCCCATTAGCTTAGCTTAGCATATTACACTTTGTTTTTGTACAGATTAAACAAACAAGATGTAACACATATTTGTGAGCTTTGAAGGTATTGGTAGGTGTATTTTAGCTCACTAACTAAAGTGAATAAGCCCAGTTCCCAAAATCCCCAAATTATTCCTAACAAAAATATATACATTTCTAAAACTTCTTCACAAATTGCAAGTGAAGTTTTCAGTGCAAAATAACATTTTGATTTGTTGCTCTCAGTAGTTTGATCTTGTCATCTCAGTGAGTAGCAGGAGAGGTAGAATGCCCAGTGATGTTGGTGGCTGTGAAATATATCTGCTTTTGTGGTAGCACCGTGTCCGTTTGCGATAGAGTCTCTAAACAGAACAATACTTGGTGTTGGTTTTTTTGTTTCACTTGGCATGTGTTGCAGAATTACTGAATGCCATACTTTGTCTCCAGCTCCTCGGCTGCCCCTCCCAGGTGCATCGTTCTCAGTTTGTCCAACAACTCCTGCAAATAGGGCCAGTGCAGCATTTCACCTGCCCGTGAGCCTTTCTCAGCCCACACTCGTAGCATCTGGTAGTGAGCCTCCCGGCACAATCGATGATCCAGCTCCGCTTGTTCGATCTCTGTATCCTTCACGCCGAGAGAACGCACCAGCTGCATCACCCTCAGCACGGGAACCAGATCCAGCACCGTGTAGATCAGGTCAGGGACTGGGGTGAGGGGAGGGGGGTGTTGAGGGGAAGAGATAAGAGTTAGTACAACAGTTTTCTGTATGTTTCAGCCAAGACACACTGGACCATCGGAGCATGCACTGTGCTATGTGCAGCATAAAATACACTTGATTGATTTCCAAGGGGATACAGTCAGGCAGGTGTAGCGGCTGCTCCTGTTCACTCACAGGACTATAAGGAGTAGCCTTGACACTGTTGTTGTTTGAAGGTTCCTTTTGAATTCTACTGTGCACCAGGACCTATAAGACAAGGAAAGAACAAACTTTATTGACTGTAGACGTGCATCCCGCAGAGATAAGTAACCACAGACAGTTAGATTAGTGTACCTCCAATGAGTCTGGAGAGACGTCAGATGGCTGGGAAGATGATTTCTGCAACTTCTTCTTGGTAAACCATTTTGTCACCACGTGGGTGATGACAATACCCAGCACCAACAATACCAGAGTCACAGCTAAAAATCCTCCAATTATGTTAATAAGATTGCCTTTTAATATCAGGAGCTTCATAAGGATCCGTACAGGTACATAGGGAACGAGACATGAAGATGGACACATGTTAAAAAAGCGTTAATGCTAATGTTATAAAACCTAACAAGAACACAGCAGTTACTATCCCTGCTATCCTCCATATATGATATATGTTATATATGGTAGTCCATAGGACAGTGAACCTGTGTTTAAGTTACAGTTGACCCTTCATGTCAGACTGTTGTTCAATACCTGGTCACCACTGTCACTACAGTGCGGCTGTAGTTCATTACACATAACAAAATACATACCAGAAGAGGAGAATGTATGACCATGTAGGCTAGATGTAAGGTTACTGTATTCCTATATTAAATTTATTGTTATTCTGGAAACGATTGTATTAAGTCTTTCATATAAAAGCTGACATGATAAGTACAATGCATCAATACAATGTTACAAGTGCTCACCCTTTGTATTCAGAGTAGGTGACGAACAGTGATGCTTGCACTCAGGGGTACAACTGTGAAGAACAGAGAGGATGTTTCACAACATTGAAGAGGAAGTAGCACATATAAAGAGGAAGCGATTAACACATAGGACGCTTTTTTAACACCAGCCAGTGTTGATACAACTGATACGTTTACACTTTAAGAACAGTTTCACAGTCACATCTACACAGGAACATGTAGGGTAAAATCACCAACAGTTTGTCACGAATGTCTAAAAGATATTTATTCATTTATGTGTACATGTATATATACTGGTGGACCATAAACAGAATATGTATGAACCCATGATGAAGCCCAAATGTTAAAATGTCAGTGACTTCAGTGTAACTTCTCTCTTCTGTTGCCAACAAATGGAAATATTGAACAAAGTTTCAATTCAACAAACCAACTTCCCCATTAAGGAAACAGCAGGAAGGGAACAATACATGTACAAGCTCATACATGTTAGTACACTCACTTCTTGCAGGGCTCACACTTGTTGTTGACTCTGTAGTAGTTCTCTTTGCACTCACACACAGTGTTGCTCTCCGGTGTACCTGTGCACAACAAGAATAATTCTATGTAGGCTGAAATGAGCAAATAAGCCACATAAATAAGAGGCTTTTACATAGACATAACTGAGTATCATTTATTACATTGCAGATCATTAGACTTACATGTCTGTTTTGCCTCTTCGTCAGGTCCACATACTTTACATCTGAGGCACTCGTAGGTTTCTGAGTCGATATAAGATCTGTAATAACCGTCCACACAGCGACATTTAGTGTTCTGGTATGCTTCACAAGGTGATTCCTCTCTTTCGTGCTTTGCTGCAGAAAAGTTCAAATGAAAGAATAAGTTAACAAAGCAAACCATCACCTGATACAAGAGTGGGAAATCAAAACAGGTCACACTGATAAAGGAAAAGATATTATGTTACTCTACCTTTACACTTTTTGCATCTTCTGCAGTTGCGTTGGTAGTTGGCCTGGTCCGTGTATAGTCCAGTGGCACATGGTGTGCATTTAGATCTTAGTCCTTCAGCTTGACAGTCTTCTTCAAGCCTAAAACCTGAAAAACATAACCATTACATGTAAGCACAGTTAAGACTTTGTAAAATGGGTTTAACAGTAGAAGAGGAAATCTGCATGTGTGATATTTCAAATAATGAACATGCTGCTGTGAATCATGATGTGCAGGACGCCAAGAAGTACCTGGAAGGCATTTGTTGCAACAAACTCCGTTTTCAGTAAGATAGTCCCCAGTTGGACATTTCTGCTCCTCTGACGGTTGTAACAATGTTGATGTAGGGATGAACATGCACTGCAACATATAACAGAACGTAAGACTTCAGTTAAAAGCATTGATGTTATTCGCTAGCCTAATTTTTATCTCTATTCTTGATGATTTAAATAAACAATTTGATACTATTTCCCCTCTTTGCTGAACAAGAGCTTTGTCCCATAGGCATTAAAGGCCTGTCCCATATAGACACCTGTTCCAAATAAAGGCAGGTTGAGTTCAGTGCTCGAAGCAAATAAAAGCTCGGGCCATTAATTGAAGTTAAACAACAATAAATATATAAAGCAAAGCTCTGTTGTCCATTACAAGGCACTTTCATATATTCATGCATTTTCAAAGTATTTCATACCATAAGGAGCAGTACTGAGCCAACAGGGACGTATTTATTCCATCTTCTTCTGTGGACACCTCCCTCCATTATCTTACAGGTTTAACTCAGTCCATCTGAAGCCACCTGCAAGAAAAACAATCTGTATAACACCTCTAACAGCCAACTAAAAAGTAATGTAACAGCTCACAGAGGTTAAATTACTGAGTCCATATTTGCTGAACGATGGGTAGGCAATAAGCTCTAGCTGCACACACTACTATTTAAAACTAATTATTTAATGCCTTAAATTTACAACTAAATCAAATGAATGTCATACATTGAAAAACTAACTCAACAGCACTAAGGGGATGTCAACGTCAGTCAGTCAATTGGCTGTTCTGTGAAATATTTTTACAAATACATTAATTGCCACCAAATGATGTATACAAAACAACAGATAATATATAATAATAATGCACCTTTCATCTGGCACCACCAACAGGTCACAGTTTGTAGTACACCACAGTTCATGACAGGATACTTTAGCCAACTTTGCATTGAAAAATGAGTCTAAGTGCAATCATTTCCAAGTAAATCCATTAAGGTAAATAAAGAACTGCTGAGCTCCATTATTGGTCCCATTAACCCCCCCAGTCCTCCCATTCTCCACTCCACTGCCCGACCCCAGGTTTACATTTTGAGTAGTACTCTGGGAATATTAACATAAACTACAAGGTGACATTTTACCCAGTTAGTAATCCAGCCTCAATTCCATCTGATTATAGCTTTATATGTGATTAAGGCGGAACCAAGTCTGACTATATGCAGCTGAGCCTCACAAGACATAAAATGACCAGACTAACAAGGCTAAACCTCTGATTTCTGACAACATGGCCTTTACTCAGGCACTAGTAGTAAAGAGCCATGTCAGCAAGTTTTCTCTCAATTCTTTATCTATAAATGCTTTCTGGTGTGTCAATTAACAACTTGAGTGGCTCTAGATGTTTTAGGAAGATAACATACAAGAGGAAAACATGTCTTTACTTACTACTTAAGGGACAATTTACCTGGAATTTTAGAGACATCCACCTCTAAGATTTCTGCTGCCAACCCAATAAAATGGAGGTCAAGGTAGTTTCATTTCAGGTGCTCAAAGCAATAAATGTGGAAAAATCAAAAGCTTTCCTGTAGTCCAGTTCACAAGTGTGTGGAGTAACTCGAGTGAGCATTATATAATACAGGGGAGTGGGCTGAAGATTCAGAGGTGGTTTTAACACCTAAGCAGACAAAATAAAGTACCTGAAAGGTCGGCTTTGGAGCAAGACTCTTTTAATTAATTTGCTATTTTGATTATAAAAAAGTTAAAGCCACTTTATTTAATTTAGTTTAATATTAAACACATTTATTCAACACTTTTATTTATTATTTTAGTTTTGTTTTAACTGTTTTAGTTTGTTGTACTGGTATATTCCTGGTATGTGTGTACATATAAGTGTTAAAATCACAAATGGCGCTCACACTTTTTGATTGTTAATGACGTTAGGGTTTGTCAGGTTTGGGTTGAATTATTCATTTTACTGTGTCATTAAGTGGAGTCACTTAAGGTTGTCTCGAAAACGGTCATCCACCATAAATGCCCTTTATAGGTGGTTTAAGGGCATTCAACACACATTAAAGAGAAAAGTATGTACGGTTAGTTTATTCAATATGTTGTTAGTAGAGACAAAATGAACACATTGGTCAACAGCCAATTTTAATAAACGGCTCTGATATTCCTGCGCCACTTGTTTGGCAGCTTCACCCCCAACTTCCCCGTCACACTGAACCTCTTCAAGATTGAACTTTTGACAACTTTAAAACCCTCAAAACTCAATCTTATGACTTTCGCATTTACAGATAACGTTGACGCATATAAAAGGTAAATCTACAGTCAAGATTTTACTGTTTTTGTTTCTTGTCTCACTGGTTTCGGTTTAGCTATAGACCACATAACGCCCACCACAGCCTGATATGAATCTCCTCTTCCCACATAGTTGACATGCAGAGGTATTTTGCCTTCACTTACCTGGATAACTGTTATAACGAGGGATATCTCTTCACTTCATGTGTCCATAGACCGACATTAATGTATATTTTAATTTAACTTAACTTTTGAGCTGAGAGCCTCGCGACGGTCCCCCTGTCTTCTGTGCACGAGCGGAGGCGGACTCAGACGGGAAGTAGTTGGTCACGAGCCTCATTTAAAGGAATTCGTGTGAGGCAGAGTTTGGCAAGAAGGCATCTCCGAGAAAAACACACACTTTAACTACTGCAGTGTAACGAACAAGACAGGTGAGTCAGTGTATAGCAGTCCGCACATCATTCCTTACTTCACTCCAAGGTAAAAGAAGGTTGAATGAGATACAGAAATACTAAATAATATAAATAATAATAAGTTTATCATATTTCTTCTTTTTTTGTGCAAGATTACCTTAATTAACCCCTTCTTAAACTGCATTCGATATCATGAAAATTCCAGGGAGATATCAGGAATTTGCAATTACAAATTAAAGAAATACATAGGGATAGATAGAGAAACCGATGGATTTTAAGAAATTGAATTTTAATTTCATTTAAATTAATTTTCACAGATATTGAGAAAAATAAAATAAATATAGTATTTCGGGGTCCATAGTGGAAACTCTCCTTTAATTTGGGTAAATGTCTATATAGAGTAAGTGCAGACAATGTAGAACTTGATGCACTGTAATTATGGGCACCTTTAATTATGGTGATCATAATTAAAACAATAGGCTGGTACAGGCCCCCCTAGGTACGACAATAGGCTGGTACTTTATTCAGCAGGCCAGCAGAGTGTAGCCTCACGTGACATTGCTGGTACAGTACATGAAATAACTCAGCAATAAGTCAGCAGAGCAAGACAAGCACTTCCTCAGAAAAACCACATCCTTGATCGCTCTCTTCCTCCTTCTCTCTCTCTCTCTCTATCTGTATAATGGCAGTGTAATACTTAACATTGCCATGTGGCATACAGTCTTTTTAAGTTGGTCTTCTCATACATGCACGTGCAAGCACCCACACTGCTGAGTTTCATACAGCCTGTAAGGTCAACTGTGACAATTGGACTGAGCTATGAATGAATCTGCATGTGGATTAGTTAGTATCTATTTATCTCAACACAACTTGGTTGACATGTTCCTGGCAAAGATCCCTCAGAAGTTCTAATCTAAACATACGAATCGTTACAGTCATGCATCCTAATCCTGAAACTTCACTAAAGGCATGACTAGGTATAGAATAGTCAGTTCAGTGGAGCTTTCATGCTAAGTCATCTCTCTTCCAGTCATCCCTGTACTTGCGCCACTCGCCGAGAGCCACACTTGGCCTTGGAGGCAGCCCCTTTCAGATGCTTCGTCAACCTTAGACCCCATTTCACAGTTGACAAGAGGTCACGTGTTGTGGCCTGGTTTCTGTAAAAAATGACAGGGGTGATGTGAAGTGAACTAACAGCTGAATGGTGGACAGGCTGAAGAAAAGCCTCAGAAAGAAGAACAGACAATTATTACAATTTACAGTTACAAAAACACACTGGAAGTCAAGAAAAAAGTCAAGAAGTCATGTTTAAAAAACAAAAGGATGATTTTTGACATTTATAATAAGGTGACTAATGTCACTTTTTAATTAAGAATTTTGGTCTTATCTTTGTATTTGGTATTGTTAATAGAAATCTCCTTTTTATCACACACTCATGTGTCATAAAGTTACAGCACTGCATCATCAGCATATTGTCATTTCCTGGAATAATGTTTATCTCCTCAACAGCTTTCTGTAAGAGCAACAGGATGGCTGGAAGTTAAATGAGTGGTATGTGATATTTTTACTGAAATTACCTTGTCATCCAAGTTCAAGAAGGAGAGAAAGGGGCAGACTCAAGAAAGAGAGAGAAAGCAACCAAAAGATTGATTTAGGATGAAACGAGACAGATGGTGCCTGTGGAAAACAGTGGAGGCTGGAGGGGGGGCATGTTTTTGGGGTCGTAACAAAGAAACAGGATGAAAGTCAGAATGATAAGGGCAGGGAGATTTAAAAAAGATCAGTAAAATGTTTCATCTTTCATGATGAGTCATCACAGAGATGAATAATCCCCTGACACGCTTCTGGTCCCCAGTTCAGTCTCACACTCAGAGGGTCCCTGGTTACATCTCCTCTCACCTTCTCGTCCATGGTAAGTGAAGACTGAAGTGATACATTTCGGCCAGTGCTGTTAAATAAAAGTGTCCTGTTGTGTTGAATATTAGTAGATTTGTAAGTTAATGTTCTTGTAATTTCAACTGCAGTAGGGTGTAAAGTTAATAGATGTTTGTATCAGTACAGGGCTGAATTTCTTTTTCACATTAAATGTGTCTGTATAGACTATATTGTATGCACTATAGACCTTAGTCATTTTCTAGAAGATTTATGTTGTTTCACTCTGTATCTGTTGGTGTTAGTATGTGAATATATCTGACATAATAAATCATTGTTTTCCTCCTCCTCCTCCTCCTCTTTCTGCTCGTACCCCTCCTCTTCTCCTTCCCAGATGCAGCAACTCTGTCATTTTGCCTTTACTATCCTGTGCAGTCTGTCTTTCCTCTCTGCTGTGCTTTCCTTACAGTGCAATGACACACAATATTCCTGGCCAGTGACAGACTCCAAGTTTTGCTGTAACAAGTGCCAGCCAGGTACAATTACTTCTTTTCGTATTGATTTCCTAGTTTTTATGCAAACAAGTTATTATAACTGTAAATTACTGTGTATGTGTGTTACAGGTAAATATATGGTTCGGCGTTCACAAAATGTGAAATGTCAAATTACATGTGAAACTTGCATGGATGACCATTACGCTGATACCTACAACGTGGAGCTATACTGCAAACATTGTACAAGTTGCAATAAACGTGAGTAATTTCACAGCTTTTGTCTTAGGGGTGAGGTGCTAACTATGTGTGAAACCTGTGAACAACTTGGTGAATATTATACTTTTAGACCTACAACAGAAATAGCCTTGACATAATATAATTGAGAACAATAATTATTATTAAGTCTTATATGATATTATATGTAAGGGATAATGCATTATTGTAAAATAAACCCCAGACAGAAGGATCCAAGATCCTATATTGCTTATTACACAAAGAACTTACTAAATAAATCCATAATTTGACACAAAATATTGATTTAAAATGATTTTATTGATTTAAAAAAATATTCTATTGTTTCCACTGTGGTCCTCCAGAGTCTATGATCAGAACTACGCCCATAGCAACAGTCTGTTATTCATAGCTGTAGTACAATATCAATACATAAATATGATTATTAGCCTGTTTCATTGTCAGATATTCAGGTTGAAGAAGAAAATTTGAACAATCTAAAAAATAGAGATTAAACAGAGCAGCAGATCTCATGCGGTCATATCTATTATTAAACATGACTACAAAAATACTATCTGCCATTCCCCCCTAACATTGTGGTCTGCTGTTTATCTTGTGTGTGATATCTGTGAATGATACTGTATATGAGTGATTCATCATTTCTCTGCAGTCCCGACCACCAAGTTTGTCCAGTTAGGCACAAAACCTTAGAGAAAACAACTTGTTAATTGTTACTCAACTCTGTCTGATCATGATTTCAGAGAAGTAACTTAAGGTCACATATGCAAGGGGATTTCCCATTCTGTGTTCATGGTGGGATACAGTCAGACAGAGATTAAAAGGAAGAGGTGATGGGGGGTCTGAGAATCCCTCTGTGAACCAGCCTGGGGGTTATTATGGTGAAATTCTGCAGCAGAAGTTCATGTTTTCATGGTAATTAAACCAGCATAGGCACCACAGCCCACCAATAGTGGTAAAGACAGGGGGAGGTTCAAAAAGTAGACCATTGTCATGTCAGTGGAAAAAAAGAAAAACAGAAAAGTGGTAAACATCGGAAAGAGCAGCAGACATAAATGTCATATTATAGGTTATTACTCAGGTCTTTGCCCTGCTACAGGTGAGCAAAAACAGCCTGTTATGCTTATTTTTAAATGTCACTGTGGAAAACATAGAATATAGAAAACACACAAGAGAAAGTATGTAATTCTCAGTCTGAAATTTGGGTACATGAATATTTTAGCAGCGCCTAACTTTTACATGAGCAACAAGATGCTTTCTTTAAATATTATAACAGTGTTAGCCAATTTGAATCCAACGTTAACAGTGCAGCTTTAAACAAACCTTTTAAAGGCTGTTGTTACATACAGAACTCTTTGATAGAAGATAATAGAATTTGGGGGGATAATGGTGGGTGTTCAAAATGTCAAAAACCTCTAATCCTACACATGCAGGGGCTTTAGGCCAATTAACGGCAATGGAAACTAATTTAAGTGGAAATGATTCAACCCACACAAAAACTGTACATGCTGCTCTTGCACTGCAACATTATTAACGTTTATTTAGTTATTCTATGGTCTTCATCAGGATGTGCAAAGTTTCAAAGGAGGCACTATGCTACAAACATTCAACTTTGTTAATATTTTCCTACAGTATAACATTTTCAGTTCTCAGAGCCCCTTAAATTATATAATTTCTATCTACTGCTCTAAATCCACAATCACCCATCATTTTTATACTGGTTTCTGTCCTCATTTATATGCATATTTTATGGATTATCCAAGAACGAAACTTAAAATAATGGCAATTTGAAGACTTTTTTTCATTGTGCTATAATAGACTATCGTGGGACAGCAGACTAAAGTAGTGGGTGGGGTAACAACCAAGCTAAAGAGCTGATGCCAGCTCCAACATCTCCAAATTCATTGCTCTATGGTGAAATGTGACCTCACAACATCATACATATGATTATATTATGCACCTGCAGAGTGATAACTATGTAGTAATAATGTAATTACACCCAACAAACATAATGAAAGTGTGTCTGTGTTTGAGGTTATAATTAAGTTTTAGCTGTAGACAGTCTACATCAGTTCATGTAAAAAATGGAACCACTAACAACTGAAGCTCTCTCTGAGCTATGACCCTAAATGACTATACTACAAAAGATTGTCATTATTGTAGTAGTAGTATAAACTGTTGGATTGGTTATTAACACAGATGTTTAGTGATGACTATGAGGGCTCCATTGGTCTCATACAAGTAGTTTTCTCTTTGTTAATTTGAATTCACATTGCCTGTTAACGCATTCGGAAAGAAAGAAAATGTTTCATCAAAGTGAAATACTGCTTTCACTGAGAAATAACAGCTGTCCCTCAAGAATAGGTAACACAAGTGATAATATAACTGTCTTATGACTTAAAGCCAGAATCATTACCTTCCATGCCTTGTTTCTGAGTCATTTTTCATTTTCTGATTTGTGTCATAGACAACCTTTGTGCGCTTGTCACACACACTAACATAGTCAGAATGATGCTCATACTTTATCTTTTAATGAATATTGTTGTTTTTTATTTTTTGTACAGCTAACATGGAGTATATGTCAGCCTGTAACAGCACCCATGACACCGTGTGCAGATGTAAAGCTGGCTATGAATGCAGAGAACAACCCTGCAAAGTGTGTGTGCCAATACCAACCACCACCAAACCTACAACCACACCCACACCTGCCACCACACCCAAAAACTCTTCATCCACTACAGGTAGGATACTTCTGTTCCGCATATTCAACCAAATTCGACACATAGCTGTTGAAATTGCATTTTACATTTTAAGCATCATACTGTTTAAATAAACTGAGTTTTTTGTTTTGGATGGGTGTGGCCATCAAACACTATAAGAGTCAGCATATAATACATAGAATTTATTTTGTTTTTAAAAGTAGTATAAAGGTAACTATATCTGACAATAATAAAACCTTGAATCCTTGGATTCTTGAATATGGAAAACACTGGGAACAAACCTACCACCAGGATTAAAGGTTACCACAGAAGTAACCACATTGCCATAAATTGTTTTTCTAACCTTTCTGGGTTTTGCTGCGCCAACATCATTGTTGGGTGTGGACTTTTAGTGTCTTTCAGTTCATCCTTTTGGTATTCAGCAACATCATTTTATTGTTTTGCTACCCATCAACCTCGTTTCCAGCAGCAGCAGACAGCTGTTTTTTTTAGCAGAAAAAGGCTCATATTAACCGACTGTATGCTACCTGCCCAGCACTAAAGACTAGCATTTTGCAGCTAAAAGATCACAACAAAACAGACCTTAAGGGAGGGTTGAAAAAATTAAACATCACTCCAAATTAATGCTAATGCCATCTGTGTCTGCTAGATGTGTAAATTGCCAATTGCTTGCTAACATCTGAGGCGATAATATGCCAATGTTGTGTTTACAGTTTATTTTTAAATTAATATTAATTACTGCTTTAAAGGCTTCGCTGGGGTCTTTGCTCTTTTAAGGGGCTCTGAATTACTTGCTACGCCCCTGCTGCTTTAAAAAAAAGCTCCCCAGAACTGCAACCGTGGCAACATGTTCTACCACTACAGAGAGCACTGTAACCATGGCGACGTACTGTAGAGCATTTCGGAACAGTTGCCAAGTTCAATTCAAACAGTTTGGTGCTGATGTAATCTACTAAAAATAATACAAATAAATATTTATTTATATGTTCTCAGTTAGCAACTGTTTCTTTACTCTGCGGTGTCCAGGGAGTAAGGTCATACACACAAGGTGACACGAGTTAATTAGAAATGATGTTATCTGATTATAAATCCAGTCTTTATGACCACAGTGCAATAAATAAGGTACCACAGAGTGAGCTCACTGACTAATCTGAAGTATGAACAGTTTAGTATTTCCACTGAACTACTGGTTTTGTCTGTGAAGATAAAAAAAAGCTCTTTCCCCAGTGGATGTTCATCTAAATTTAAAAAAAATGTCTCTCAAGTTCTTACAGATACAGCATGGTTCCTGATCATAATTATCCTCCTGTCTGTAATACTCAGCTTTTTTGGTATAACAAAAATGAAGCCCTTTCTGCACTGGATCCGATCAAAGCACGGTTAGTAGATTATTATTATGAATCACATAACCCGTTCAAATACAGGAAGTGTAGTACTTTTATCATTTTATAATGTTCATGAATTTATGTTTTTGTTATCTAAAGCCATTATTTCCTTGTATTTCAATGCAATTGTATAAAAAAAAAACTTCCCCTATTCTCTTGTTACTCAGGCTACCTTTTGGCTAAAACACCTGCACCAATGCCACCATTCCTAGAGGACGACAGCGTATCCAAGCCTGTCCAGGAAGTATGTGGGAAATGTGACCAACCTCTTGACGTATGATGGGTTAAAGACTAGATCCTGAACTTAAACTTGAACTTTTGAAAAATTTCACTGGCAGGCAATTAGTGACACGTGGCAGATGCAAAACATCTCTTGTTGCTTTGGACATTTATGATAAATGGAGGCAAACCAAATGTCACTTGATCCATGCTGACGTATGGAACCACAGAAAGACTGATGCTCTTTCCTGAGAGGAAATACGAGTGTTTGACATCTGTGACGTTACAAAGATTAAAGTGTATGAAAAACAAAGAGATTAGGGATCTGAAATCTCGAAAATCTGGAAATACAGAGTGTGGTGGTTATGCACGAGATAGAAATTGTGCAGTGTGTTGATAAAAGGGTATGTACTGTAGTACACAAAAGTTAAAGATATTCTTTATATGTGTATATATACTTTTTTTCTGTTTTGCAGTTGTATTATACATATAACATGTGAATGTTTTTAACTTGATACATTTCTACTTTGTTTTGTTAATAAAACTTTATTGTAATCAAATGCCTAATATTTATGCAACATTAAACATTTAAATCTAATACTTTAGAGAGATCTCATTAAAGAATATTTACATATTTACATATTAAATTATAACTTACAAAAGAGATCACCTTCCAGCTGTTCTTCCCATGGTTCAAGCTTTCCCAGAGGCTGCATATAAAAATATCTCTGTAGAACACATCTCTGTGATTCACAGTTTGCCAAAGAAGGATGAATCTGCTACACACTCATCTGTAGTTTCACAGTTTTATGGTTCCTTCCTTTAAAAGAATGTTTTTAGGATCAGTCTGGATGCTGGAGGTCCTAACCACCAACACAAATCTTGGTTTTCACAATGTATCATAGCGACTCTTCTTTGGAAACATGGCAGTCCTTTCCCTGCTCCTGGGAGGGAAAGAAAATGCTTTCAGTCTCTCCCCTCCTCTCCTCTTCAGAGAGATGAATACTAGGAGAGGATGTGGGATGAAACACGGGACAGTCTCTCTCGTCTTCTTCTTCGCCACTCCCCGTCTCGATCGTCTTCCCACCTTCAATTGTCGGACCAACCTGGCCTGTAAACTGACTGAGCAAGCTAAAGATGACCGTGCCCGGATTGTGGACATGGACTGGACCTATAGAGACAAAAACAAGCAGAGAGAGCAGGAATGTTTTAATTGATCAGGAGTGCATTAACATACAATTTATAGAATGGGACAAGTAGTTACAACTCATAACAGTATCACAGGTGCATCTTTTTTTATTTCATTAATAACGTCACAAAGTGAGTCAAGTATTTCACATGAAAGTCTTCATTTCACTCATCAGTACCTAGATTGGCTGCTGAAAGGGATGATGGCTGCTGCTTTGCACTGAATGAGTCTCTGGGGAACTGATGAGTTGACTCCTTCGACTTGTGAGAAGCATCTCTACCTCCCTAAAGAAAAACGTGTCCGTCAGTGTGGGCCAAACAAAAGAGAAATGATGCCATATGCTGTATGTGACAGAATTAAGCTTTTTAAAATTAGCAACTTACCTCATTGCATAGCAGCAATGCAATAACTGCGAAACGGAAGATAAATAATAGAAAGTCAGTTCACATATGGCCACCGCTGATAAAAAATGATATAAATGGTTCACATAGCAACAGCCTATCTTTGCTAAGCTAATGTCACATTTTTAAACTGGCTTTCAGTAAACAGTTTATTGTTTCCCAGAAGTGATTTGATCATAAAGTTCAAGGGTTCAATTGGTTAAACTGTGACACCAGAAACCCTGGGTGTAAACACCATCTGACCTTGCTTGAAACATGATTCATTTCTGGGGCGACGAACAAAGAACAGGATTATAAGGGCCACAAATCCGATGGCAACCACAGGACACAAGATGGCTGCCAGCTGTCTGCTGTCTGAGGGAAAGAAGAACGAAGAGTCAACAGACATGCTTTTAGCCAAATGCTAACATACTTTCAATGACAATGCTAACCTGGTGTTGTAAAGCAGGTAATCTATTTAGCAGGTTTGCCAAGGTAGTTTAGCCTGTTAGCCTTTTAACATTTGCTAATTGTCCCTAATCACGATGTACAGCTGAGGCTGATGGGAATGTCATTTCAGGTATTTGGTCATAAACCAATGGGACAAATACTAATTTTGAAATGATG
>NW_023339807.1:17003844-17013899 GCF_004916995.1 Morone saxatilis | reverse complement strand
GGGGTCACCAGTTATTACAATTCATCCTGGGTGGAACATAATTATCTGAACCAAATTCCATGGCAAAAGTTGTGGAGACATTTCACAATAAAACCTCAAATGTGAACCTACTGGTGGTGACTTATCCTCTGGGAATCATTAAAGCTTCAGTAGGTAACTTTTATAAAAAAAAAAAATCTTTTTCATATTTGCTGAATCCTTCACTATATCCTGACAGTAGTACACAAGGCAGATAATCTTTGAAAAAAATCATGTTCCTCTCCTCCTCCTTGTGACAGGCCTGAATGAAAACAACCAATCAGAGCCAAGAAAAATAGAAAGACACTTTTGGTTGGTAGGTTGAAAATGACCTCTTTACCAGACTGGTATTTGATGAAATGGGAATAAAACTCAACTATCTTTCTCTGAATGTTTCAGCAAATATGACAAAAAGTTATTTTTAATATAAATTACTTTATGCAGCTTTAATGTTTGTACAAAATTTTGCGTGAATACATCAAACAGATGTTAAGATATTTCACAGCATAAGTAAAAACACTGAACTGCTGGTGGCATTACAGGAAACGTTAGGGAATCACTAAAGTCAGTAGGATTTATCCTCTGGGCACCCTAAATATGTGTACCAAAGTCAATGGCAATCCATGCAATAATTGTCTAGATGTTTCACTAAAAGCCAAAAATGTAAACCTGCTGGTGGCACTAGAAGTCAGTACCTAAGTCAGTAGGAGTCATCCTCTGGGGACTATGAATGTCTGTACAAACTCTCATGGCAATTCATGTAATACTTGTTCAGATATTTCAGTCTGGAATGACCAGCAGTGCCACTCCTATAGGGCCATGTCGCTAGAGTAGCTTTCTTTTATCTTTCTGCCTCTAGAGATTTTTCATACTCTTGTCACACTCTTTTTTTCATGTGTAAATCACACTTACCTGTTTTGATATGTCCTGCCACTGAGTCTGACACGGAACACCTGTGTGAGATAAAGGTTAAAAAGTGTTAAATATCTCGGTCTTACATATGACAATATCTGTGACATCTGTATCGAATGCTAAAATGTTCTTTATGTAATCCACTGTAAATCTGAGAGCAATATAAGTCACTTTGGCTTTGGGTGTCATGTGAATCAAAAGTCTTAAAACTCCACTCTGTGAGGTATTCATTATGTACTGTTTGTAGGGAAATCCATAACTTACTTGGGGAATTGGCAGGGTTTGGCAGAAGTGCTGCTATGTCCGGAGGGAGCTGAGGTAGTCAAGGAAGTCAAGGAAGTCAAGGAAGCTGAGGAAGCTGATGGCAGTGTGTGTTTATCATTGTCTGAGATAATGGTTGCTGCTTCTGGAGGACAAAAACATCACAGGTTTAGTTTCAGATTAAAAAAGGACAAAAGCAGGATCAAAATAATGCTCACTGACATGTCTTGGCAATGGCAGCAGCTTAAATGGTACAGATAAAGACTGGATGTATATAAATGTGTTAGAGTGAGTAGAAATGCCAAACAAAATTCAAACAACTACACAGGGAGGGATCTGAGAGAGAAATCTGTGAGATTTAATACATTGTTGGTGCTACTGAGGTGTTACATCTCACGTCTCAAAACAATACCCATGGCTGGAAAATTATTCCTTATTTCTTTCATCCTTTGTTTTTATTTACTGGAACTTTTTTTTCCAGTTACTTGAACCTCTACATTACTAGAGATAAGTTTTGTTCATTAGTTGAATACATTTAGTTGACAGCTGTGGTTAATACTATACTTAGAAGTGTACATTCATAAATGTTAGATCAAATATACACTGTTGTTGGGTAAAAGTCAAATATTTGTGGCATCCTGGCAGTGTAGGGGTTAAGGCTCTAACCATGAGCTGCACTGGTTGTCCAGATAAGGACATTTGCATTCCTCTCTCTCTCTCTCTCATTTCCTGTTGTAGGAAGGGTAAGAGCTTTCTCAACTTAGTTGCAGGTAACTCTAATCTGAAAGCACAACATTAATTTCATTTGTTTCATATCTCATATTTCATATGTTTATATCTATTTGTGGATTTGCAGTGTTTCAGTATTTCTTCACCAATGTTTAAAATGTCCACCAGACCTTTTATCAAAATTAATACAATTACTTTTAATATCTTGCTTACTCAAGTATGACTTAATGCAGCAGTAATGTCGTATTTTCACATCGTACTCTTACTATTCTAAGTAAAGGATCTGAATATTTCTTATAGTGCTCTTCACCTCACTGAGAGGGGAGCCCCCCAGGCTCAGACTTAGCTCATAACATTTTCTAACGGTCACATGTGTAAATGACTAATGTATAGCCTTGGGTATCATTATCAGTCATTTTTACAGTCAGTGAACTCTTCTCAAGTATATTTCGTTTATCATGAGGCCCCCTGCTGGTTGAGGCCTGTTTAATCTGAAAGAACTGAAAGTCTGCACTGCTGTGCATTTACCTGTTGTGGTTGTTTCCTTGATCTTCTCACAGTCTCTACAATTTTCTGATAATGGGACCATTGCAGTGCATTTGAAACCTGCTTCACAGATGCACTTTAAATCGGACTTGCTGGTGCAGTTCTGAACCACCTTCTGATGATAATCTGAAATAGTGGAAAATAGAGGTAATTTTAGGGGTTTTAATTGCAGTAAAATGTCATATCCAGAAATGCAAAGAGAATGAGATTAATAGATTTTCAGTTTATAGAAACCCAAAGGCCACTGGTATCGCAGTCCTGACAGGGCTGGATGAAACCGTTAACTCGGTAGAAATTACTCATAGTTTCTTTACTTGTTTTGCAGTCTGTGTAGCAGGAATGGCAGGTTTCTTCTCGGTTCCTCTCAATTGTGAAGGTTCCAGCAGGACAGGGCAAGCACTCGGTACAAGAGCTCTGGTACTCACCTGAGAGAACAGAAAGAAACAAATGAGAACAACCGGATGGCAAAGAGACTGCTCACCCAAAGTGCATATTAATGAAGGATGTGGTCATACAGCACAACTCTGTGTGCAGTGTGCGTCATTTTTCAGCAAGACAAACAGAGACGTGCCAATAAAATAGACGAGAGAGAGAGAAAGAAAGATACTGTATGCCTCAGTGCTTTATAGTAATTTCCAAATATGAACCACTGCTGATTCATTCATTAAAAATATTGAGTCAAAGCTAAATGAGAAACAGAAAAACAGATATAGAAGTAATAGAAGTAGAAGAAACTAACTTACCTGCAGGGCACCATCTACACCTTCTGCCGCGCAGGGTGTAATATTTGGTCGGCTCTGTCTGTTAACACATTAATACAACTAAAGACAAACCACTACACCACAGCAAAGTCCTGATTAACTTGTAAATACATGTACATACAGTGTATACATTTGACAGTTTGAGCTACATCTTACACTTGAAAGGCAAACAGCATATGATAATAAAATTATACAATTGAATTCAATTTAAACAACTAATTTAATACAGTTTATATAAACCGAAGAAGAAGGACATTGTTACCGGAGAGGTGAGAACCAACTGTGCAGGTAACATCAAGACAATCACAAGACATTGCACAAGTCCCATCCTATGGAGAAACATTTAGAACATAAATAAATAAATAAAGATATCAGCCGGTCAGCTAAAACCACCACACTGAAAGGCAGGACATGTTTTTGTTAAGAACATTAGCAACGTTTCTCATATCACAAATAATAATATAATATATAATAAAATGAATAATGTGACATTAAAACATAATAGATATTTAAAAAACAGTATTTTTTACCTTCAATATGATGTGTCTTTTGTTCTCCTTCTGTTGTTTTGTTAATTTCCTTAAGGTGTGACTCTGTCTTTCTTTCTCTATGTTCTGTCACTCACTCTACCCATCCTCTTTGTCACTGTTTCCTTACCTGCTTACATCTTCCTGTCTTCCTGTCTCCCCCGCCCACCGACCTCAACCAGTCTATTTGCTGCTTCAGGCTCACATATGTTTCTGCATCAAAGGCTTACCACTTTCCGTGCAAACTGTAAGGTCTGACGAACAATGAATCAAAGAGCTGTTCTGTGCACAATTACCTTGTGTCAACAACATAATGGAAGAGCAGATTTTTTTAGACAGTGACGGTAACGATCGAAGTTTTGGTTTTTAGAAAAATATTCAAGTACCTTTAATTCGATTTGCTAGATTTAATTCTCCAAAGGTCAAGAAAAAGTCAAGAAAAATTCAAAACAAGAAAAAAAGTGGTGGAAGTACATAAGTATTATGAGCGAAATATAGTGCAGCAGAATGGTCCATGTGACTGATGTATTATTGTATTGTAGCTGGTCAAGGTGGAGCTAGTTTTAACAACTTTATGCTACGCAATTTTTTAATCAGTTGTTTAGGGATTTTCTGTAATTGGCCCTTTTCTGTGTAAATTATAAAATATTTTTATCCTTTTGGGCTTTTAAGCAGTTATTTAAATTTACCCTCCGAGTAGTTTAGAGGAGAAATCTGAAACATGACAACGGGGTCTGCACTACACACTGCTTTTAAAAATGTTGGGAGTCTAGGTCTATGTTTAATCTTAAACAAAGCATCTTACTTTATAAGCTCAAGATATGATGAAAATCTTAATCTGAAAAGTAACTAAAGCTGTCAAATAAATGTAGAGGAGTAGATGTATGAAGTAGCATTAAACGGACGTGCATCAAAATCAAGTAGAGTACTTGAGTAAATATACTCTGCAGATAGTTTTAGTTTTATTCGCCTACATTTCGAGCTATCTCCATGTGAGATTTCCATCACAAACCGAACACAATGGACAGTTTAATTGTGGTACTCACGTTTACTCATTTTCCAAGGCGCATAGGAAATGTTGAATGGAAACACACAGAAATAACTAATATAGACACATAATTTTGTTGCTCAATTGCATCTTTTATTCTTTCAGTCTCTCTTGACACACATTACATGTAGCTCTGCAGTGAAGCTAGATTACTACTGATACTCTTGATATTTAAAGCTGCATAGTCACACATCTGGAATACTCAATCAATACTCAGGATTACCATCAAATAGTTATGAGACATAAATTGAATCAACATATTTTGAGGCAAGTCTTTCTCCTTCATAAAGATTCACAAAAAAAAACTTGTTTTTGTCATCAACCACCATTGTTTCCATTGAAAAGCTAAATAGAGCAATCAGGTTATTATATCTTAATTCAAAGCTTCTAGAAGTTTCTTTTCCAGTGTGTGACTGTGGACAATCTTCTTCTGCAGTCCTTGAACACAAGTATATATTCAAAGCTATATTTCCTTTACACATATATTATCAAAGCCATCGTACAGTCATTTCGCTAAAGCATTTGCATTTCAGTAGTTGTATTTTTATTTTTTTTTAACTTGAGTTATTTTTAAATTGACTTTATTTGGCAACCCCATACACTCATAAAGAAAGTGTACCAATGGAAAAAAAGAACTCCATTGTCATTTGATTTAAATATCTACAATTTTTGAGGTGATTATTGTCAAAAGACATCTCAAATTTCTCTTGTAAAGGTAAACAAATTGGACTGTTTCCTTCTTCTTCGTGTTGTACATTTGCCCCAGTAAAAGTCTTTTTAAAAACACTCACTATACAGACATAACGCCCAAAAAACATACACACTGGCACATGCATACATAGAGACTCACTCAGTGCGAGAAAGTAAACCTATACAAAGGGAAATGGTATGTTTTGTCTCACACAGTGCATCTCTGACATCCTCCTTCTGTATTCAAACAGTAGTGAAATACTGTGTTTAGCATTCAGCTGATTCCAACAGCCACACATGCATGAGTTTATACAAGCTTCAAATATGTCCTCCTACTGTCTGTATTTCTCAAAGTCAAGTTGAAGTGCAAGTCGCAATAGAAGCAGAAGAAATACATCTCACCTGGTTCAACCACAGAGAGGAAAACTACAGCCAGGACTATATTTAGACAACAGTGTCTGATAACAGAGCAGTGATGGTAGGGGGCACTCCCCTGACAGTGACGATTTCCAGCAGTTTGCTATATATGTTTTACTGTAGAAGTGTCGGAGTCAAAGTTCATGGCTAAATGTGCACATTAAAACATAAATAAAGTAAAAATGAGGTATGTGTTCGTGTTAATTTATTATTCTACTACCCCACCTGCAACATGTAAAAGATGAGGAAATATGGATAGAAGAAATATAGTTTTCTATTTCCAGCGTGTCAACATTTTTTGTCACGTTTTACAAGTAATAGTGCTGATTGTTTCATATACATTTTTGCTTTGCTCTTTCTTTCTATGTGCAACGTTTACAGGCTCAAAAATAGGTTTAGTTATATATACATCAAGCACCTTGGTGACATAGCTTTGGCAGCTATATTTAGTCATTCTTTTATTTCCAGCAATTTCCTGTTGATTCATAATCTGACCGTTTTATTTTGGCACTCAGCGGCTAACTTACACGATGTCATCATCCTTTTGTTCTTCTTTTAGTATCCTTACAGCAATTCTGCTCAACCATGCAGCTCGAAAACAAACGGGACCCGACTCTAAACTAAGCATTATATAGCATTCATACAGAGTGTCAGTGACACCGAGAGCCGAATCCAGAGCCAACACTCTTCATTCATAAGCTTCAAGAGGGTGCAGACTAAATCTTACCTGCACAGGATGGAGACTATGGCTACATTTAAAACATGCCTCCCTCTCACACACCTTTAAGTTTCTTATGAAGCACCATTAACAGAATGTTGTTGTTTTTTGTTGTTATTAAATGTTGAAACCTTGTTGATGTTCCTTACTTCCCTTCATATGCTTCTTCTACTTCTTTATTATTGTCCACATTAATTTACATTAAAATTCCCACTGAGAAATTGATGTTGGTGCCTATTCTCTGTGTACGAGGGTCGCCATGTTGGTCTTGTTGAACATTACATTACTGATGCTTACAGCCAATGTTTTAAGTACTGTTAAAATGTATTGCAACTGCAGTGGATACATTGTGAATGATGAGCTATTTTGGCCCTTTATTTGTAGATTTAATGCAACATTTAGGAAATGGTAGAGAAGTGGAGCAATGGATAACATGTTTACATTGGTGGATTTCTCCCATAAAATCCAGTTTGGATCTAATTAATTGACAGCAGATAAATAATCGAACATAATTAATATTGGAGGATCCATGAGAAATAATTGCTGCTCCATTATACACACGCCTAATGTTTTGGTTTTTTAAAAAGTAATGATTTTTCCACTTCATATTTAGCTAAAGCACAGTTGTTATGATTTATTTAGGACTTAAGGTTTGCTTTGCCAGTGGTTTAATCTGTTAGTATACAGATACAAAGCAAGATCAGAATCTGCAGCTGTAAGGCAGTAAAATGCTGAATTATGACATCTTATTAGACTTTAAAGGCTCCTTATTATCAATACCAAACTCCAAAATACACTCAATTAACTCCGGCACAACTCAAACTATCCTGCTATCTGTTTTTTGTTGTGGTTTGTTTACTAGTAGAAGGTACATTATCAGCCTGTACATTTGTGTGGAGTGGACTTTTAGTGACCATACAATAGGTATTTCCATGATTAGCTTCAGATGCCCAGGTTATAAAGTGTTTTTCTTATTGTGTGTGGAGTGAATAAGTCATGCTATGTTTTCCTGTAGCCTGCAGCACTGTACTGCCTCAGCACACAATAGGGAGATCAGCCGTTTACTTACAATACATTGAGGATATGCAACCATCTGACTCTTCACAGGACAATCCATTATAAAATTCACTTTCTTAACTACTGCTGTCAAACACAAGCTGACAGGGTCCAACTACAAGAAGACCTCTCCCCTCTGCAGGGCAGTGGCATCTGCATGGAGTAATAATGACAAAAATCCAGCTGTGCTACTCAACTCACAGTTCCAGTGCTCAAAGTCTCCTCAGACCAAAGCTGCTTTGCATGGACAGCAGGAAGAATAAACAGTGTGACTCAGTAAATGAAGAGGTTCACATGTAAACATGGTGTTGCCATAGTTACAGGTGTGTATTGCGTTGGTGTGGTACTGTAGCTGTATGCAGTGGAGGTCAAATGACCACAGCCCCCATCGCTGCCGGGGTGAGGAAGTGTCAAGATCTCCCAGCGCTCGAGGAAGAAGGTGGAGATGCTGAAGACCTGTCGCTCTCTCTCTGGTCACTGTCCTCAGTGGACGCAGGTGCTGCAGAGTTACTGTGAGAGACAGATACACACGCTTCATGTTGTGTTACAGACCCTTCATTAAACGATTGTATACTGCTTACTAAATGCTGTAGGGAAGGGGTCTTAAACTCAGATTGGCTTGGGGCTTGCTGATTTTGTCATGTCATAGGAGGGCCATGTACAAATACTACAAGAAACCACAATATTCTGAAAATATTTTCCCTTATACTGGATAATACTGCATCATACTCCACAAAAATTCAAATGGTAGTTTCAACACATTTGTATATGATCATTTTATATTATCTTTGTTGTTCGCAGCCAAACAACAAACGAAGGCCTGAAACCTGCACCGTTTGCATGCATTTGCAAGCACCATTGACCTTTGTCATTACATTGCGCCAAATTTAAATATTGTGTTTTAATTTATTTGTGTATAAAGGGGTAGTAAAACTGATAGGAAACAAGTAGAAATAATAATAATTAAAAATAATAATAATAACTTGTGGGCTGGATTCTATTATCTGCCCCAGGCCAGCAGTTTGAGACCTCTGTTGTATCGGGACTTAAAGTAAAGTGCTACTGTAAGAAACTAAAGGACCATTACCAAAAGAAAAACTGATTGACAGACCATTGGCCTTATATAATTAGATACAGCCAGGACTGGCAGATCGATAATGTAGCCTGAAAGCCAGAGAGAGAGTGTGTGTGTGTGTGTGTGTGTGTGTTGTGTGTGGTGTGTGTGTGGTGTGTGTGTGTGTGTGTGTGTGTGTCACCTGTCTCCAGTCTGCGTGATGAGTCTCCTGCAGGTCTCCATCTGAACATCGAGGCCTCTCTTCATCGAGCACATCTCCATGTACTCGTGCAGATGTCTGTTCATGTCACTCTTTGCTGTGGCCAGTTCCAGCTGGAGTCAGGAAACATGCAGTCAAACATATTACAAATGTTAAATTACAAATGCTGTGATGTGTTTACCATAAAAAAGTACTTCTGCACAACTATGAGGTGCCGGCTATGTGCCTGGCCAATTACTGCCAAGCTTCACACAGCTTTATGAAACTCTTTTATGTCTAAGTAAAGAATAATTTTTACAGATGTTTGATTACACATATGAGATAAAAAGATACACAGTACAATGCTATATAACAAGAAAATGAGAAGAACAAATGCATTAAGGAGCTCTTGAGCCTTGATTAAGGAATTTATCAAAGCAACTGGATGCACCATTACAAGATGGACTAATCAAAACCAACCAGAAAAACAGTGTCACTTAATGTTGAGTCATTCTTCTTCAGTAAATCTTCTCACTGCACAAACCCTGTGTGCATGCGTGAGGCATAGGAAAAGCTGTGGTAATGGAATCTCAATGCACAATGCAAAGGACGTGAGAAAAAACACGAAGAAAAACAGGCAACATACTGTATATCAACAGAGAAATGATTACATATTTGTACTTTAAATACACGGAGTAAAAGTCTGACCTCAATCTGGTCAATTGTCTCCTGGTATTCCTTCTCTCGGGACTTGAAAAGGCATTCAGTGTCATTAATCACCTGTTCCAGACAGTCCTCCTGCTAGAGAGAAAGAGAGAAGGGGGAGATTTTGAATCTCTGATCTGATCTGGACATATGTGATAAAATGTAGCAACATTTAGCTGAACATGTGTTTGTGTGCTAATCATCATCAGACACTAAGTGAAGTTACACGACTATCAAAGCACAGCTGGCTTTATTCTCCCATCAGCTCAAATTTCACTGACTAATGCAGAGTGGACAGCAGACCGTTCAAACACCACACAGCCGCTGAATGAAAACAAATACCTACATGCATTTCTTGGAAACAAACACACTGTACACCAATACAGGCCAGACTCTGTCTGTGTGTGTGTGTGT
>NW_023339807.1:17003161-17003801 GCF_004916995.1 Morone saxatilis | reverse complement strand
GTGTGTGTGTGTGTGCAGTGTTTTGTCCTTAAACGGCCCTGCCACAGTAGACCTGTGAAGGTCAGTGGATTCGACTGCACATCAACTCCACTCATGACGTCAGAACTTTAAAAGCTTCCTTGAAATTTGAACCAACAATATCAACACGCATGCAGCTGCCTACAGGATGGCAAGTGAAACAATTTATGCTTTCTCTGTGTCCTTTGCTCTGAGAATTACGTTTAAAAAAAGCGCTGACTGAATATGACATTTACTGCATCTGAAGGCCAGGTATGACTAGTTTATAAAGGTAATAGAAAAACAAACATGGTAAGCATATCTGGAGTTGCATATTATGCCAGAAGTGTAAAAGGTGATTTCCTTCTCATTGCTAACATATTCAAAACACAGATTTTGGTGAAGGTCATCCTTACAGACTAAAAAAATTGTGACTGAAATTTTACAGTGTGGAATCCAATCCAATACAAGAATTAGTTGTGGTGAGACAATTAGTTCACAGACTTAAATAAATACAGACATGGGAACAGCTGGGAGTTATTTTCAGGTGTGAACACAGTCATGAAATCCAACACATACTCAAAAAAGACCACAGAGCTCAATGAACACCTCTCTGACATAGTCAAGTGTTCTTTCAACAAAT
>NW_023339807.1:16985369-17003100 GCF_004916995.1 Morone saxatilis | reverse complement strand
AGCTGTTGTATTGGATTGCATTACATTAATTAACCTTTTGTTTTAAAGTATTTAGGTCAAGGTCCATTTCAGTCTCAGTAAAAAAAGCCGTTTGACCACAGCCTACCTCTCCTGGTGGGTGGGTAGGGTCAGGAGGCAGAGTGCATCCAGGGAAGTCCTCCCAAAGAAGCAGCGTCTCCTCGGTCTCCTCCCAGGCCAGGCTGTCGCAATCATCCTCAAACTCACATTCTCGCCTTTTAATAATAACATAAACGCACACACATTGAAAATATCAGGACTGAAGGACGCTAACATTATACTCATCATATTTCAAAGTCAGACCACTCACAGTTGGTTCAGCATCCTCTGCATCTCCTCATTGATCTGATTGGCTGATGAGCCACAGTGCTCTTCATCTTTGACCACGCCCCCATCACTTTCAGAGGTGCTGACAGGTTCTTCACACTCGCTGCCATTGAAGGACAGGGGAGTTTGTTTCCGGCGGCAGTTTAGGGATGATTGGTTGTTAGGAACCTGCAGCGATATAATTAGGATTCAGACCGCCACTATTAATATACAGGACAAATATACAGGACTCTCTGGATTTGTTAACAAATAAAAGAATCAGAGATGAGAACATTAGCTGCCTGGTACCTGGTACATCTGGATCACATCTTCACAGTTCCTCTGCTGAGCTACGTCACAGAGACGAGCGGTGATGTCGATCCTGCGGCAGATGTCCATGTCCACCTTCATGGCTTTCTCCTGTATCTTACTGTCCAATTCTGACAAATTCTACAGAGAGGGGGGAGGGAATCAGATAAGAAAAAGGGGAAAATACTGCTATCTACTGCTTTATAAATGCTAATAAATCACTGCTGTAAATACATTTGTTACTAATTATTTATAAATTAGCGATAAGCAGTTTCTATTGGATAATAATGCAGGTGTGAAGGATAGTAATCTATATAGGGTTTGGGTTTAATAATCCATTAAGTCTGCAGGTGTAAATGTTAATCATCAATCATCATCAGTTTCCAGGCGTTAAGTGGTCAAATGGCCGATTAAAGGGGTTTGTTTTCCTCTGGCAACAAACATGGCAACCTAAAGTTAACGGCTTATTACTGATCACAACATCAATTGGTCCATTGACACTGTGACTGATTGAGTTTTGTTTCAGATGTCACACTTAAGCCAGTTACAAATTACGAACCCTTTATACGTGGCTTCTCATTAACAGTAAATAATAACATAATTTAACTTTATGCCACAGTTCATACATTGAGACATGATTACTGTTAATGTGCACAGCAATGAGTATGTCTGACTAGTATGTGACTGTATAGGTTGTGCTGCGCTCACATTGCTCATGAGGCCTTTGAAGAGAACCAGCTCTGCCTTCAGTTGCTGAACTCTGAGAGCCAGCTCGTCTTGACAGCCTTCGCTCTCCTGCAGGTCCTGCACACATAAAAGGAAGCCATAAAGAACACACCCATGTACATGTAAGTGCTTACATGCCCACACACAGCCAGGGCCTGACACGGCTTTACTGGAAATTACAGGTTACATTATCTAAGCAGAGATCGTCGACAAAATAAAAGCCTATATCGGAAAAGCACATAAAGACATTGTAAATGCATAATCCTCTCTGGGGAGCTGGATTTGTCTGATGGCATCATAATTCTCTCTTCTCCTTGCTGACTTATTCATGTGTGCTACAATACTGGTCAGGCGTTTTTCAGTCTCAAGTGGTGTTTTGCTGTTTGTGGTCTTATGTTAATGTGGTGGTGTCTGCTAAATGGGTTAAGGTGCAGATTCCTGGCAATGGTAAACGTGTATTCAAACACACCAGAATGTATACACACGTGCACACACCTGCCCACACACACAGGAAAACACAAAACCATTTGTTGGAAGGAAGTACAAATATGGCAATCACCTTGACAGCTTAGATGTCAGAGTCAGAAAAGAAGTAAAATCTCTTTTATTCAAAATAGATGATTTCTACAACTTTTAATGAGTTGACAACAGTCCATGCACTGTAATCAGTTGATTGTCAGGGGTCAAAGAGAGAAAGAAAACCAATTGAAACAGCTTTGTATGAGTCAGGATTTAAACCAATATAGTAATGACACATTATGCACAAAGAAAATGAACAGCACCAGCAGGGTGAGAGCTTACTGCTTCCCACTCTACCAGCTTCAGCATACTCTGTATTTATACTCTCACCAGTTTAATGAAAACTAAACATCTAAGCTTTTTAACCACTGATACTGGTTGTTGTTCACAGGACACGTTTGCAGTATTTTTAGGATAGCCAAGATGTCACACCAATAATTTATTTTGGTTGTTAGAATGAGTCATGCTGATTGCAAAGCTGCCAAATGTAGAGATGACTTCAGTGCATTGATGATCTCCAGCCATGTCACACAGGTACACACACTCTCACACAAAGGCCTACATAATCTTACCTCCTGTAGGTCTGTCATTTTCTGTTGCAGATCCATCCTCATGGTGTATTCTTCTTCCCATCTAACACAGATACAAGAAGTAAACAATCTTTTAGTCTGTGTCTTAATGTAAACAGAGAACAAACAGGCAGACAGAGAACATAGAGGCCATGGGTTTCGTCAGTTATGTACACATGGTCTATTTATACCGATATATCTGCAATAAGCTGCTATCAGTCTGAAAAGGGACATCTTCTCCTACCTTACAACAAATCTAACTTGACACTTAGCTCATTTAAAGGTTCCCTGTAGAGTTTTGAACTCTAGTAGTGCTATGGAACTGTTTTTCTATGAGTGGCTCATGGCTTCACATTAATCCACTGATCTACATGTGGCGGTAACGCACCAAGATATGCAGCAATGCACCAGCATAGACGGGGAAGAAGAGGTCAGCTAGTAAGTAAACATGAATGTAAACAATGTTGTATTTAAAATACTCACTCAGCTTTGCAAATGTTTCATGAGGAAGGAAAAGCACTCAACACGTTTGCTAGAGCTCTAGGATATACACAATGAGTTTGGGAGATTAACACTGAATGTAAACTCCACAGTTCACCTTTAAAATCAATCGCCATCACCTACAAAAGGAGGAATGCCACCAGAATTTGAACGTCAGGTGCTGGATTCTCATTTTATGTGCACAAGAATGGTAACTGGATTTCAATCTGGCTGGTTGACTGATAATAAATTGTAAATGCAGTTTAGTTCAATTATATTAGGATACAAATCTGAATAGAAGTTGCATGAAACAACCAGGTGGGAATGGGAAAAGGGATTTGTAAATTTAATGATTTGCTTTTCACTCACTAATAAATTTATAAAAATGTTTGATGTATCGTGTGCCACTATGGTGCAACTCAGATGTCTGGCCCTTGAATTTATGCTTTAAAAGCGTGAGCACAGACCCTGTATGTGATCACAGATTCTGTGACTTCATACAACACACATGCCCAGGGGAAATGCACTCACTGCAGAGTCTGTAGCTTCTTATACGAATGCTGTTTGAAATGCAGAATGCTGCGCCACATCAGGACCTGTAGGGAATACTAAATCTGAAAGAAACTGAGTCATGAAACCCGAGTTGTTGTCGTCGTAGAAGATGCTTGTTTGATCAGTAAGGTGAGAGCGCGCAGAAAGCAGTGCTTCCTTCTGCAAGCCAAGCCCCCATCCAGCAGTTACAGCTTGCAGTGCATGCTGCATTGCAGATACAGTGTGGAGTGTGCTAAAGGGGGATGCGCAGTGGGTGCGAAGAGAGGCATGGGAAAGGAAGTGTTCAGCATGTGAGACTGTGTAGGTTTTATGTGAGAAAGAGAAGGTGAAAGTGTGGTGGGCAGGACTAGAGGGAGGGTACAGGGGGAGAAGGGTGAGAAAGATAAAATATCCTTAAAAAAAAGAACAAAACTGGAATTGAAAAAGAGGCTAAATGCACCAAAAAGCTTTAAGATAAATGAATTCATATGTGAGTTTATGTTTTCAAATAGTGAGATATGAAAACAACTCACTGGGGCAACAAGATACATTTCATTAATAAATTGGGATGTGTTATAAATATTTGAGTGCATAGGTAATGGCGATAAATCTGAAGGACAGAGTTTCACTCGGAGAATCAGGCTTTAATGTCCCCCATTGTCCCGAGGTAAACGGATACCTACAGTAAGCTTACAGGAGGTTGAGAAACAGCCCAGACCACTTCCAGAAGGCTGAACACAAACTGATGTGAAAACCGAGTGTGACACAGTACATCACACACCTTAACTCACAGGTAGTGAAACACAAATATGTCCACGCTCTGGACAAGAGGTCAGGAAGTCATCCTCTCTCAAATCTCTGCACACAAGTAAATTGTGTGTCTGATGTCACACGCTGTTGGGCAGGTTGTGTCATACTTGTCCTTCACAAAGAGCCCACTATACTGTGGTCAGAATCTCCTCTGTGAAGAATGCATGGCTGCTCATTTGGACATAATATGAGGGAATTCAATGATGAATGTGCTGGAACATGGGGGCTACTGTAGGTCACTCAGGACAAATACATAATCTACAACTGTCAGATATCCATCAAACTCCTGACAGAGTTTACAAGATGTGAGCTTTTGTTTCCAAGAATTTAAAAAGGGGAAATCCACACTGATCACACTGTGCCATTCCAGTGGTCTGCAACCACAGACAGCTGTCGCCCCCGAACTGGAAATCAGAGTGGTCCAGATATGAAGTGGTGATGTCATTGGGTGACACATTGTTGTAAATTAGTGCACTGATTAAAAAGAAGAGGGATGAGGGTGGGCTCAGATATGGTTTGTGTTTGAGATGTTGCATGATGCTAGGGTAGCAACGAATGAGTATTTTCATTGTTGTTGTTGTTTTTGTCTACAAAATAATAATAACATTTCCCAGAGCCCAAAATCGATCTTCAAATAGCTTGAGACAGAAACATAGATGAAACAGAACAACCAAAATATTACTGTTTGAGAAGCTAGAATTGGTAACTAGAACCAGTGACTGAAACATAATAATATCAACAATCTACAAATCATTTCAGCTAGATCCAATTTAAATTGTAAGGCTTACAGCTGTGGATGTCCATATATCCCAGTAAAATCACTATCAGGTGCTGTTAACGCATCCTGGGGTTTGTTTCAATAAGAGGCTTTACTGGACCCCCTCCAGGATTTGTCTTGATGACATCAACATTACGTCTTTCATTTTAAGAGGTTAAACAAAAAGCTCTATTTCACGATGGGTTTTCCTCAATATTCCTGTAAACTAAAGGCCCCCATGGGCGAGTCAGGATCTGAAGTGAACATTTGTCCCACAGACTGCTCTTCACACGTCTCTATTAAGCTTTGACCTTCATTCTTCTTTATATTTAGCCCCCCGTGACGAGTTAATTTTATTTGTGTGTATTTCTAGCAGCAACACCTGCCTCTGTGGTCAGACATGAAGTGGATGCAGGGTCAGGCTGGAGGTGATGGATGGAGGGGCTTTGTGCTGACTCTGCTCCTGTTTGAGACAGCTGGTCTGCAGCTGCTTTACAGCTCTGCTCGCTCCTCTAAAGTGGAGCATTACACACACTTAAAAAAACTACTAATAACTAATAAAAGGGTTTAACTCCATTTACCTGCGTTTATACTCGTCTCTCTCCCTCTTCACTTTGGCCAGGACATTATACAGGGCTCTTATCTCAGGGGTGATGGTGTCAATCTGGACCCCAACTCCATCAGGATGCACCCAGGACACTCCTGGGCTGGTCACACGCTCCGCACCGGGGCCATACTTGCGGGTGTGGTTGTAGGACCAGATGGTGCCCGGGAGGAACCGTGGAGGAGGGTTGGTGGAGCCCCCCTGGCCTGCGCTGGTGTAGGGGAGAGTTTTAGAGCCAGAGCCGGGGGAGTCCACGCAGGGAGAGCACTGGCTGATGGTGATGGCTGGGTTACAACTGGTATTTGTTTGGGTTGAACTGGAGTTGTCAGCGGTTGCAGGTGCGAGGGTTGTTGTGAATGGTGCCGTGAACAGTGTTGTAGGCCTCCGGGCTGAGTTGTTGGTGTTGTGGAAGGGGAGGGAGCCGGGTCTGAGCGGTATGGTCCCCACAAATCCGGTCTGCACCCCTGCCTCCTGGGTATGCCCCCTGCTTTCACAGCATCCACCTTGACAGCCCTTGTTGGCATCCAGAGCCTGTTGCAGCTGCTTTTCTAAGATCTTATTTCTGCGCTCTAATTCATGCACTTTTGCTAAAAAGCATCTAAATCTCAGATTGAGAGTTTTGAGGACGCTGATGTTGGATCCCAAGTCGTTTCTGAGAGCCATGGCTGCGGGTGGATGCGGCACAGCGCGGTGCTGGTAGTGGCTGCTGTGGTTGTGGTGGAGGTAAGGTGAGGTCTGTGAGAGTGCAGTGAAGTCAGGCCCCGGCTGATCAGGCCCCGGACTGGGTTGCTCACCCAGCAGAAAAGACGTCGGGTCCGGTACACCGAAAACGACGTCGGGGAGGAGGCCGGAGGGAGAGTCTGGGTGTCCGGGTGCTTGGCTCTGCTGTGGATGCTGTTGGAGATGCGTATTGGCCACCAACAAAGGATTCATGCTATGGTATGGAAAACTAAAGCGCTGCAGATCTGGCATGAACACGGACGGGAATTTTCTTGCTACAACAGAATATAATGACTGGATGAATGATAAATGGTTGATAAACGTACCCGAAGGACGTGCGCACAAAACGCCAGTGTTCACCTGATTATATAACCGTTTCTAAATAAGAATCTGATCCTTAAAGCCGAGAGGGTTTAACGTCGGGCTGATGGATCAGTGCTCCTTGACCGTCCGCAACAAAACACCAAGAGAGCGACTCCAAAAAATAAGGGATTGAAAATGCGGCAACTCCGCAACCTGCGCTTCGGCGAGATGTTCTGCAAAATAAAAGCAATTAAACGAAAGAAAAAGACGCAGAGCGGTGAATGAATAACGGGGAAATCCAGCGTCACCGCCTCAATGAAGTTCTGGCAACAAGATGTGACCGCAGGAAAAAAGGAGCAAGTGCTGCGGGATTGGAGGAGGAAGGCTACCGTAAACACTGGAGTACAGGAGCGCTGATCCACCCCAGTATTGATTATTCAACGAGGCAGCGGTAACTTGTTTTGAACAAGAAATCGTTCAGATTTAGAGAAATTAGGAGCCAAGCAGACGTACATGATAATACAGTCTGAAATAACATATTCAAAATGTTGTGTCTCAGCCATTGGGAGTATATATGGTCTCAACTGGTTTGTGGTCATTTGATTATTATTAGAAAAAAATTGATTAGGTATTTTTGCTCGATATAAACTGATAATGAGGTGATGTGTCGTTTGTTGTGTAAAAAAATACAATTTACTGTTTTACCGGATATCATCTTCCAACTGGATGGGAGCAGTGAAACTCTGCCAGAAAGCTGAACAGCATAAACACTATTCCCCTTCATCGCTGTGTGTATTCAATAATGTAATATAACATTCAATAATGTTACATATTATTTAAGTACTTGTGTTTAATCAATGAACCACACAGCTGACCAGGTTGCCAGGCAGCATCCAGCTACAGATACTCATTGCGCGGCTCGTCAAGCTTTAATTGGTGGCTCGCATGGTAGCTTATAACAATATGGTAACACAGCCAATACATTTTTTCAACATGTCGCCTACATTAAAGAGTATTACGAGGTGAAACACTGCACTGACAAAACACACGCAAACATTGCCTTCCATATTGCTTCTTCTTTCACCTTCATTAATGTGTTTCCTAAAGGGCGCGCGCACTGCTCAAAGCTGGCACGCACAGCCCGCTTATCATCTGCGTTTACCGCCTGGGCTGCAGTGCAGCTTGCAGACCAGGTCATCCGTGACGATGCACGGCCACAAATGGCATGCATTGTCTAATAAAAAAGGGCGACAAAACCACCACCAGCGAAACCAGACGACAGACAACAAGCGTTGTTGCAAGACTTCAAGGAAAAGAGTCTGAGGAACACAAAACGAACACATCACCACATGAAGACTCGGAGAATTTTATTCTGTTTTCACTGCGCAATGAATCTGTGCTTAAATCAGTGCAACAAAAACCTACATGTACGGAATGCACATTTCAAAGGTGACTTTGGTCATGATCTTCATCTGACAAAAGTGGCTCTCCCCCTTGATTTTTGCTCTGCGAATGGTGGCTCTTGCTGAAAAAAACCTAGTGAGACATGGAGTGGGCTTTATTCTTCATTTTACAGACGTTATACTTGTTAAAAAATCTGTTACATTTATTTAACAGCCTGTCCAGTAAAAAGGGATGAAGGTAAGACTGCGTTTGCATCACCGTGAGTTCACACGCACTACAAAAAAAAATTGCCAGTATGATTTAAACTTGTCCGCCACTCCACAAACTCCCTTCCGACCTTCAGTGTGTAAGGGGAGTATTCATGACTTACAGGAGACGGTGGGATCTTTTGAAAAATGCAGCCTGCTCGGGCCACAGCTAGAAAATACATGATGCGTTTGCATTTTGGAGTGAACATTCTTCATTCCTTAACCTCCATCCGCTCATATAATAAAAAAAACTTACAGTATCAACCGCGCCGCTTCGCAGCGCTAAAGAATAAAAACTTCTTCACTACACAAACCACTGCAATGATGCCACATCAAGGGGATTTCACATTGCCTTGTACCCCATGCAAGAGGCGCAGACTGAAAAATAAGTGGGTGTACTCCCATGGGTCCACTAGCAGGATAACCTAGCAACCACAACCAAAAATCAGGCTGATGTATATCTATTATTAAACATATAAATTACAAGACAACAAGGAAAGAAGGTAGATTGTTTTATAAGTGATAAATACAATGTTTTTATTGTTGGTCAGAATGTGAGAAAGTACTAAAAGGCCCTGTACACCCACGGTAAACCCACACAGGTTGATTTTACTTATTTTGGTACATTAGTCCAAGGATAAGTCATTTTCACTGCACACATTTGAACTTTATCTATCTATCTATCTATCAGACAGTGAGTGTGCTAGATGTGGACCCTCTCAGATCTCTTCGTCCACCGGTGCTGCTGCAGTGTCTCTCCATGTTGCCTTGAGTGTCTAAGGACTCAAAGTCCAGAGCATCAGCCCCCACTGAGATATTACTTGTACAGGAGTCTGTTCTCCCTCTACTACTGCTGCCTTGATTCATGTTTTTTATTTCGACAGACAAAGACATGGGGTAGCTCCTTTTCCTCCTCCAGCTCTGGCAGTAGGAGAGGCTTATGCTCCCTTAAAGAGAAGAGAAGAAAAAGAGACACAAAACACAGGTCTGTTTTTATGGAACTTCCTGTTCAACACAAAGAGTCCTGTAAACAGTGGAAGTGGAAGGTTAAGTTTACTCACCTTCCTTACTTTCATATAAGCTCTCCTTCCTCCCCTGCGCTCTCCTCCTCTTTGCCATCTCTTGGCCGAACACAATCCCATACAAGTCATTCCTGAACTCCCTGTTCATGATCTGGTAGATTAAAGGGTTGATCACGCAGTGGGACTTGGCAAACATAGCAGGGATCAAGCTGACTACAGGTGGGAGGGAGGACAACGACTGGGGGCTCCTGGTCATTGGCTCAGCTTTGGACCTGAACATGGCGTCACTCAGGTCAGCAATGGAGGTTGAATTGTTTACTTCACTCCACTTGTTCTCAGGGTTGTAGTAGATTTGTCTATAATATTTTTCCGCTGTCCAGTTGAGCAGCGAAGGGATGTCCATGATCTTTGGACCATTCGGAGAGCTGGAGGCCATACCAGTGAACTCCTCCATAGCAGTAGCTTCTGTCTCTTGGTCATCGCTGGGAATGAGTGCAGAGACCAGAGACACGGTGGCATAGGGCATCCAGGCCACAAGGAAGGTGGTGCACACCACGGCGGCCATCTGAAATTAACATACGGTTTATTTTTCCTGCAGGACATGTATCAAGGAATCTGAAAATGATCCTTTACCTTTGTAAGTCTCAGCTCTTTGCTAGTGTGACTGACAAAGGAGGATGTTATAGATGCCAGAGTGCGATTAGATCTGTAGACCTGAAGACAGAAACAACAGTTATTTGCAGTTATACCATAGTTCACTTTACTTTATTCCTAAAATGACAAAATGCTGTATATAAAACTGCCAAGAAGAGGGACAAGGGGAAGAGAGAAAGGGGGATGACACGCAGCAAAGGGTCACAGGTTGGACTCGAGCCCGCTGCAGCAAGGACGCCAGCTCTACTGTGTGACCTACCAGAACACATTTTAGCATCTTTTACATTATTCTAAAGGCATATGTTTTTGTTGCTTTTGTTAAGGTTTTGTTGGCTGCCCATCCTTGCCACCTCCACATCTGTGATCAGAAGAGAGCGCCCAGTCTGGCTCACCCAGGATTCCCAGTTTCTCTGCCAGTTGCATACAAACTGTTATTATGTGTCTGTGATTTGATATGACCTGCTGGCCACTGTGTCTCTCAAATCTGTCTATAGATAGGACACAAATCATAACCTGTGAACCTGAGACACTCAGATTGGGACTTTGCCAGGTGTAGCAGCTTCTACTTATTTCCAACTATTGTCTAGTTACACAATACATTGCCTTTCCTGTGATTTGTTTGGATACTGCAGAGCACCTCAGTCAGCCATGGGTTTACTTTCCTTTATTTTTGTGTTAGACATTTGTTATATTACTGTCACTGATTTGACAACACCCACAGGCTGTTTTTGATATTTGATAGCTCCTCTATATTGTTGAATATATGTAACCAATTTAAGTTTGTCAAACAACCCACTCCTGAAACAAATAACTTTCTTGCTAAACTCCGACAGGTGTTATGTTGCCCTAGAGAACCCCTGTCCCCTGTAACAGTGCTTTAGGGAAAAATGTGCAATTTATAAAATTACAACAAACCAACTGACTCATATTGAATGTAGAGTCAATAGTTAGATCATATCTTGGGTCCCTGAGGAGGTACAACACACTGCTCTCTGCCACAGTGTCTTTTCCAGTACCATCACTAGAGGGTGCCAGAGTTGCAGCTTCCACATTCCCCACATAAGTTTAATATGATTGACTAATACATTGAAAACAAAAACAATAACAGAATACAGACACAGCTCCCAGATCCTCCACTTTGTGTCATAAAGCAGCACTTCTCACCGTCAGCAGGATGGCCAAATACGAAGTGATGATGGTGAGCGTAGGCAATCCGAAGCACAATATCAGCATGAGGAAAATGTAGATTCTGTCATTCAGAGAAGACCTCATACTCCACCTTGAAATAGTGATACAGAATAACAGCAATACATGTTTGTCTGCAAATGCATGAGGAATACAAATCAGAGAATATGCAGATAACACAGATGTCTACAGACTTTAGTGTATATAAACAGTAAAAGGCATCAAGCAGCACTAAATCAGAGATTACCAGTTGATAGTGCAGCTGATCCCATAAGGTTCTGGTCCATAACTTCCAAAGCCAAAAGCAGGCAGCGTGGCCCAGAACGATGTGTAAACCCACACCAGCACTATGGACAGAGACACATGGCGCATCTCAATCCATTGACCTAGAGAGGCAAGAAGCATGCAAACCACTTACTGCAACTATGTGTAAGCATAACGTTTACTCAACCTTGTGGGAAACCATTTTCCTGAAACATCAGCAAGTTTACCTTTTAGTGTTACCTAAGCAATCACAGAAAATCACTCTTTAAATCAATACTTTTTACAAAAAAAGAAGGGAGTGAGGGAGAGTCAGATAGATTTAGAGTGCAGTCGTGCCTGTGTGGATTGTACATTTTAGGTCTGTGTTAGAAGAAGACGTCAGATTTACCATATCTTAAGCAGCAGATCTTCAGGCAACGGTCCACAGAGATGAGACAGGTGGTGAGCAGAGAGCCGATGCCAAACACAAAGCCCTGGATGCCGTACCAAAGGCATCCTGTCTCACCAAACACCCAGGCATGACACAGGCTGACAGAGTGGGGGGGGAAGGGTTTTAGTCTGCCAGCTTAATAGATCATCACCTTCTGTCTCTGACAAATGGCTGCTGGTATAGACACACTCACAGTGTCATCACCCTGATTCACGTCTGGCAAAATATCCTGTACCTGGAAATGATGAAGAATGGCGCTCCCAAGAGGCTGAAGCCAAAATCACAGAGAGCCAGGTTGATGGTCATGAGTTCTGGAGGTCTGAGCTTCTTCCTTTTCCTGCTGTAAACTAACAACACCGTGCCGTTCCCCAGCAATGATACGACACCTGGAGAAAGAGTGATAGCATGGGAAAGGAAAGAACATACAGCAGGAGACGAATAATGTCATTTTTGTTCATCTTATCACAGTTCATTTACATTTGGTCTTTAAATCCTACAAATCCCAGTTGTTCATGATTACATGAAGCGGGCTGGTTTCAGAATAAATCAATGCTATTTTCCTCTTCATCAAGCACTAACCAGCTGCTCTACCTTCACCTGAACACTCATGTTGCCCCACAGGGAGCGAATCAGCCCAGACAAATCCCCACTCAAATTAACCAGACTGACTGTGAGAGGAGAGCATCTATTTATCTGCAGCTTCATCGATTTGTTGTGTAAACAAAACAGTGAAGGTAATGTTTAAGATGCAAAAGGCGTTCCCGCTGTTGTTTCTCTGTTGTTCAGCTCGATGCAAGTTGTTTGTATTCTGATTTTAATCAATGTCTAGTTTGGTTCTACTACTGGACTACTGAACAAAAAGAAAACATTCTTATGAGTAAATAATAGGGATGAGCGAATACACCATTATCTGTATCTGTATCTGTATCTGTATCTGTTAACCATATGAATTATCTGCATTTGTATCTGTACTTAAACCCTACATGGGTGGGGCTAATCAGAAATTAATTATTAATAAATTTAAGCCTGAAATTGATATGGGTTGTTTTGAATTTGCTATATTTATTGGGAAACTATTTACAGAACTATTTACTACTTGAAAATCAGAGAAATGTTTTTGATCACTTACACACAGAATGTCTCTTTAGATTTGAAGATAGATAAATAATTTATTTTTTTGTTTATTGCATTACTTCATCGGAGCTACAGTATATTACATTCATTGTAATACAAAGAGATAAATCATTTATGATCATTCAGGAACCATTTTTGTGGAGCTCACATCAAAACTTTCACATTCATCTTTGACGATATATGACATGAGGCTGTGTCTTTAAAAAAATTACAAAACTGAACCTGAGACTGACATAATGATATAAGTGCCCCTTTGCTTACCTGTGAAGGTAAGGAAGACAGCAACGGCTATGTCTGCAGAGGGGGACAGCTGGGAGAGGAACTGCGGGTGGATGGATGAGGGGACAAACCAGGAGCCCCCTTGCGAGCCATTCTCTCCCATGAATGAACTGCAGCACCCGACAACAGCACACAGAGAGGAGAGGCAACACCTGGAGCTTCAAAGAGCCACTGAAGGCATGAAAAGCACACAGAGAATAATAAAAAATACTCTGATACTTTGCCAACTACAAAGTGGAATTAGCAGCATGTGGAAGTAACATTTTCGCATGAGGATGAAAATGTCAGGCAGCACAGAAATGATACTGGCAACTTTATCCTGATATCTGCGTGGTTTCAGCTGAAATGCAGAAGCTCAAGAGGATGTAAAACAGAATACTGAGTGAGAAACTGAGACATTCTATAGTTCAGAGCTTCAGGTTTCAAAGTAATATTCATATTACAGATTATATTTTTATATCACTGCTCACTGGCTCCTAAACTTAAAAAAAACCCCATGCTACTCATTTTCTCTCCTCTCTCCGTGTTTAATAGTCAATAAAAGTGTTTGTTTTGATAAAGCATAGTCAATTACATAAATAATGACATATAACAGGAGATGAATGGAAATGAATGTGGATCAAACAGATCATGTCACACATGACACTTGACATATTATTCAGTTTTCCATTGATTTTAATGTTTCACAATTATTCAGGGAAAAGTGTCACACCACAGTAAAAGTGTAATCAGATCATTTAAATCGGTATCCTAGTACAATAAATAAATGAGTAATTATAATAAAGCCTTGTTGGTGATATTGCTTAACAAGTGCCCACACGGGAAAAACAAGGACTCTTTTCTTCATTGTTTGTCTCTCTAATGGCCATCTAATGATCCCAGCAAGTGGTCAGCTGAGCCTCATGACTGCCAAGGGGGTCAATATAAACTGAGACAATAAACAAAAAAATAACAGCATCAAGACAATAGGGAAGATAACAGAGCAGAGGTTTATTGAGAAAATCAACATTCTTACAAGCTGGAATGACTATTCTCCAAAAGCTTTAATGTTCAAACAAACAATATAAAACAAGCATCACTACTCACCTTCCTCTTGTCTGTCTGTCAGTCCCTTCCTGTGGGCTCTCAACTGGTCTTTATGGCAAAGACCTTCTTTTATAGTTTCAGATATTCCTTATTCTGAACCGTCCTTCTGTAAATCCATATGGCATTTCTCAGGAGAGCTGCAGAGAAAATTTGCTATTGACATCTGGCTTAGAAATGATCCGTGAGAGACATCCAAGCAGAGAAACAGTGGGAGAGAGAGAGAGACAGAGGGGGTGGAAGTTAAAAAAAAGAGTCTTTAACCTGTCCCGCCTTGTATCTCCTCTCCAGCTATTCACTGTTTTTTTCTTTTTTATTAACTGAATCCATATTACCCCTGTGGTTCCTTTCATGTCCTATAATACACTACTTTAATTATGATACACATTGTTATCACTGTCGAAATCAATATGGCCTGCGCTCACAATATTAACTGATGTTGGTCCCCAGGTTAAGATAAAAAAGGCTTTTAGATAGATTTGCCCCTCTTTCAGGAATAATGTACAGAAGGACCTGAAATTGTCAGAGCTCATTACTGTGGAGATTTTTAAAATTTGTCAATTTTAAAGGATTAAGAAATTAGTACTCTTTTGATTGCTTCTTGTCATTGAAAATTGTATCCTTGTTTCCTGACTTTGTATTCCACTGTAGTGTCACTCTTGTTAAATAAAGTATACACACTGAATATAAAGTGCACAAAGGAATTTAAACCTTCACATGTACATACATGTTGTCAGCTATGATGTTATGGAAGAACTGTTGCTTCAGTTTTGAATATTAAAGCAAAGGTAGAGGTGTTGGAAAATACTGCTATTATAAATAAATGTGTCTCAGACCTTCATTTTGACTAATTGGAAAACTTGCTAATCTGATATTTTAATTAACACACATGATTAATATTTCATTTTTGTTGTGACCTGACAGAATGAATGTGTTTGCTGCCATCAATGTCACAGACCACTTAGGAGCTGTGTCAATTTCAGTAATATTTAATGGAGGTTTTGTTAAATAAAAAACAAAACAAAAATCTTTTAAAAAGAAAACTAAACTTTCTATATGCTATACAGAGTGGTATTAAAGAAAAAATCCTTCTCATTTAAAGTCAGTGGAGCTCATATTTTATCCTCATGACCAGTGATTCAGACAAGTTACCAATAAATAGAGGAGCTTGGAAAACTGCAATAATAATCTGTTAAATGAATTTGAAACACTCTTTACCATTGTGGGAGAGCAAATCACTTACAGGCATAATTCATAAAAGCCTCATATTAAACCAGTGTAGTGGGCTTTTGTCAGGTTGTGTTAGTCATGCTACAGTACTCTCAGTGAGTGACCAGGTATTGAACAGAACTAAAAGGGGTTAGAGTGAAAAATATTTTAACAATGGATCTATAAAAGCAATATGGTGGTGTAACAATCCATTTGCGGGGCCAAAAGAAATTGGCCTCCACATTTCCACCGTACACAAAAGACCAAGCAATCAAGAGCTGTCCTCGTTTTCCCACAGGAGGCATCAGATCTACGGACAGAGAGCTATTGTGAAGGTTTGCTAAAGTCACTGACCCATATTAAGAATCCATATACTAAAAGCATCAATCCCACTGGAGCAGCTTTTCTATAGATTTGAAAAAAAAAAAAAAAAAAGAAAAGAAAGGAGGACATGAATCTCACAAACAGAGGACTTTATTCCACCACTGACTGCAGTACTTCAGTACTACAGACAGAGACTTTCACACCTTCACTCCATCTCACACAAGAACAGAACAGGGAATTTAAACAAATACAAAAAAGCAATTGGTCACCAATTAAAATCTTTTTTGCGCTCTGTGGGACTTTTCCTCAGGCATGTAATGGGGGTCGACCATCTGATGGAACCAGGCAGAGTCATACATAATACAACCTCTTATTGTAACTGTATAACTCTATAGTATCAGGAGAATGTGGGTGATGTGACATAGTGCAGTGACGGTCAATTGGCTGGTTGGGTTTACTCCTTGGCAGCCATGTGGGCCATCAGGTCGCAGACACGGTTGCTGTATGCAAATTCATTGTCGTACCTGGTTAAGAAGCAAGAAAACATTAAAAAAAGACTCAATATGCATCATCATAATCATGGAAATGGATATGAGGCATTGAAATTAATCCATGAGGAAGGCGTACCATGTGACCAGCTTGACAAAGTGGTCGTTGAGGGCGATGCCAGCACCAGCATCAAAGATGGAGGAGTGAGTGTCGCCGTTGAAGTCTGTGGAGACGACCTGCAGGAGAGCAAAGAGAAAGGACGCCTTGTTATTGAGAATACCAATTGATGAAAATGTTTTAAAAAGATCAGAGATGACACATACCTGGTGCTCTGTGTATCCCAGAATGCCCTTCATGGGTCCTTCAGCTGCAGCCTTCACAACCTTCTTGATGTCATCATATTTGGCCTGTTAAGATTAAAAGCATAAAATTACATTTTATTGTTACATAAACAAACTTATTCAAATTCTTAGTCTTAAAATTCCATAACACTAAAAATCAGCCTCTCGCTACTTTGACTTTTCTGCCTCATCTGTAACACTCCGCCTTAGTGTTTACATGACCACCTAGTGGCTGGAAATACTCGTTACCAGGAGAAATTCATTGCAGATTTTCATCTTTTCATGGAATTTGTGGACAGTAAGAAAATGTAAAATATTAACAATTAATTTTAGTTCATTAGTGCCAAGGGGGTCAATATAAACTGAGACAATAAACAATAAATGAACACAGTAGCATCAAGACAACAGGGAAGATAAAGCAGAGGTTTCTGGAGAAAATCATTCATTAATTGTTATGAATGCTTCTTGTTTGTGGTCACTCACAGGTTTCTCCAGACGGACAGTCAGGTCAACCACTGACACGTTGGGAGTGGGGACACGGAAGGCCATGCCGGTCAGCTTGCTGTAAAATACAGACAGTAGGTAAGGTCACATAGAACATATTGTCCTACAACAGGAGTTCTGCGTTTTTTGGCACTGACCCGTTGAGCTCAGGGATGACCTTGCCGACGGCTTTGGCAGCACCAGTAGAGGCGGGGATGATGTTCTGGCTGGCACCACGGCCGTCCCTCCACAGCTTGCCGGAGGGACCGTCCACGGTCTTCTGGGTGGCAGTGATGGCATGAACGGTGCTCTGATGGACACAGAGAGGAAGAGCAAGAAGAATTGTTAAATATAGCTGAACCCACTATAACTTTGTATTGTTATGTTGCTGTTTTGGACTGCATAGCAACTCATTCCCAGGCAGAGTGTTTTAATCCTCACCATCAGGCCCTCAATGATGCCGAAGTTGTCATTGATGACCTTGGCCAGGGGGGCCAGGCAGTTGGTTGTGCAGGAAGCGTTGCTATGGA
>NW_023339807.1:16971484-16985323 GCF_004916995.1 Morone saxatilis | reverse complement strand
AAAAAAAAAAAAAAAAAGGCACAGTCTCAAAAGTTTTTGTATGGCTAATGAAAGTTCAACCAGAATTTTTTTTCCATCTGAGGCAGACGTGCAATGAGTAAAACACTCACAGTAATAATGTTGCAAAGATTTTAATTTTGGAATCAAATTTTCAATGAAAGAGCAAATTTCAATTTGAGAACACTTAAATACAAACATTTTCTGATTCTTACCTGACAACTGGGAGGGACTTGTCGTACTTCTCATGGTTGACACCCATGACGAACATGGGAGCGTCAGCGCTGGGTGCAGAGATGACGACTCTCTTGGCACCTCCCTTCAAGTGAGCCTGCAATGTGTTTTCAAATAACATTTAATCTACGTTGTCTTTGGGCAGTTGAACATCATGTCATAAATGTTTTACATTATCATTTTGTTAAGAGTTTGGGATTGAGTACGTACAGAGGCCTTCTCGATGGTGGTGAACACACCAGTGGACTCAACCACGTACTGGGCACCAGCCTCACCCCATTTGATGTTGGCGGGGTCTCTCCTAAAAAGCAGAGAAAAGAAAAGTTAAACACTTACTCCGTTCTTCCTTTTGCTAGAGTGTGTGAAATTTTAATTAAACTGAGTATCTTTCTACATTGGAAGCCTGTTAAGTAAACTCACTCGTGGAAAACACTGATTTTATGTCCATCGATGACCAGCTTGTCACCCTCAACCTTGACCTCACCCTTGAAGCGGCCGTGGGTGGAGTCATACTTGAACATGTAGACCTAAAGAGGAAATTTAAAGAAAGAAATTCTGACTGCAAACAAAAGCAGCAAGCAATTTACATATAAATATGAAAAGCAGATCTGATGACAAAAGCCTTTATTACGTATTTAATTCAGCCAGTGCGCATAGAGATACAGATACATTTGCCAAATGAATGCACTGTCATGAAAATTACATGAACAAATATTTTACTTCTTTTAAATTAATTATGTTCCTGATGGATTCTGATCTTCGCAGACTTCCAAATTACTTTCTAAGCTCCTAAAAAGAATTGAAAAAGCTACCAGCCTTCACCCTACATTTACTTAAATTTACAAAACATGGGGCTGACTGCTGGAGTGGATTTAAAAATCCTAATCCTGATGCCTCATATTTCAAGCAATCTTCACTTACCATGTACTCCAGGTCGATGAAAGGGTCATTGATGGCCACAATCTCCACCTTCTTGGAGGTGAAAGCAGCACGGGTCACCAGGCGACCGATGCGGCCAAATCTGAAAAGTGAATATTGTTTCTTAGTCTGGCCTCTAGATGGGGGTATGAGACCATATAAATCTGAGTGGAGTCACTGGATGGTAGGACAAAGTCATGTCTCAGAATCTCAGTGGAATTAAGGAAATGGGCTCCTGATGCTTTTGTATTTATTATATGAAAGTCATGAATATGAAAAATTGGGGTTTTGAGACTCATTTCAACCCAAACATGGCCTACATTGTGTTATTGTTATAGCTTTTTCCTCCTCACTTTGTCTGGGATACATAACTCAAGCCTGGAGAGAGCTGAAAGCACAGCTGAAGGAAGGGCAGGGTTCAGGAGGAGGGGCCGAGGGAGGTGTGTTGCTCTCACACTCTCCTCTCTGGGGGCTAAAGTCGAAATTAACCTCTAATGTGGTAATCCTGGTGACGGTAGTACACTGTTTGATCAAGCAGCTGAGTTACTTTTTAACCGCGGGTCCAAAATCCTGGCACAAATAGACTGTCCTCAGTCACTGGGGGAGGAGGAAGAGGGGCGGAAAGATAAAGAACAGATCCATGAAACCGATAGGGAGACTTTAACGTCACATTGTGTGTGTTCAATAACATTTAAGTTACGCAGGTCCTCTTATAGTTGCTTCAGACAGCAGAACAACCATGTCGAAAGCCACTGCCCACATTGTTGTTATCTGCTGAGGGGCAAAGTTCAAAGCGGGGTGGCTGTCCACACTTGGTGTGTGTGCGCACGCATCCGTGCATGTACTCCATTACCAAACTTTTTTTTTTTTTTTTTCCTCTCAGCTGCTGTATAGTGCCACAATAATTTAATCACAGAGAGACTGCAGATAACCTGTGCTCAGATCACAAGGTTGAGACCATCAACACTTTGGACTCTCTCAGTGAGATAGGGGACAGCCTGAGACCGTTTTTATTGATTTATTTATTGTTTCTTTTGAAGTGTCTTACAGTGTAAAAGCACAAAAATGTCATTAGCTTAATTGTTTAACAGTCTTTAGTACCAACAAACTAAAGACTGTTTATTTAGCACTCACTGGTATCCAAGACTTCACTCCATCATATCCTACAAGACAGTCTGAACATCTTCCTTTATGTTCCAGTAATGTGGTTAAATGATTACATATCATATATTCATCTTTGTGCAACTTCTTTTTTGTAGCCCTTGGTGCAGTACCCTGCCTACTTGACTGATTAGAGAAGTCTTTGCTTTTATTTATTTTTAAATTCATGTATATCTGAGCAACAAGAGAAACAAATACACTTTAGGAAGCACAGATGGTGCATTTTGACAACTGACCCAAGGCAGCCATTACAGTAAATTACTCGAATGCTCCCTGTGTGCACAGATGAGAGGGATGTGGCTTTGTGAGTTGGGGGTGCAGAGAGGACACAGGCTGGCCTAATAAGTGACTGTTGAAGTTGAGTGTGTGTTGCTTATTTAGTGGTGCCAATTAATGGGATTTGGTTGCTGTGAAATGGATGTGAATGGATGAAAATGAGCACTTACCCATTGATACCAACTTTAACCATTTTGCCTGGGTTGTTCTAGTCCTCTGGAAGGTGAAATGAGAGAAGAGGAGGAACAATGCATCATGTTAAATACTCATAAACCAACCATTTATGATGCCATATATTAGCTTTCACTTGATGACAGACAGTACTCAGGACTCTGCTTTGAGATAAGCAAAGAGTTTAAACAAAAATGCAAAGTATTCCACTGATAAGCGGCCTGTGACCTGAGTACATTTCAATGCAAATCTGCAAACCAGAACTTTCCCCTTCAAGGGTACAGCGTACTGAATATACACACTGAAAAGTATGATTTACATCCTCATAAGTAGCAAGAAGTGCATTTAAAACAAGAGTTAAAATTAAACAAAGTTAATTTCTATGAACTATATGACCAGTTATACTTTAAAATTAGCTGCAATCAAGCCCATGCAGATTGTCCCCAGGTGATCTAAATCAAGTCATGCAGCCTGACCCTGAACCTCTCTGAGTGAAATCATTTAATTATTGAAGGTATTTACCGTTTGTGAGAAGCCTCAGTCTGTCTTGCGACTCCGGGTGTGAGTGGGGAAGAGCAAAGTTTAGCTGTGTGTTTTTATGATTAACCAGAGTTGAAAACCACGCCCCCCCTCATAGGTCACTGCTCCTTGCCCCGCCCCCCCTGAATGTCAAGGTCATCAGCCTGCAAAGAGACATGTGAAGCTGGCTTCTGCAACTTAATGTGAGTTATTTATCATAGAAGTTTCTCTCATATTGTTACATTTCTGCTGCAAATTATAGGCCTCAAACTCTGAAATATGATGTTTAGATTTACATTGTTTCAGCAGACATTCCAGTCTCTTCAAGCCCGTTTCCACCTCCCACGCCTTTAAGTGGTCTAGATATAGATACTTGGATATTAAAGTCCTCAGATAGTGGACTGAAAAGAGAGAGGGGTCCCTCACTGACCTTCTCATACAGACACACAGAGACACAGAGGGAGCAACCCGAGGGATCAAATCTCTGTCTTACTAACTGTGACATTTAATGTTCAAAGACCACGACCCTTCACTTTCAGACGCTCTGTAGCTATGGACAGGCTTGGGTAGTAACAGATTATATGTGACTGAGTTACATAATCTGAGAGTAAACTGCTGTTTGCAAGGTTGAACCACCATGTTTCTACAGTAGCCAAGAACAGACAAACCAAACACTGGCTCTAGATAGGCCTGTTTCACAAAAAAGTTTTTCTTTAAAAAATACACTGAGTAGAGGTAGAGGTTGTATTTTTGTGACTCAATCTTGGTTTTCATTTTCTTTTTCAAAGTTACATTGTTCTGGCAGTTACATTACTTTAATGTTGTGTAACTTGGATTAGGTTACTGGTTACAGGTTTTCACAGGTAGTTAGTAATTGTATCAGATTCCATTTTTAAACTAATCCTTCCATTAATGGACAGCTACCCTTTCTTCTCTCTCGCCTCTCCATCTCCTCAGCATAAATCAAAAGTTGAGTCTCAGTTACTTAACATGAACACATGATCATTACGCATGTGCAGAGGAGACCATTCACTCAGCCGAGTTGTTGCTTACTCAGGTTATTTAGAAATTAATAACTATCTGAATGCTAAAAAAAAACCCCACATCATTGAAAGACAGCATTCTTTGTCGGAATAAAAGTGCTGCACTCGGCAATGTGCCATGCTGCTGTCTTCACTTTTATTAATTATACACTGAATATAACAAGACCTGGACATGTCAGTTTTCTGAGTGTATTTTGACTCTTTTGTCTGGCAGCAGTGTTTGTATTTGAAAAGAAATTACTCCAGAAGATGTTATGAAATGTTTAATCAGAATAATGACTGTGCCAGTTTAAACCAGAAGGCCTTTTAAGTTAATTCCTGCTGGAAATATCCCCCCAGTTGCATACTGGGCCTCACCAGCAGACAGTCCTGACAGTGAATTGAAACCTTACCCATGGCATGGCATCTTGTCACCATGAACGTACAATACATTACATATCCAACTTGACCAAAGATGACATTCAGTAGTTTTTATTTTCCACCTCAGCAGATTCACACAGTGAAACACATTTTGCAGCAGGCTAGCAGACATCTAGCTTAGCACCAAAACCGGACACTGCTGGTGTGTTTTATGGCTGCAGTCCAGTGGTCCGGGCATAGCTGAACTACCACAACCCCGAGTGCATGCCAGTCTTGGCCTCTGCTTTGCAGCTTAAGGTCAAAGAGGGGAAGTAAAGGTCAGGCTAAGATTAGATGCTGGCTGGCTAGTCAACACTTGGTCCATGTTGTACTCTCAGTACTGTAAATGCTGTCTCATACAGATCACATGTTCTTTCTATATTACAATGGCCAAACTCTACCCACTGTAGGTAGGGAGATGAGGGGCCATGAAATAAAATATGTGGGGGGATTATTATTTTAGATCAGTGGTAGAGTCACTGTAAGATTACAAGAAACCGTGTATTTATAATACCACTTTAAAATTATAGCAGACTCAAATGCAAATTAGTGTTATTAATCAGAATATAAGTTAAATTCTAGTTTACTTTATCAGAAACAACACAATGTATGGACTACAGTTTGGTGAGCTGTGCACAGTTTAGTGTGCATGTAAAAAGGGCCGTTTTATACAACTTGTGTCCTGTAGTTAATAAGTCCAGTGCGAAGTCCAGAGTGCAGCTCTCTGTGGTGAGGAACAACACACACGATGGAGTGAGACTGCCATCTTGTGTTGCAATGTAAATCTTCAATCTTCCACCTAAATCCAACAACCAGAATTAATGAGCAATATACGGACTATATATGGTACAATGGATATTGTGTAAAGTATTTACTCCTCTACTGATGATCTGAGTCAGAATTGATCACTTCATAATCTACCAGTAGACGTGCTGAACATATCTCAACTTAAAGACCTGACTACAATGTCTGCTATAAATTTATAATACCAATCCTCAACTCTCTTTCTTTTCTCTAATCTTTCTTTATCAAGTTTATATTTTAAAAACTCCACAGCTGTTTACTGCTGTTTACTACCAATTGGAGGTCCAGACCCCCACTAGGGGTCGCCAGAGCTTCACAGGTGGTCACAGGGCCTTCTTGATTTTAAGGGGTGAAAAGAAAACTATAATATTAATAACTTGGTAAGGACCTGAACAAAAGCTATATTCACAGATGCGTCCCTCTCTGCTAAACAGCCTCATCCTGAATTAAAAAAGTATGAAGTTAAAACAACCAAAGAGCTAATATAACAGTAAAAAAACCAAACAGACACAATTGTATAAAAAGTTCCTAAAAATAGCAGGAAAACTTTCTATCTGCTCAAATTGCCTCGTTTTACACAAACTTCCTGCAGTTATAATGTTCACTATTTGAGTTAATTGTAATTTATCATTTGTTCTGCACTGTTACTGTTCTGTACTGAATATAACATGAAATATCAGTTATACATGTCAGTCAGTGGTCGTCAGGTTAGGAACCACTGTGTTAAAATGCAGTAGTAAGAGGGACTGTTGCCTGAATTAGGCTTTTCTCTGCAGCTGTGTGTGTCTGTCTGAATTAGACACCTACTCGTTGGGTCTGTGTAAAAGTGTTCAATTTGAATATCAACTGCATGACAACTGTTGTCAGGTAAAGACTGCGAGTGAGTTACACCAAGAACAAACCGACAGTTAATCTGACCGACAGTTAATCTGAGAAAGTCAGGTACATTTCAGACCTGTCTGGAGCTTTCAGTCATATCCAATGATCTTCATCTGCTGCCAAGTTGTCATGGAATTGTAGATTCACTTTTTTTTTGATCACCTAGCACTGATTAAGATCGTGTGATATGATCAAAAGCTCCAGAACAGTTATTAAAACCTCCACGTTTCTACAGTAGCCCAGAATGGACAAACCAAACACTGGACTCGATAGGCCTGTTTGTGGTTTTTCATGCGTTTTGTGGCCACTGTAGTTTAGTTACAATCTGCAAATACTCTGCTAGATTCCACTAAATTGCTGGAGCTTTAAAGTCTTAATGATGAATAAATAATACCATAAAGATGTTGGTTTTTACTTGATTGTTACTTATTTAGTCATTCATATTTCATGTTGTAGGGATATCCTTTTTCAGGGGATTTGAAGCGCTTATAAACATTTTTATTTTGTTCAACTACAATTCTGTGACCACTGCAGCAAACTTTGTCTGCTGAAGATTATGTGATGTAATCAAAAGCACCAGAACTACTAAATGTACCTTGAGGTAAGAGTGTCAAAAAGTCTTGATCTGAACCTCTGCATATTCCCTCCACGTTTAAAGGAAATGTTTTTAAACTGGGCACATTGCTGGTACAAAGACTGCCAAATGTAAAATTGCATCATATATATATATATATACACACACATTTTAAAAATAATTATTGGGTGGAACATTATGAGATTATCTGACATGTATTTGCACGCTTCAGTATTTTTGCCCTAGCAACTTGGCTGTAATGCCAGAATGAAATCAGTTTTTGGACTTAGCCGAGGGTCTTCATACATTTTCATACCGATTGGCCACCCATACTCCAGAATGATGTGGGAAGAAATGTAACTTCCCTCCAATAGTCGTTGGAATATTTAATAAAGTATCAGGAGTCAAAATAATATCTGTCAGGAGAATTTGAAGCTCCACTTTGAAGGACAAATTGAGATGACGCGTGTCAGTAGAGTCAACAAGGTGGGATTTAAATGAGGGACAGAAGTGGATGTTGAATCTCACAATTACACAGAACACATCAAATGTCAAATCCAATTTATTCATGCAAATCATAAGTAAACATGAAAACAAACAGCAGGAATTACAGGTGCCATCATTTTTGGATATCCACTTCCATTACACCTGATTTTACATAAGACCCCCCCCCGGCCACAAAATGTCTAAACACTTTTACATTTACTGTACGCAGACAAAGCTGGAAACACATAAAGTGCCAATTTACTTTGAAAAAAAAAAACAAGCCCAACAACCAAAGATGATCATTTGATGTAAACATAGCTCACAAAGTTCTAATATTCAGTTTAATACTTACACATGGAATAAACTACACCTGCTCTGTTAAACAGCCACAATAGTGTGAAGCGTCTGATCTATGGTAGAGTGCCTACGCTGGATGAAACCACATTAGCAATGCTGCGAGTTTACACCATACTACATGTAGTCTACACGCATGTAAACATCCTTCACTGCATGTCTCTGCATGTGTGTTTTTCCTTAATATACTCTAAGAAGGATGTCATCAGTCTTTACTTTCTCTCCACTAACAGCCCAATCCGCTCATAGACCCGATCCGATCCAGTTTCAGCCCAAAGCATCCTCGGTTCCATCCCCTCCGTGACCTGTCTGGTTCTGCACGCTTCTGGTTGGCCAGAGCCCCCTTCAGCAGGCGCAGCCAGGGGGTCTCGGCTTGCGTCTGTGTGTCGGCCCATTTGGGGTACTCGGCTGCTTTGACCCCCGAGGAGAAGGTGGACTGCTCCTCCGGTTGGGTGTTCAACAGGTTCTCCAGGTCGTCCAGGGTCAAAAGGTCATTGTATCGTTCCAGAAACTGCTCCATAAACTACAGGAGGGGAAAAAAGATTAAATTTAATTGCCAGGGAGTGTACGCGGGAGAATAATTCAATCAGTGATACATTTCATTACTCTCTCCTTATTCTTTCCTGCTCTCCCTCCCCTCCGTCTCTTGTATCCCTCATCCACTCTGAATCCTCCTCAGTCCACTCTTTTCTTCCTTTCCAAGCCTTCCCCTCGCCTCCCCTCCCCCTCCCTCCCTTCGTACCTGCACAGCATCGGGAGAAGGGTGCAGAGCGCGAGCCTCTGTGATCTCCAGGGGTGTCAGGAGGAGCAGAGTGGCACAAAGGAGCACAGGACACAGCATGGCAGCAGAGATGACGGACAGGAAAAACTGGTGCAGGAGGACTGAAAATACACTGATTGCAAACACCCAAATACAAATGAAATTAAAAATACTTCTATAAACGCTGTAAATATAAAATATTTATGAAAAATCTTTTACAGAAAATTATGTTGTGATCTTGATGACATTAATTAATAGTTCTAATAGTCAAATGTCTTTGTAGGCACTGTTTAACCAATGCTCAGTCTTTGTCTTCAGGATTATAAAACTTATCCATTTTTTAATTTTACGAACATGGACCATGAAGATAAACATGGTTACATACAGATAAGCAATGCAACAAATGTAATACATTTAGTGCGTCTAGCCGAGGCTAATTTGCAGCCCCCGCCCCCCCGGTTAGGCTTTGAAATCTAGATTAAAAAAGCCTGTTCAAACAGCCAGAATCTGGACACATTTATTATAGATTTTAATAATGAAATCAAGTCTTCCTCACTAATTCAAGAGGAAAACTTTGTGTTGCATTAAATAATCCTCAACTTATGTTTCAGTTAGTGGTTCAAAAAGTATTAATTAGGTGCGATCTCTTGCAAAATCGAGAGGATTTCATCATTTTTAAAAGTACAAATAAAAGTAAGAAAAGAAAGACTTTGTGTTAAAGTCTCAATTCAAAAAGTTCTTTTACTATTCTGAGGTTCCTTTCAGGTTTTACTGCAGTATGAACTGTGGAAAAGCATTTTCTACTAAATGTATAGTTTGCTTTAAAAACCCATCTGACTGTATAAAGCTCCATTTGTGGCTGTAATACATTTTAACTTAACTCACTGTGATTCTCTTTGATAAGTAACTATTGCAATTTAAAAAGCTCCAAAATAAACTGTTCCACATGAATATCTAACCATAGAAAGAAAATGCAAGCGTGCTCACCTGTTGTTTTCTCTCAGAGGTCTGGGTGTCTTCTGCTCTCACAGACTCTTCATCTCCCTCCTTCTCAGTCTCTCGGCTACCTCTCACTTGTTGGCACCTGCTGGGAGCATCACTATCTCACTCGGCTGACTCCTCCTACTCCTCGCTTTGTGATGGAATTGAAAAGGATGATTTTCTTCCTCTTGCGTCTGTCCTCTTGGCAGGAGCTGAATGTTGGGGCATCAGCTTGGGATGCTGCAGAGGTTTTGTAGAGCCAGAGTCGACCCCCTCCCCGCCCCAACCCACTGCATCTTCTTCCTCCTCCTCCTCCTCCTCATCTCCTTTTCTTTGTAGTGATGTCATAGCCTTGGAGAGAGTGATCGTCATTGCCAAGGTGACTGTGTGTACTGTGCACTCTGTGAGCCATACTGATACCACTGTGCTGCACAAAGCAAGGTCAGAGGTCAGCTAATGCCTCATCAGAGACCAGTGAGTTATGAAGCGATCAAACTGGAAGGATTCACATTTTATGTCACGACTTCATCTGAATTATGCATTTCCCACGTGGTAACAATGCTCCTCGTGCCTATTCGCCTCCCATCTCTCCCCTTTGTCTCTGTGGTCTTTCCCAGCATGCGCTGACCTCCCCTCTCTGTTGGGTAAGTTACAGTCTGTCAGTGCCATCTGCTCGCTGTACCCCCTGCCGCCAAATTACAACACTGGCAGGAGCTGAACGATCCAACACACCGACCTCAAAGTTCAGCAGCCTCTGATTATTTCAAGTAAATAAACCCCGGCAATTACAAATGTACGTCAGACACCGGGCATGTGATCAATGAATATTTTCTCTAAAGAAATAAGAAAAAAGGATTAAGGCAGCTCCGGTGAGCAAAATGTGTTTTCATACCTAGCACGAACAATCAGAATTCATCTTTGTACACCACTGAAAGTTATAAACAGGGCGATTTACTCATGTTTGCATACTTAACACCCACTGAATACATTTAACTCAGATTTGTCCTCAGATAAAACCTAACTGCTTCTACAAGCCTGTTAGCCTGTTGTTGGCAAGTGTCTTTACATAACATATCAATCACACATACAGAAATGCACCCCTCTCATCTTTTCGGAGAGGACAACGTGTGGGAGAGGGAGTAGGCGAAAAGGAGAGAGATTAGCGATGAGCGGAGGGAGAGGGGGGGTTAAACTACCATGCATGAGATGTTGGTGAAGAGAGGAGAGCTGTAAGAGGAAAAGTAGGCAATGGAGAGTAGGAGGAGGAGGAGGAGGATGGGAGGGAGGCAGAGAGCAGAGGGAGACCTACAAAAGAGATTGATTACAGGAGTACAGAGGCGGCCAACTAGGCAACCGCAAATGTGTCAGACAGAAAAAGAAGGGAAAAAAAAACAAACATTGTAAATAAACAAAATGCCACAATCACCGGTGAGGAATACAGTGAATCTTATAAAGACTGAAATCTGATTTGACAAAACATGCTTTAGGAAAGGAAAAGCAAATGGAGGAAAATGAAGTGGAGATGCATGTGGGGTAGTAACACTGTCTGGGCAAGCTGTGACAACCCATTAAACACCGCTGTCCAAACACATAATACAAGCAGACATTCAAAGCTGCTTGTAATGATGGTATAAATTTACTTGACATAACCCAGCAGACACCCCAACCCCTCACACATCTGTTAGTGAGTTTTCTTCAGTGAGTGACGCAGCTCAAACAGAGACAGACAGCCGTAGACTTCTTATCAAAACCACAACCAGGTTTATTAAAGACAATCTTGATTCTATGTCATCAGATACATCATCGGACTACTTTTGTTTGGTGCTAAAAACCAATATCTCAAAAAAATAAAAAAATATACAAAAAGATTAAAAAGTGAAAATGCATCATTTTAGATAAAACATTAAAAAGGAAACACAGAAAACAGGATAAAAGATTAAAAAGGAAACATAGAAACAAGACAAAAAGACAGAAGACGGATCAGTTTCTGAGGCGAGCTCGTCGGGATGTGCGGGCGATGGGCGTCGTCACTTTAGGGGTCTCACTATCCGCCATGACAGCATCTGATGAAAAAAACAAATGAGGATTAGGAGTTGATCAAGCAAGACAACTTATGGGCTGTTTCCGGGACCAGTCATGAACTCAGAGCTGCCACAGAAACAATGTGCTCAAGATGGTTTTAAGGGTTCAGTCTGAAATATTTCAGTAATCATAACTTAATTAGGAGAATATTAAAAGAAAATCTCACCCTGTATAATGAAACTACATGTTCACTACCTAATCTAACTTTAAGTTGACACTATCTTTGGTAATTTGTAGATTGTTTCCTTCAATCCTTTTCTATAAAATTGATTAGATATATCCCCAGATCTTGGATTAGTGTTGCTGCAATGCACAGCTCGCCTTTAAGAGCAACTGAGGTACAACAATCCTAAATCTTCTTAGACACAGTGTAGTTCAGCTCAGTGCTCCAAACACTCTGAACTTTGTCGTATTGATCTGAAGTACATTACTGACTTAGTGAAGTAATGTCCATACATAATACCACTAGCTGATATAATTCCCTTGTTCTGGCTTCTAAAATGGGAGTTTTCTATTTTCTGACATGTTATGGGCCAAACACTTAATGGAAAAGAACTTTAAGTTGAATGTTTAATAATTAAGTGAATGCACTTACCCTCTTCATCCTCCTCTTCGTCACTGCTGAAGGAGATAATAGGTTTCTTGGACTTGCGAGATTTCTGAGGTGTCACAAAACTGTCATCACCACGGCTAGAAACTGAGGGTTTTGCTTGACCTGTAACAAAAACAGGAAAATGTTTATATGACAAAACAAAAAATGTTTCTGCATCCACATTTGCACAAAGTGAAATCCCACTGACCTCTCTTTGTCCTCGGACGGCCTCTGGCGGGCTGAGGTGTTTGCATGACCGTCTTCTCAGTGGATCCTCCTTGTTTCTGGTTCTCCTCATCCATCTCAGGACTTTCTACATTCTCCAGCCCCCGGGTGTGAACCGCTGTGAGGCGCTTTTCAAACTCATCCACCTGGGCCTGGGGAAACAAGAAGTTGCCATCAGTAAACACAAAGAGAACATCAAAATAAAAACTACTTGGAAAAGGAGATTTATGTAGCACCTTAAACTGGGGTTTGGCCCCACGGCGGAGCTTGGCGGTGATGGAGAGCAGTGGCTGGTAGACTCCGGGCTCAGTTAACTTGTCACTGTAACACTCCCAGCATTCCTGCAGCCTCTTAAAACCACGCTCACACATGGACAGCAGAGACAGAGACATGGCCAAGTCACACCACTGACGCTCGGTCCTGAGGAGAGAAGTAGAATGAGAGTCACAGGGACTAAACCTGATTAGAAAGTGAAATGCATAGAAATGTTTGATCCTCAACGTAAAAGCTCATTGCTCCTGAATATGGCTTTGTGCTGGCATTACGACCAAATCTCATTTTCCAGGAACATCTTCTGCCTAAATTCACTTTGCCATTGTGTAATATAAAACGTCCTTTGAGTATGGATGAAGCATGAGTCAGAGGCAGACTGAAGCCTCGCCAGGCCAATTGTTCTAGACACGCTCCTCTACTATATAGGAAGACAGTTTCCATGACAAAATGAGTGAATAAGGTGTCAGAGTGCAGGCGATAGGTAAACTGAACTGTGAACTCTTTAATTGTCGCTCTCTTCACAAACACCCACTAATTACCCACATGTTCACCCCTTCATCTTGCACAAATGAAATACTGCAGGATAGACTCATGAACGAGCAGGGAAAAGAAAAAAAACAAGAACACATAAAAGACGCAGGTCAGAGGTGTGAAGATGAGAAAAGAAGGAGGTGGAGATGTACTCACTTGGCAGTTCTGAAGCGCTGACAGAGTTTTTCTACCAGAGACTCAGTCTGCCTTTCTTTGGTGATGTAGGAGAATAGCTGTCTGAAAACACACAAATACAGCATCTAAACAAAGCTCTCAAAATAGCAAAGCTGTCAACTTTCTCCTCGAAAGCTTCTTAAGCAAGTCACGATTCGTCCCGGGGCAAATCCTCTGTGGACAAAGGCAGCAAATGGGACTAGACACATACTGAAAAGCCATCCAACTCACTTCATGATGGTATTGAAGTCCTCCGAGGTCATGCCTCTTTCTGGGTCGGACAGGCGACTGATGATGTCTGGGAGCAGGTTGTAGATCGCATTGTCCTGATTAAAACACCAAGAACAGAGTTAGAGTCTTTCCCAATTATCCCGGCTCCATTGAGGTGGGTGTGTGTGTGTGTGTG
>NW_023339807.1:16960711-16971384 GCF_004916995.1 Morone saxatilis | reverse complement strand
GTGTGTGTACGTGTGTACGTGTACCTTGCTGGCCAGCTCGTTGAAGAAGTTCAGGGCGAGGCTGGTAATGTGAGGCTCCGGGTCAATTAGCAGCACAGCCACCTCGCTAACTTGACCTTTGACCTTGAGCACATCCTTAAGCACCAACTGAGTAAGAACTGTCACAGCTGTCTGCCTCACCGAAGGAACCTCGTCACTGAGCCTAGAGGGGAAGAAGATGTGTTATTACTGAATATTCTACCTCTCTGTGAACTGGAGGCTGCAGTGAGGCTGCGCTTTGAGCTTGAAGCTAATATCAGCATGTTGACATGATCACAGTGACAATGTTAAAATGCTGATGCAAAAAAGGACAAAGTTTACCATGTCCTTAGTTTAGTGAGTCAACAGTTGCCAATTACCTAAAGCTGATGGAAAAGTTTTGCAGGTATTTGGTCACTTAGTCTCCTAAGTATTGTACAAATTTGACATGACGATGGTGTTTTCTCAATAACCTTCTTACTGTGAGTGTTCGGGTCCTACATTTGCTGGAGGAAAGTCTGGATCATTAAAGTCAGTATGTTGGTCCCAAGAGGTCGAAACAATGTGTTGACAAAATGTAATGGCAATCCATTCAATTTCCAGTCCTAGAGACACCTCTGGCAAAACTAAAAATGTGGGTGGAGGTGTTAAAAAAAACAAAAAGCACAAGCATGCCACCTGTGCATTTGTTATTTCCCAATCAATAAAGCATTTTTTAGAGACTGAGTTATTAGGCAGAACCATACTGAAACCAAACAACTGTCACAGCCTCAGGCTGAATACAATAGGATTGGACAGGCTGTGGCAGAGCAATCGGATAGCAATTTAGACTTACCCTCACCCAAAACCACATAACAAAAGAAACTCATTAACCAGTTCTCATTTATACCAGAGAGCAGGACTTCTGGCAGAGGATCAGACACTTGTACATGGCACTTCCACATGCCAGTGCAGCAATGAACAGGGTAATTAATTCTTAATGCGCTTATCGGGAGGCTCCAGGGCAGCAGCCTTGAGAACAGTGGAGGTGTTGGTGTGTGGGAGACAATTAGGGAACACTATGAAACGCTTATCAGGTAGAAAACACTAGAAAGGCAAAGACACACTAATAAAAAAAGAAAGAACAGAATGTTTTACACGTCGGAAACACCTCAATGTGAGCATTATCAACCATAATTAAAACCACACTTCATCAAACAGAGCAACTTCTAAGTTGGCTGCAGGGAAACAGACGGAAACCATTAAGTGTTTTTAAAATGAAAGCGTACCTACGAGCGTAATCCCTTGTGGAACCTTTAACTTGACCCAAAATGATTCCCCTCTGCTCACCCAACCAGCCTGTATAATTACAACACACTAGTCATTGGCTCTAGTCACAATCTGTAACACACTGGTAATTAAGCTGTTCGTTCTCTAAAAGTGCCCTTGTCTGAGGCGGTCCGAGGCTCCACCCCAGTTCGCCGGTGGCGGTGGGTTTTCTACTAGCCATGAAGCTCTGGCCGGTTACCGTGGCAACTGCAGAGGTCAGAATACAAGGTAGATATCAGGAGTTTGCCCACATAGATCATCTCAAAAGTTTGTTCCCACCCCACACCCCCCATTAAAAAGTCGTGATGGAAAGAGTAAACTTTTCCCATCATGTGGCTCAGCGGAGCATTGTGACAGCCGCAACACTTCAGTGGCTGAGAGGAACAACACAGTGAGACATCGTGGTGGTGGGATCTGGATGAAGACGGCTCAAGTGCACAAGCAGAGTGGGGATGTTGTTGGCTCAGATGGAACGTCATTTACAGTACACCCACTCCAGCTGAGCCACCAGGTTGTTCCTTATAACGCAACAAATCTATGGACGTGATGATAATGTGCATCTAACTGGAAGAGTCAGTTGGTGTGGGAGGACATGATGAGCTTCAGCTGCTACTGTGACAAAATGTATTTGATATTACTGGTCTGGTTTAATTGACTATGTCATTACATTACCTGGCATAAAGATTCTGTGTCCAGGGCTCCAAAATGTTTGGAAAACGGACGGTGAGGTCTCCAAGTGCGATTATGGCATTTGCCCTGACCACAGGAAAAGCAGAGCGCTCCAGCACCGTAAACATGAGGCGGATGTTTTCTTCACACACCGATGGGCTGATATAAAGGACAAAGACATCACAGCATTAAAGGTTAACCCTGTAATTAAGCACAGTTTAGAGTAATGTTTTCTTTAGAAAAGTCATACATGTGGAGCTGACAAATATTTTAATTAATATGCAGATTAGTTTCTTATAACAATTCATTGTTTGGCCCATAAAATGTCAGAAAACAGTAACAAATTGCCAAAAAAAAAAAAGCCAAAGACAACATTCAAATCTCTGTATTTGTGCAACCAACAGTACAAAAAACAAATTGTTTTTTATATTTTTCTTAATAATGGACCTTATCAACTATTTTGACTTTATCAGTGACAAAATCAGCTTGAACCTAGCTTAAACTAATGCAGTCTAATAGGACTTTTAAGAGGTGTTAAATGATCTTTTGTAGTGGTGCTGTTCTGTCTTAACCGTATTGCCTCATACAGAGCTGTTTGTTATTTGTCCTAGCCTGACTGATGTAATAATAATAAGTAGACAAATGAATACAGACACCTGTGTGTGTGTAACATATACAGGAATAGGCAATGTGTTTACCTTATCATCATGTACTGAGAGAGAGCCAGGCAGGCAGCAGTGGTGAGCTGTGGGTGGGAATAACGACCTGGGGAGCTGCAGACTCTCACCAGCAGGGGAAGGAATGCACACAGCAGGTTCTCCTCTAAAAAAGAAAGAGGCGGGAGGGTGGGGAGAAGATGTTTAAGCATATATGAAAACATTGCATCATCAAAATCTGGTGAAGAGTGGGTTTTAAATACAGCTTAATGCGGGGCAGAAAAACAAAAGACAATAGGCGTTCATTACCAGCCAGTAATTCAGTCTCGCAGATCTTTCTGATGAGTTCAGCCTCTGTATCTTCAGCAGAGGCACCAATCAACCCCAGCTCCTCCTCCATAGCACTTTCATTAGCCGCTTGCTGTTGGAAAAAACATAAAAGCTTCACTAAACAGCCACTTCTCTCCAATATATCTCTAGAAAAGGAGCATTCAGACTTGTAGCACACGCGCACACACACACTACTGTCACAGTCAGACTGGATTTTGTCTCCCTTCATTTCTATGAAACAGAGCAAGACGACTTTAGTTTGCGAATTGACAAAAAAAAAAAAGAGTCTTAAAGTGATACTTATTAATACTACTCAGGGGATCATGTATCGTGTATAAGTCACTTCCAATAGACTTGAAACATGGCTACAATAGCTGTGGCAGTGACATTCTTGGTTTAAGAATGCCACTCGCCACTTCTTTCTGTCTCTCTGCTTATCTAAGAGAAAAATGTGAAAAAATAAATAAACGAAACAACAAAAATGAAAAACTTCTAATGTTAATTAAGGAGACATTTATCTTCCTGTTCCCTGATGGGCTGAATAATTATGAGACATCACTCATCTGAACGTGTCACTTAAAAAACTCGTCTAGTCATCCTGCTGAGAGACAGTCTGATTGTCAAAACGATTTTTCGCCACATGGGGGTTGTTTTGGCTTCACTGTAACATTTAAGCATCTGCAGAAGTAATTTTAAAAACAGGGAGCTGACATTTAGGCCTGACAAGCAGAGACACCTCAATAAACATCAGTAACTACAGTAGGTACTGAATATGGCTGTGACTAATGAATATTTTAATGGCTGATTGTCTTGATTAACCAATTGTTTTGTCAGTAAAATGACACAAAATAGTCAAAATGCCCATTTAAATTCTCCAGACCCCGTGTGGACATGTACAAATGGTTTTTGTCCAACCAACAGTGAAGAGTAACTTTAGTTTTACACTGTTACTAAACAGTTAATAACAGAAAAGTAGCAAATCCTCACATTGGAGGAACCATCGTTGTCTGAACCTCAAACAGTTAAATCGATTACGTAAATAGTTGCCAATGAATTTTCTGTTGATCAATAGTTTTAACTCTACAATACTAACAATTACAATTTTATCTCACCTCATCTAATGTACTACTTTATTTCAAGGGCACTGTACTGGATTGTTTTATACACCTGTACAGTTATTATAAATACGAATCTGTGCAGCCTCATTACCTTTGCTTTGCTGGATGGGCCCTTTTCCTTCTCCTCCCTCTCCTCCGTCTCTCCTCTCCTCCTCCGCAGCTCAGCGCTCACACTGCGCTCAAGGTGAGACACCTGCCAGAAAGCCACGCAGCCACACAGAGCCAACAGCTGGGCCAGACACACACAGTTCACTGCAGGACAGAAAGACACATGGACCACATGTGAGTAAAAGTATGTTGAGAAAACAAGCAGCACAGGGACAGGTTACGATGTGTTAATGTACACAGAGACACAATGGGACTCACCTTGTTCACCTTGCTCATTCGACTCTTGAGACCCCTCTTGCATCTGGCCAACATCTTTGTTGATTTCGCCACCTTCTGCAATCTGATCTAGCAAGAGGCGAGCACTGCGCTGGAGCAGCCGGGAGCACAGCTGGTCGGGAGATTCAGCCAGGAAGTAGATGAGACGGACAGCCTGTTCCATGAAGCTCTGCCAGTACGGGTCTTCCATCACCACACCTGGAGCAAGTACCGACAGATGCAGTCAGTGGATAGAAAAAGAGTGGAAAGGCTTAAGACAAAAAACGGAGGATATTCCTCAACAAAAGGGGCACGTTTGTGTGCGTTTACCTTCAGCGACAGCCTGCGTGAGGCAGGTGAAGAGCTGATGGTCCTGGGGCAGTCTGAATGGAGCTCCTTTTGATTGCTGGTGGAAATAATAATGCATGTTTACATCATGCTGAAGCCCTCTACGTGTTTATGAATATTTACCTCCAGAGAGGCCTGTTGTTCCTGCCTAAAGAGTTTAAACATTTTTTAAAAAGAAGATTCAATTTATACTTACAAATACACACTGGTATTGATTTATACAGCAGTTAAATACAATCCTAATGTAAGATAACAAATAGTAAATGTCAAAAAGAACATCAAAGCTCGTCTCAATTTAAATCTCTACTTGACCTACTGACTCAGTCAATGTGGCCCTCTGGTCATGAAGAAATGCTTAGAAGTAAAACCATGGTTCATGGTTCTTACCCTGACATGGTCAGTGATGCTGCTGATGGTGATAACTGCATCTCTGGCCAGAAGAAAGTCTTCAGTCACCTTTTCTCCCAGAGCCACGGAACAAAGAGTGTCCAGATTACTGAGGACGACCTCCCTCTCTGCCCTGTTAGATTCACATGATTACAAAATAATTTTTTTTTTTTACAAAAAAAAAAAAAAAAATCATGTGATTATGCAGAGTCAAGTAACATCTCTGCCCTACATCACCCCAACTTCTGTGTGCTGGCCTTGCCAGTGCTAGGCTGCTGCCCAGATAATGCGTGTAGGAGGAAGGGTTAGGAGAAGCACATAAGATTTAATAGGTTATGAATGCTGCCGGCTGGATGAAGAGAGGCAGCAGTGTGGGTGGACTGCAGATAGTCTCTCTTTACTCTCTCACTCACTCTTCCCTACAGCAATGGCAGTCTTTGAGGGAGATTGAGGGGGAACACTAAAATATATATATTTATATTCAGTGAAATGCACTGGCAAGGAGCCTAGTTATATGGTCGTGACTTCGATTACAATGAAGAGAGCCGAGGCTGAGCTCGTATTCTGACTAATGAGAGGATTTGCTGAATGTCAAGTAGCTGAGGCAGGACCAAAACGTAAAAGGAAGCGTCTTTATGCAGTGAGGAATATCACCGGTTTTACAGACTGTTTAGTCAACTAAACTTTTACACAAAACTAACAATGAAGTCTGTTTTATTCTGCAAATTAACTGAACTTGCTCTTAACTTCCAGTTTACCTGTATTAAATTATGGATTTGAAAAAGCTCTTGTCGCTTCTGTTATTGAAGATTGTTAATGTGTTATCAGAATATGTACATTTTTCCAGTTAAAATTGCAATAAAAATAAACCAAAATGTGGTTTATAGTAAGTATAGTCTGTTTCTTCAATCCCAGTTCTGCTGAATTGGACCATGACAGTAAGTTCAATACTGTCACTTTAAGAAGCAATGCATTTTCACACCAGTAGCATTCAGTACAAATTATAATGGGAATATAATCAGATTTTAGATACAGTCAGTTACATGTAAATGCAATTTACCATGTTATGAAAAAAGGAGCTGCTCAGTGTGGCAGAAATATGACTCAGTCTGAAATTTGCAATACACCTCAGCAGAGGTCCACACCTCTCCCACATCCATAGTAAACAAATCATAAGTATGCACAGCACCTGCAAGCTCCACTGAAACAAAAGCAGAGTTGTTTATGCTTTTTTTTTTAAATTTAAAATAAATACAAGCTGTAGAGCATCACATCTAATTATCTTATGACTTGCCATATTTGTTTTGGTTGACATCCCCACCTACTCTACTGCACTGCAGAGTGTGTGCAAAATGAGATCTGATCACAGCGTGGACAGAATGAGAAAGTGAATCAACGCGAGTCGTGTCGGGACGGATCAGTATAAAACACCAGGTGTGTACCAAGTACACTGTGACTGAGTGAATTTTACATTTCCTTGGCTTAAACACGAAACAAAAATGGATGCATGAACTGTGACCACTTATCCATAAACTCATTATTTCACTTGTTCCTTTTTAGCAGATTAGGAAATTTTACCAAAAGCCAGTCAAAGGCAAGAAAAGTTAAAATCTCCCATTTACTAAACTTGCATTTTCTTTATCATCTCATAAGAAGTTTGTTTCTTAGAGCATACTGAAAGTGGTCAGTGTCTCACCTTGCAGCCATGCCCAGCAGTAACACTGCAGCTCGCCTTTGTAAGCCAGAAGTTTCTCGTTTGCCAGTAAACCTCTCCCACAAGACCTGCACTACAGTGGACTGGAGATTGCTGCTACTGCCGAAGAACTCCTGCACCTGAAGAAACATGTCTGGATAGTTTAGTCACCGTATCCTTTTTTACAAGGTGATTCAATTTCAAAATACACTCGACAAGAAGAAGTAAAGAAAAACAAGCACTATACGTGTTACTGCTGGTACAAACATATCCTTCTATATTCTGCATGGATGTGTGTCTATAATTGTTATTACTACTAATACTCTTGATAATTTCTGTGTACTATGATCAGTTACTCACTATTTCCTCGAGACATTGGATTGTTCCCAGAGATGCATCCACCATCAGCTCAGACAGACTGTCCACAAGAGTCTGGGCTTTCATCCTAATGAAAGATGAGACAGCTACTTTAAAAACACTAAACAAATCTGTCAAAAGTGTTTTTAGATATTTCTGTTCATTTGGGTTTTTTCTTTGCCTTTTTTAGTTTTATATTTATTTGATTTTCAATTTTTTAGTAAACATACTTTATCATTGTTTTTATCCTTTATTTGCTGTTGCGTTAAAAAAAAAAAATCATACAAAAGGGTTTTTAGACTTGCTTACATCACATGATGGCATTTACCAGTATTTGTTACTGTCCATGTATAATGCAACATACAAGATAATAAAGTTCTGTCATTGCTATCTTTTAGTTACTATTGTCAACAAGCAACCAGCCACATTTTACTGTCACTGACTAAAACAGAATCCCATCATTCAAAATGATATTAAGATAGAAACACTGATTATACACTGAAATCACAATAAATTGTCAGTCCAGTAGGGGATGAACAGGACGTGTACTTGTTTAGGGCCCTTCATATTGTTGAGTATGTGTGAAGCAGGTTTACAGACCTGATGGTGTCTCCTTGAGGGTTCAAATACAGTCGTCTGTAGGCCTGGACCACAGCATCTTTAATGGCAGCGTCGGTTGACCAGACCAGAGGCAACATCTTCCTCACCCCACTGACAGAGTTGGCAACGCTGAACTCGCATACTGTCACACAAAACTGCACCGCCTCCTGGACCACTAGAACCAAATATGTTCACATTTTACAGCTGAAATATTAATACAATCTCAATAGTTTTGCACTCTGGTGAACACTGCCTTTTACCTGAAGTGGTTTTCCAATAAAGCATGGAGTTAATGACAGAGATTGCTCTTTCCACTTGTAAGGCAAAGGTCTCTGTGTCTCTCAGGTACTGCACCAACATCTCCTGCTTCTTCAGCTCTCCATCCTCCCCTTCCTTCTCTCCCTTCTCTCCCTCTTTCTGTGGGGTGGGTGGCAAGTTCTGGCTGAGCTCTGAAGTGTCCTCATCAGAACCTGAGGAGAGAATAAATCCATAAATAAATCAATCAGGGACAATATAATATAAAGTTAATTGGGATTATAAAGCAATCTTACAGGAATCTAACCAATAAACCACTTTCCATTGCTGCTTGATTACCCAACACTTCCTGTAGCTGCTCTCTAGTAATCAAGTTAAACCTATTCTCTTTGCTGTAAGGCTTTTAGAGTGTGTAAGAAAGTGTTGAATTTACATTAACAGCATGCTAAGGAATAAGTCATCAAATTGTAATTACCTTAGTGAATTCGTCCAGTGTTTGCAGTCTGCCAGCATTAGAGGGCCAGTGTATATTAAATGTATATGACAGTACATGCTTTTTAAGAGTTCACACCCGGAAGGTGTTAGAACTGTAAACTGCCGTGATCTTGAATGAGCGAGAAACATGAAATGTATCCAAAGAAACATGAGCCCAATCAGTTAGAGGGTGGCACTGTAATTAGGGCCAAAAACCTAATTAAAAAAAGAAAAAGAAAGCAGTGCCCCCCGCACCATAAGACGGACTGATTTAAAATTGGATGTACAAGTCCAGATCAATGCGCTCTACAGAAAAAAATTATGTATATTTATATGTTACAAATGTGCAAAATCTGTCAGAAAACATAGCGACCATCATTTAAAATATGTTCACAGTGAGGGGCGGGGCTTAGCAGTACTGTAAACTGTCAATAACTCATTAAGCCATTGTCCAACTAGCACATTGTCACATTTGGCTATATTTTTGCTACATTTGTTCTTCAGCTACCATGATGCAATTGTACCAACTCAATATTTGTATCTCTCATAACTCAGCAGCATAGTGTTGGCAGAGGTTGTGTCCTCACACTGTGTCAGGCATCTAGTTTTATGAAATATATTACGAATGAGAAGTGTTGAGTTCTGTGCTCTAAAATAATCCTATACTCACTCTTATACGCGAATATTAGAGACAATTGACACCGAAAGATAATGTGACATGAATTCCCTTCAATCAAGGAGGAAGAACTCTGTTCAATTTATTATCCATTAAGAATTGCATAAGAGCACTTCTGAGGAGTATTATCCAGACAGAAATGCATCAGGTGAACTGAGTGCAGACGGTACCTTTGAAAATCAGAGCCAGTGTGTACATTAGAGTCTCAGGGCTGAGAGTGGACAGGGAAGCAAACATCTCAGATTCAGGAAAGCAGGCGTGGGCTCTTATACAAAGACGCACCGCATTCCTGTAGAGGGGGGACGAGAGAAATTCCACATATCAAATTGTTGGCTAATTGACAGCGCAGGAGGAAAAAACCTTCAGGTACTGACACTTCAGTCCACTTTTACCCAGGCCAACACTGGTGATTAGCATCACCTGTACTTGTTGACACGGAGATACTGAGCAATCTTCACTGCGGTTGCTCTGTCGTCTTCTTCCTCCTTCTCTTCCTCCACATCGCCGTTGTCCTCCTCCTGCTCCTTCTCTGTTTCACTTGTGGGCTCCAGCTCTGTCCCGACAGTGATGAGCAGCTCAGGCTCCATGGCGGCCCACAGCTCAGAGGCTTTAATGACTGCCACTGCCAGGAGGGGGAGGGAAAGGGAAAGGAGGAAAGAAAATCAAATTCAATGAGAATTACTCACGTTAGAGCTTCAAAGAAAATTTCAGTGGAACTAACAAAAAAAATAAATTGATAGAAATCGATTAGCAGTGGGACATAATGTTAAGACAACTGTTCATAGGGTTAAAACCTAGATTAATTAGTAATGTTGGGCTCTCGAGTGCCACCATTTGATCATATTTTGTACATCTTCCTGGTGTGCCACAGTACTGTTATGTTAGATATGTGGTGTTGTGGGATTTCTGGCAGCGGTCAGAAGATTCATTCACTAGTTTTGAATCTTCCCACCCACCTTGAAAAGTGTTTTAAAAATGGTGGATCAATTTGTGGAGAAACAAAAATCATAGCACTAATGCAGAAATGTCATGATTAATGCTGCATTCAAGTGGTGTTGGAAATAAAACAAATCAGTATTGAAATGAGTCATCAAATTGTTCTCCCTGGATTTTTGCATGCACCTAAACGAGGACTTTTGATTAATGATTACTTTAGGCTAAAAGTAATTAAAATATATATAAATAAATTATTTAAAATAAAAAAGGAACTCACTTAATAAAAGGAATAAAAATCCAAAATTGGACAATTAAGTGTGTTTCATATGGTTGAAAGTTACATGTGTGAATTTTGAGACAACTTGTTAGGGGTCAGACCTGGTCTGCTGAGTTCAAATGAGTTTCTGAACTTTGTCCTCAGATTACCAAAGAAGCAACTCATTGCTGACTGAACAGCAAAGAGAGCTGGGTGAACTCCTTGCCTC
>NW_023339807.1:16956551-16960611 GCF_004916995.1 Morone saxatilis | reverse complement strand
GTCTCATCATTGGGCAAAAGATGAAAAGTAAATAAATATAATAAAAATAATACTAATAATAATATATGAAGTTCATCCTCACCTGGTGCGTTCCCCTCCAGTTTATCTTTCATCTCTCGGAGTTTAGTGGTCTCTTTCTCCAGAGGTTTCTTCAGATCAGCACTGCTCAACTGAAAGTATTAAGAAAATATTCCAGTGAGCTTGTGAAATAAAATCGGGGGGAACCAATCAAAGAAGTAGATACCAATCGTGATGGTTTCGGTTACCTTGCAGCTGTAGGGGTTGTGTGCGATGAAGGCGGCCAACAGCTGGATGGCACTCTTCACCACATTTATGGATTTGTCCATCAGTCGTCCAACTGCGAGCTCCATCACCTCACTGTACCTACACAGAGGCAGAGCCTAAAACACACAACAGTTTTAATTACCAAGGGTGACTTTAAGCAAATTAATTTGAACATACAAAATAAGTAATTGAAAACATACTTTGCTGTTGACAATGCGTGTGTAGACCTGCAACACACGTGCCCTGACGTGGGAATGTGTGTCATGCAGATGCTCCTGCAGCGTGTCAAAGAAGCGATCGCGGTCCGCTTTACCAGACTCGTCCAGCCCGTCGCCACACAGGACCCGCACGAGCATCTCTCCCAGTACCTCACACACAGCAACCCGCATTGTGTTGCTCTGGGAAAGGAAGGAACATGTGGAATAAGTCTTCATCTTATCTTGCTTTTGTGTCAGTAAAATAATATTTTTGTTCTACAACAGTCTAATGAAATTTTATGTATTATAAGTAGATTGATCTATCTATAATACATAAAATTTCATGCATTTCATTTTCAAATCTTATGTATTGTGGCATTTCATGGCAAATCTGGCAAAAGTTGTACCTGTGCATTAGAACTACTTCAGTACAGACACCTTTTTGTGTGTCCAGATGAGTTTCTGAACTGTGCCCTCAGATTACCAAAGAAGCAACTCATTGCTGACTGAACAGCAAAGAGAGCTGGGTGAACTCCTTGCCTCGTTCTCTCACACACACACACACACACACACACTGTCAGCTGTATCCCAGGAATTACTCCACTATGACTGTAGAAGAATAATTTGGGTCGAGCCAAGTCACTGTAGGCAGGCCCTTACAGCAGAGCAGGAAGCCTCCCCTGCACTGCCAAGATTACCTGCCAGTCAAGGCAAGAAGAACCCAACTCTCATTCAGTGAGCTCGTATTCGCCTTGGTCTCATCATTGGGCAAAAGATGACTGAACTGGAAGAAAATTAAACTTTTCTTCCCGTTTCTTGAGCTGTTTGTATCACATTTGGATAAAGACACTCATCTTGTCCTACATTAGGAGTAACGCATTGTGCCACTATCATAGCAAAACTTGACATTACAACCTGAGAACCTTTTGACAAAAGAGCAGAAATTCATACTTCATCTGCTCTGCCACTTTTAGCTTAGCTTTAAGTAGCTTTTCGAGAGTCACACTTGGAAACCAACTTTTATTCAATGCTGTGAAAGTCCCTGCCATGTGAAAACATGGTGACTAGTGGTGTGTTACCCTGTGTACAATAAAAAGAAAAGAACTCTGCTTTCTCTGCTCCTCTTTTGTGTCATCTTTTTAATATGTATTGACATTACTGCACAAGCCAATCACAACCCAGGGTAATGACAGAGCCTTAACAGCAGTAAAGGAAATTTATGAACCTAAAAGCTCAGTCCTCCCTCAGATGGGCAAAACAGCTACACAGAAAGTCTTGAGGGGCACAAAGAGCAGTGATTTGTGGGGAATGGAAATCTCCCAACTCAATCAAACAGTGGGGGTGCACTCTCATAGGCACTTATTGCTCCGCATGAGAAGCCCTGTTGCTCACAGGCAAAAGGCCACCACAATGACGAATCATTATACTCGTTTTCCTATTCAGGAGCTGTAAATCAGCAGTTCAATGTTAGTAGGATGAACATGTTTACGTGCACAGTACCTCTCCTTCCAGGTGTGTGATGAGCACACTAATGTTGGGGATCACTAATTCAGGCACCAGGGAGCCTAGCTCTGAAACGAAGGAAGCAAAAGCTTTGACCCCTGACCCCTCTCTAGCAAGCTCCTCACTTGACTTCTGACCAATCTCCCTGAAGGAATAGAAAAACACAAAACATGAACTTCCATACAAACAGTCATTTGCAATCAAAATATCAGGTTTCTATACGCAGCGCTGTAAAGGAGACGACTTGTTGGAAACTTAATAGGCAAACAAATTATGCATACTGACCGTATTACTTCTCCTATGATAGCCCTGACTCCATATTCGGTGCTCCACACAGCCACTGCCTGAGCAAAGACGGATGACAACTGCTCGAAGTGTTGCAGCAACTGGATCACCTTCACACTTGCACCTATGAGAGTTTAGAGAGTATATACAGGAGAAAAATCTAAATGTTATTGCGACCCCAAATCAGCTATCTTGTTGCTGCCGTTTACATTCTCCCAGAAATTCAAAATCAAAATATGTACTATACAATTATTTCCTGGTTGTCAGCTTATACGAATATAGATATAAACAACTAGTATTGTTTTATCTAATGTTATTATAACCAAATATATTAATTAAAGTAAATTTAATTATATTTTGTTCTATGTTGTGTAGCATGAAAGGACTAAAAACTTTACTTTACTTAACTAATTTTATGGCAAAGCTAAATTTTCATGACCCTTTATATATGACGCTCTTGAAACTGACAGGTTTGATATAAATCTCCAACAGGTTCAGCATGTGACTGAGAGACTAACCCAGGAGGTGATTGTACTTCTTAATCAGCACCCCCAGTAAGTGGATTATACAATCTCTGGTGGGTTTGCTCTTGACATGGCTGATGGTTGGGTTCTCAAGTAGTTTGTAGCAGCAACAGGTCACGCAGCTAAGAGAGAAAAGAGACAATTAAAAGAATAATTTAAAGTTTGTTCGTGTTGTCTGCTGTACATCACTGCATATTGAACACTGTGGAAAATATTCACAATGGAAACTTTAAAGGAAGCAATGTAACAGTTCCAAGATCATCTAACCTCATTATGTTAGTTGTGACATTATTAATGAAAAGGCAAAGAACAACATCATATAAGTGCCAATTAAGACTACAATGTTATCAATGCTGGGCGGGGATCCGGACAACAAAGTGGGAAGTTACACCGCCTAACTGAATTAAGACAGCTAAGCCTGATACTTTACTTTTGCCCAGAACTTCACGGTCACTAAAGTACCTAATGAACTCCTCCTCCACCAGGGAGAGGTTCCAGAGGGAACGGATATCCAGCTGAAGGAGCTGGACGAGGGCCTGCAGCACCTTCTCTCTCTCGGAGTCCCACTGCAGCAGTCCTTCTCCACCAGCTTTGCCCTTTTTACCACCCTGTGCAAGTGATACAAAATCTGATTAACTCCTCAGTAAAGCTCCATAGAAACTGAAGTCAAATACTCAACTCAATGTAATTATAATTTACATACAATACATGCCCTCAGATTACCAAAGAGTACTTCATACCCGCCAAACCAATAATGAGACTGTAGCCTCTTGCCAGCTGATACATATACATTCATACTAAACACACACAAACATCCGCACATTGTTTGACATCTTCTATCTGTCCCGTCCCATTGCTCTCGGAGGGGGGCAGAGGTTACAGAAGGTGACATGTTAACTGTGGATGGGCCCTTACAGCAATGCAATATAACTCCACCACACTACCAAGATTACCCATCTAACAGCAGGCTCGAGACCACACTCTCTTGGTCTGTCTGGATCATCAAACTTGCCATAATCTCATCATTGGGCATTTACACAGAACAATTCATCAGCATATTCAAGTATTTCTTAGCATTTTCTCTCATAACCATACCTTCGCAGGTGCTGTGATAATACTCTGTCTGTACGAGTCACTCTCGAACGTCTCTGTGAGTTTGCAGAGAAGGTAGACGCTCATTTTAACTGCATTCAGTTTCTCCTTGCGTTCTGCAGCTGAGACGGAGGTGGAGAGAAGAAGTGCAGGCAGGGATGCAGCCAGGCCACT
>NW_023339807.1:16941762-16956536 GCF_004916995.1 Morone saxatilis | reverse complement strand
GGGGGGGGGGGAAATCAAGACAATGTGAGATCATCCCAGCATAATCAAATTATATTTTTGTTTATTTAAACATATAATAACGTAAAAAAGGTCTAACCTTGTACTAGTAACTCCAGTGTGTCCTCTTTCACAGCTAGCTCCGCTGAGTTGCAGTGCCTTAAAAGTAACCACAGTAAAGCTGCAACGATTACTTGATTAGTTGTTAACACAATCCTTTTTGTAAACCCTTTAAATACTAGTAACTAGATCAGGCTATGATCAATACATACTGTAGCACGCTGTAGCCTGTGTCAAAGTGCTCCAATATACACAAAGGCCCCTGGCTCCTCAACGCTGCCTTGAATTCTGTGTGAAAGTGAGACAAAAAAAAAACTTTAGTTAATTCACAAACACAGCAGCGCAAAGAACATCTGACCAAGAAACATACAAGCTCTCTACTCACTGCTGAGATAGGACGGGAGATGTTTTGGGGGAACCACATCCTGAACGACGTACTGGTTGATCCCCCCAGTCTTCACCAGGTCACCCACACACACAGGCACAAGAAAGTCCCACGACATCCTTAGGTTCAAAACAAAAAGCTAGTTTACTTGAACCGGTAACCAAACTAGCTACTTAATTGGCATTGTAAAGTATGTAAGGCTAAACCTACATACAATATATCGTTCGTTATGATCCTTAACGTTACATCATAACAAGTATCGCTACAGCAATTATTTTGCTACGTTCTTAACGCTAACTAAAAGCTAAAATATCAAGCTGAATTAAAGATTTAAAAACACCAGCCTGCCAGCTAACAGCAGTCGACACAACTGTGAGTTTCTTAATAAAATAAAGTCTATTAAACCAAACAGAACAGCTTTGTTGTTGCGAATGAAGCTGCAGCTGGTGCAGTTAAACAGGCTAACCAGCTAACCGGGCTAGCTCAACTACGCAACGTTGTTATTTAACAACAGAAACAACTCCAGCTCCACTTATCCAACAACAGTTTCACTAACTTATATAACTAATAATGTTAAAACGGCGCTCACCTGTACCGCCTGCAGTCCCGTTGACCTCACTTCACAAACGGCTCCGTCGACCGTTTGTCGGCCGTTTGAATCCACACTTTCAAATCCGTTCGTACCCTCGCGCCAAAACTCTGACGTCACACGCGTGCCTTCGTTCCACACGACACCGCCACCTACCGGAGGACGGCGGCCACTACAGCTGCACACCTGAGTCTAATTACACCGCAGATGAAACAAACACCACAGCCGAGTTGTTGTTTTTTTTTGAGGTAGTAGCTGTATTCAAATGATTGACAACACAAGCACCCCCTCTCCCCTGTACCGATGTTTCAGCTACAGAAATGACAATGACTTTTCACAAAATGTCTTATTTCCTATACAGCACTCAATCAAATGTTGAAATGAAATAGTTTTAACTGACTACCACAGGTGACTCACACTGCCAGGATGCAGCATTTGTCCTCATATTCTTTTGCCCTCTTGGTATACTTAAAACATAAAACTAGTGTTTCCAGGCTAAGCACAAGAAACTAACTATACAACAAAGCAAAAAATGGCCACACTTTTCAGAGAAAATACATAAATGTCATAATTGTACATGTGAATAGAGTATAAAGTATTGTGACAACTTGGAACTGTTAAACCATTAGGGGCAGTCGTAGTGTTTATTATTCACTCGTAAAAGAAAATGTAAAAAAAGGAGTCACAATAAGAGCACCAAAGGTAACAACCAAAAAAACAAAAACAAAATTATTGTTAACCGTTTTTAAAAAATCAATACTTAAATACTTTTGTAACCACTTGGCTCCTTCACACACACTGCATCAGACCAAGGCAAATTACGTAAACAAAAACAAAAAGCACCAAATGTTAAGGAAGATGAGAAACAAACATTCTAGTAACTAATGTAGAAATATTCTTCTCATTTTCCATCCGATCAGTCTTCGTGTTTCGTTCCAGGACAACCAGGTGTGTGTTTTTATTTTCTCTTCCTGTCTTGAGAGCATCGTGGACAATACCTGCATGGCACAGACAAAAAACACACACTTCACTGACATGAACGAGTAACAGTTCACACTTTTATTGCACATATTGAAAATAGGATGGTACATTACAGCCTCAGTCTCATTGTTTCTTACCATTTGCCTCTTGGTTTGGTTGTCAGGCCCACACATGCAAAATGGAACCACTCAATGGAGCACTAGAGTAGAGACAAAAACATTATAATGTACTGTTTAAGTATTCCTGCAAATGGAGCAGTTAGTCCAAAACAGGCAAAACAAAAGATCAAAAACAAAATCAATCTTTTCAAGAGAATACAGTGTGATTATTTGTTTTATCTGCTAATTAATCACTCGCTCTGTCATCTCTGACCTTTACCCGCAGAGGAAGAGACACGAGACTGCAGGACTCCTAAACATCTTAATTTGGGGTTAACATCTAGGAAATATCTATAACGGAGGGTCTCTATGTACAATAACTGATTTGTGATATTTAACATTATCAGAACTTCTATTTTTTAGCATTATTCTTCTCTAATCTTCCATTCATTTCAGGCCTGTGCCATTAAAGTACACTGTTGTTGACCTTTGTGTTACTTGACTGGTATTTAATGTTAATTTAAATAAATAGACAAAAATGCCTAAGCTGTTTTGGAAAGGCCAAGGTAAAATGAGATTAATAAATTAATAAATACATTTTCTGTTTCATTTTGTGTTCTTTGATGGGATGTTCTTTATTTTATTATATGTGAAATGTGAAATGTCAATGTCCTCTTCCTGTAACATTATTTCTCTGATGGATCTTCGTCTTGGGAATGTTTACAAAATTCCATCCCATAAAATAAGATTAAGGCAAGTTCAGGCAATTCAACTAACCAGCAGCAGGAAAAGTACACTGGTAACCATAAACGCACTCTAGTTTGTACAATGGCCAATGTGTTATTATATCAATCCCTGCAATAATCACAACTGTCTCTGCAACAAAATTGTCTTGTATTTTATTATATACTTTCTTTCTATGTATTTTTGTCTAGTACCTTCTGTACTTGTATGTGCAATGTTGTTATGTCACTTCTGTCCTTTTTTTTTTATTCTCTTTTATTCTGTTTCACCCTAATCCTTTTCAGTTAAAAACATTTCCAACATCCATCAGTAACAGCCCTCTCCTCTAGCAGAGGCCTTTATTTAAAGTAAAGAGCAATGTCAGTGTCCTTTTTGTAATGTTCATCCCACCTACTTTTAAATTCTCAAATCCCTCACAATATTAAGCCTGAAAGGGGGCCATAAAACAAAACTCACATCAGTGTTGTCACAGCCGATCATCTCGCCGTAAGAGACCTGATGGCACAGACAGTAGGTGGGTTCGTTGGGGTCCACGGGCATGTCCAGTACATCAGAAGGGTGCACATTCCCGAAGTTGGTGGAAGGGCTGTTGAATTCCCCTCTGATGGTGGGAAAAAGTATTGCAAGTCAGAATGGGAGCATGATCATAAAACTAACCACAAATAAACATTTGGTCATGACAAGCTGGGAAGTAGATGCACAACGTACGGTTGAAGGAGTTTGACTTTCTTCTGCGCACTCTTGGGACTGCCATCTTCATCTGAACTCTTCACTTTAGACCTTGTTTTAGCCGTCTTCTTTTCCTTCTGTCTTGAGTCACCTGGGATTACACAATCACTTTAGTATTTAATTAAGTTTGGTTTCAGCTGCCCTGACAGTCCTCGGAGCAAAAAGTACAAATATATTAAGCAAATATAATGGACACACACTTTTCTTCCCCTTACTGGAGGTGGAATCATAGTCCGTGCTCTCGATCTGCTTTTCCTTCAGGTCAGCCTCAAACCGAGCCAGGTCTGTGTCGAGGCGTCTGATGTGTTTGTCGACCTGCAGAAAATATAACTTCAGCAGACCGATTGTGGTGCATATTTCATGTACATACAATACAGCGGATGTATCATTTAGATGTATCCCACGTTTTCCCGCTCATATTACCAATGAATGCACATAAAACATTGTATTTATTTCCAAGATACTAACCATCTCATAGGTCTGCATGGCCAGTTGCACCTTGTCATCTCCAAACTCCTTGCATTTACTGTAAGACTGCTGAATCTGCCTCAGTATGGACAGCTTTTGCTCAGATGAAAGAGTCCTGGCGTTGGCTGTGTACTCTTTAGCCAGAGAGTCTATCTGACCTTTAAGATCTAAAAGAGAGATCAAACTTATAAAACATTGTAACTTTTAAGTCAATGTCAACAAAGTGATAAAACACTGTGTATAATTAATACAAATATGTAAAAAATTATTTCAATGAATATACTCAAAGGAACAATATGTAATTGTTGTGGATACATTTGAAAGATGGCGACAGCTTAGTACTCAAAAGGATTTCAAGACTGATGTCGAGTTGGCTCATTTTCTCCTGAACAGGTAAGCACTGAGCTTCAGCTAAGTTTATTTAGCTAACACTGTCATGCTTACACTCTTTGTTGAGACTAAACCAGGGCTCGTGGGGATTAGCTCAGGATGGTGTGTAGGGATGTTTGTTTTTGCTGTGAAACAATCAGAAAGTAATGTTTATTTCTCTGATTCACCAGCTGCTCCCGGCCCTCTCTCTACTCCTCAGTCAGTCGTTGTCTATGTGTCTCGACCAAACAAACCAAAGGAAACTTCTGAGTATATTTTTTTTGCAGCAGGGGCTTCAGCCAGACAGACGTGTACACAAACTAAACAAACTAGACAAAATGATCAACTTTATGGCAGACTGTGGCTGCTCACTACAAATGAACAGGTGGAACGTGACCGCATGGGAGAAATCCGTGGCTCATAAGAAGCTCATTTGTTTATCAAAATATTATCAGGAACAAGCAGCGGCTGAAGTAAGTTCGTAAGTACCTGAACTTTAGGTTTGTTTATGAACAACCAGAACACATAGTTAATAAACTTTAGATTACTGCAATGACATTTAATGTGGTCTTTCTTTCATCAACTCAATGCTCACCTTTTGCTCATGCGTTCATTTTAAAGTAATAACTACATAATAATTACTACAAAAACAAATTATATGATGATATAAACATGAATCAGGTCTAATTGTAACAATCGTCGGTATAACATTAATAATGTTCATTTTAAATGTACAAACAGTGAAGTGTTTTGATGACCTGATGATCCACAAAGGGAGAAACTCTTGAACTGTTGGTTTAGTGTCCTCAACCTGGCAACCCAGGTGAGCTTCTAGTCTGGGGGAGGAGGGACTGGGGGGAGACAACCTGCTACAATGTTTTGAATTCAGGCTGCAGTACCCGCTTTAAACACTTCATCTTACATATTGCTCCTTTAAATATCAGGTATCTGTTTAACATGCATGGAATTGTATTTACGCCTATGAACAGCTCACCTAAGATACTTTAAACATCTCTCACAGCTTATTTTACTTCATTGTTACCACAAGAAGAAATGTTTACAAACTGTTAGGGAGTGTTGTGTACTAGTTTTCTACTGTAGATCAGTGGCTCCCAAACTTTTTGGCTTGTGACCCCTTAAAATACATGTCTTGTTGTGACTCCTCGTCACAGGTTAGGGCAATACTGTGGGCCAGGGTCCACAGATCGACTTTTATTATTCAAATAGCCCCTCAATATATTGCCTCTGAGTTGGTGGCTGAGCAGAAGAATGATCCTACAGTCTTGGATTGTTTATTTTGAGGGATTTTCCTGAAGTAGTATCCAGTATTTTACAAGAAAAGGGCAAACATTTGGGAGAAAACAGAGAGATATAATTCTGTATAACTCATTTTAATCTACTTTATCATGTTGTGAGCCCTCAGATTTCCCTTTAGGAGGTCCCAACCCCCCAGGCTGGGAACCACTGCATAGATCACATTGTTTAAATCTAAGACATGAACATGGTGTAGTGTACTTTAACAGGCCTGTTTCAGTAAATGAATGCAAACGACATGCTTTTACACCTCAATTCAGGGTCCAAAACCTACACAGATCTCATTGTTCTCACCCTCTGTGCGTTGATCTAGATCCCTCATCAAGTTGAAGTTTCTCTGCAACTCGAAGGGCAAGTTTTCTATGCCTGGCGAGGTGGAAAGGGGGAAGACAACAAACAGTTTTAATCCCACTCTTATGAGATAAACATGAAACAGGTAACACACGCAGGACAGCTAGCTTCAATCATACGCGCTTGGATGATGCTACGGCTGCCATTAACTCTAGCATTCACAAGTATTGCATATTAAATAGCACGGGGCACAAAGGCAGCTGATTTCCCGTGCAGAAACAATTTAAACTATGTTGTATTTTACGAGTAGTGCAGTAAATGAGCTGTACAATCTCAAACAGCATCCCTCCGTCGCTACGAACAGAGCCCAGCAATTAGACCGAGCCGAAGCCCGCCCGCCGACCGTTGGGAAGCGGTTGAAGCAGTTAGCTCCGCGGCGCTGGTTAGTCCTGAGCTACACGACACAACGAAACACAAAGTACAAAGCGAAATATGTGGGTTTAAATGTTTTCCAGCGTGTTTTAACGCATAATAAACAGCTTACTGTCCAAATAGTGCTCCAAGTACATCCCCGCCGCCATCTTAGAAAATGTAAACAACGCAGCTTCCGGTCCGAAATGGACCAATCTGATTGTTTCCCACCCTTGTGAGAGACTCTCCAGCATAAACTCACATCCTAACTAACTAATAAAGTATATTAAATATTAAAGACACACATTAAAGATATCTGCGAGGTGTTTATTACCAGTGGAAACTTAGATTCAAGATATATGCAATTACATTCTGACTGGTAAAAATTCAAATTTAAGACATTTCTTTTTTTTTAAATTTTAACTAAAAACAATGAACCACTGAACTGTATGGATAATTTCAATTAAAGATACCAAATTGGATGTGTAAGAATTAGTTACTACAAGTCAAATTTAAAATTATAGATGAAAATTGGGATTATGACCAATAAAAAGTAAACGGACATGTCCAAATACATTTCTAGATGTTTAAAATGTGATTAGAGGTGGTCTATTTAAAACTATCAGGAGATAAATGTGTTTTCCATAGCTGGCTTTTAGCTCTACTCATCAAATAACCAGAGGATCCAGGTGTATCTAAAAGACAAGTAAAACTTTCGACAGATGAATGATGAATCAAACAAGTGATGGAGAAAAATATCTTAAAAGATTTATTATGTTTCACAGATTTATGGAAGTAGTCCCACCCCCACTCTTAAATCAATAGACAAACATAATGAATATTCTGTAATACAAATAAAAAAAAAAGTGAGGACCCAACTTGAGTAAAGAGTCATTGTCCAGTTCACTTGTACACAAGCATTACAATTACATCTGAGTCAGTACTGCCGCTCTGTAATGACAACAGAGCACACCGATAGGGACACTCGTTAGCTGAAGGGAGGGGATCTGGGTCCGTAAGGAAACTCTTACACAATCTAGTACACTTGATCAAACTGTACACACCGTCACTCTACGTCAGGTTTTCCCAACATGTGCTTCAACTTTCTGAATTTGTTTTTTCCAATCCTGTTCTTTGCCTTCAAGGGTGTCTTTGTCGTTTTGCCCTGCTTTTTCTCAAATCTGCTCCCGTCCTTTTTGTCAGCCTTTGATGCTTTAGTTTCATCAGTCGTCTTCTCTGCGGGTTTCTTGGCCTTTGCTCCTTTCACAGTCTCTCCATCCATCTTGGCGACCTTTGCCTTTTTTGGTCCAGCGAGTGAGTCCTTTTTGCCTTTTGGTTTGACATTTGCCATTTTCTTGGCGGCTGTTCCATTGGCTTGGGTTTTCTTCTTCAGGTCACCTGCCTTTCCGGGCACCGTCTTCTTTGTCTTGTTGCTTTTGGCTGGTTTCTCTTCAGGAGAGTCTGTAACAACTGTTGCCTCGGGAGCATCTGCATTTTCTTCTTCTAAATGAATAACAAAACACAGGAGGATTAGTTAATGTTGAACAGAAAAACTATCCTGATGAAAGGTGGCATTCGCTCGCAGAAGAAAGTGTTACCTTTTCCAGCTTGTGCCGTTGGAATGACATTGGAGAATTTCTTAAGCTTGGCCACGAAAAACCCATCCATGTTGTGGGAATGAGGGTAAAAGCGGCGAGACAGTTTCAGAGAAGGATGGAATCTACGTTCTTTGAACCTAAAAGAGTGGAAAAATAAAGTTAGGGTTGAAGATCAGAGTATTTTCCTTTCAATAACTCAACCACTTAGTGGAAACACACACTGATCATCTTATTTACCTGGTGAAACCTTCCTTGCCAAAGTCAAGTCCTGTGGGAACTAATTTGACGTTCCTTTTCTTTAAAGCGTAGTCCACCACCCATTCATTCTCCTCCACCTGGTGGAATACATTTCAATCAATATCCAAGCCTTTCGGTTAAATATTTCAGACTCTTCTCACAAATAATGGGTAAAACCCAAGAATGAACACAACAAAACTCATTTTGAAATAAAGGTATAAACAGTAGACGTACCATTATTGAACATGTGCAGTAGACCAGGTATCCTCCTGTCGAGGACTCAGCATTGACAGAGTCGATAGCAGATAGAATCAGTTCCTTCTGCAGGTGAGCAGAGCGATGGATGTCTGAATCATCCTAGAAAACAGAGTTAGAGTGTTAAACACTATTTAAAACCAAACATATGCATCTATATGTATGTGTAAACAGTGAATGTTGTTTTACCTTACTGGTCTTCACAGCTGGATCTTTAGCGATGACTCCTGTGCCTGAGCACGGAGCATCAAGCAGCACTCTGTCAAACCCACCCATTACCTTCAGGGAAATTTCAACAAGTCAGTACTCCATATAAGACTCTAGAGTACATGTAAACCACAGAGATAATGTATGAATGTTACCTTTGGGAACTGCCTTCCATCGTAGTTGCAGATAACAGTGTTGGTGACCCCCAGACGGTGGATGTTGCCCACCACACTCTTCAATCTGTCAGCGTTGGCGTCATTAGCCACGATCACCCCGGTGTTTCTCATTAACTGAGCTGAAGGTGGAACGTTCACATATATCGTTAAATACATTTAATTTGAATGAGAAGTTTGTCTTTGCATTGTTCTACTTTAAAGCTCAATAAATCAATTAGCCGATCCACACAAAATTAATCTGCACCTGTTTTGAGGTTCCCTTATTTGTTTGTCATTTTTTAAGGTAAACAGTCAAACATTCACTGGTTTCAGCTTCTCAAATAAAATCATTTGATGCTCTTCTTTGTCATATGTGATCGTAAACTGAATATTTTTGGAGTTTTGGACTTTTGCTTGGATAAAACAAAAAAATTTAAAACCTCTTGCTGGGCTCTGGTAAGTTATAATGGCCATTTTTCACAGTTTTCCGACATTTCTAGACAAAACTGTTAATCCATTAAATTAGGGATGCACTGATACAGATACCAGTATTGAGTATGGGGTAACATTTCAGATTTTACACTCAGAAAGTGAGGAACTTTTTTTGTATTTGGTCTGAAAAAAGTGGTATTGGTGCATCCCTACATTAAATTTAAAGTGATCAGCAGATTAATAAATACAGAAAACAATAGTTAGTTGCAGTCCTAGTCTACAGTACACAGTTTGAAACATTTCATAAAATGACTAACTGTAATAAAGTGTAAGTACAACTGCAGCACATCTTACCAATATAGGTGGTCTTGCCTCCTGGAGCTGAGCTCATGTCCAACACTAACTCTCCCTCCTGAGGCGAGAGCGCCATGACTGGCAGAAAACTGGAGGCTCCTTGCAGCATGTACTGACCAGACAGATACTCTGGGGTGGCACCTGTTTTAAAACATGGAAAGAATTAAAGCTTGTGCAGCCACAGATATTCTCAAATAAACATCCTTAATAGCTAAATTAATGTAATGAAACTTACCAACGGGTACGGAGGAGTCATAGATGACCAAACCTACTTTAGACCATTTCCCCAGTGGGTCAAGGTTCACTCCTCTGTTGATTAAGGCCTAAATGAAGAAAAACACAGACCACGTTCAACATGAAACACAATACTAGTAAAGTAATTTGATGAGGAGGTCCTCTTTGTGTTCAGTTGTTAATGACATGATCAAAACTAAAGTCAAAGCATAAACATTTGTGTCTTTTAATCTGGATATTCTTTTATTGATTAATTCCTAGTTCTCATCACCCTTGTTGTATGACAGTTCTTCATATGTCTGACCCACATGTCCTGCAACTTTTTCATGAAAATGTGACTCAGAGTGTAGTTTTTGTTCTGCTGACTGCATTTACTCATATTTTAATGTTATTCCCTTGGCATATAGCACCGTTAAATCCTGTAAACAAACCAATTATATTAGTAGGGCTGCACAATTAGAACAAAAATCTAAATAATACCAAACTCACAATTTGGTCATATCCAAAAAGCAAATCGCAGAAGCAGCAATTTTGGATGAATGTAAAATGTGTGTAATATATAGTACAGTACTTTAGTGCTACAGAGATACCCTGACCTACAAAACTTGTTCTCCAGATTTAAGATGTTTGTTTAGTACAGACCCCACAAAAACGTCACATCATGATTTTAGTAGTTTTTGGGGAAAATTTTATACTTTTTCATACTTCTTCAGTTGTGCTTTTTACTAAAGTGACTTTCAATAAATACTATGAAGCATATTATTAGGATTTTTTGACATTCAATCCATCTCTCCCACTCCGAGCAGTTACCTGTGCAAGATCCCGTCTTCTTGTTTTCAGCGTGTTGGTCCGAATAGTGACAGGTCTCTGAATTTCATTGGCCTCAAGGAAATCAACCAACTGTAAACAAGAAAGGGAAAAAAACAGATCGATAACTTTGAAAAACAAAAAAATAATTTAACTCACCACACTATCTCAATCAGGTCTTGACAACAACCACATGTTCAAACAAGTACTATTGTGTACAATCAGTTCTTGTACAGCAGAAGTTCAGTAATGAGAATGTGCTTTCTTTGGTCCTACAGTGGGGAAGACTAATCACTCACCTCTGAAAGAGGGAAGAGGTCTAATAATTTCTCAATGAGGAAGTAGTTGTAGCTGTAATAAGTACAGAGATCTTTCTTCAGAAGAGAGATGTACTCTGCTCTCTCTTTGCCCTCCTCCCTTTTTGTTGAGAAATTACAAAGGACGTCAATGTTGTCCTTTATTCTTTGATGGATTGACTTCAGGTCTAGAGGCAGGACACCTAAGGATGCGGATAAGAAAAGGGTTTAGACTTCATGTAAAACAGTTAAATTTAAAAAAAATTTAAAAATCTTATTGGGCGAAAAAAACCTGAGTTGCTCACCTTCCTTCTCACTTTCCTCTGCCCCAGGCAGCTTAAATTGATCCATTTCATCTATGTTGGCTTGTACTGTGTCTTCCTCGTCCATGTCAGCATCTGATTTATTTTCCTCTTCCTTATCATCATCATCATCGTCGTCTTCCTCCTCATCATCATCATCATCATCATCACTCCCTAGACCCATGGCTTCCTTCAGCTTTTTCTCTTTCTTGGCTGCCCGCTCGATGGGAAGAAGCTAAACGTGGAACAACAAAACAAGGAAAGTCGTCACTAAATTATACAAACTATATATTTACCACATTAACATGTTAAAGATACACTGTTTGGTTTTGTTGCAACACCCAGTAGCATCCTTTTAACACATCAACAGCAAAGTGGGAGGAAATTTAGAGACTCTATAATGAAATTAGTGATATTATCTGTAAATGTGCAAATAAATTTAGAAATTTGAGTCACAATTTGAGTCAAATTTGCAGTCAGATAAAGTGGTTCAAGCATGTCACATACCTCCTCTCCATCACTTTCTTCTTCGGCTGCTTCCTCACCACTGCCATCATCAAGTGTACCATAGTCATCAACCATGTCATCGTCGTCGTCATCATCATCATCGTCGTCGTCGTCCTCCTTCTCCTCCGCTTCTTTTACTCCTAATTTGGCACGCTTCTTTCCTTGGTCTTTTCCTCCCTTCTGCTGCTGCTGCTGCTCTTCCTCCTCCTCATCTTCCTCTTCCTCCCAGTGCTCATCACTGTCATCCTCACTTTCAGGTTCATTAATTTTGCGCTTTCTCTTAGCTGGTTTCAACCACTTACTGTTCTCATCAGTGAATCCTTTAGATAAAAAGAAAAAGATAATAAATACAATGTGCATATTCTGTGATTACTATTTTACTAGGCCATAAACCTCACCTACAAACAACAGATTTAATTGACTCAAATAACATCCAGGGAACAACACACCCATGTTTTCTCATTTGTTGTACCTTTATCGTCTGTAACAGGTAATTACAATCCAAATACACACATGCTTAAGGTCTTTACAGGTGCTGGTTAGTAACTATCTGCACTGTATACAGAAATCATCACAACTACATCCACAGACACTGATGTGGTTACCTTTCTTGGGCTGTTCCTCAGCAGCAGCTTTGGGTTTTTTCAAATTCTGGACTCTTTTTGCAGCTCTGTAAAATGACAACATGAATGAGCAACTGGCAAACAGAGTAACTGTATTTAATGTTACGTAATCAGAAAACCCTTTTACCTTTTCCTGCCTCTACTTGACAGGCGCTTTGGTCCTGTTTCCTCTGCAAACAGAAAAGGAACACTTTGACCAACAAGCCACAATGATGCAGTAGACATTGTTCTTGAACTTTACTGTGTATATATACAGAGTGAATGTGTGTCTTTATAAATAGCAGATATTAGGGGCACAATAATCACCTTCAGTTATAAATTTGGCCAACTCGGTCTCTGCTCCTTGCTGCTTCTTGGTCTTTTTCCCCGGCCCTCTCTTCACTTTGTTGGTGGGATCCAACTTCCGACCCATGACTCCAAAGTACACAAATATGCCCTTTGGGAAAATCTGGGGAAAATAATGATTCATCTTTTTAAAGCCTGTGCAAAACAACAATGTCAGTGTATTTGAACAAAGGTCTGTGTCAGTGCTGTCTCTAGACAATGTTACATTTTAATGGAACTTATTTGCCAAACAACTGCAGAGCGTCAACAACAAAAAGCGACACATACCTTAAGTTTAAGTTATAGCATGTTGTACTGACCATCCCACAAATACTTGTTTAAGTAAATTAAGGCTTACCTGATGACCAACCACAAAAATATGATCAGGTGTTAAATCTAAATACACTGCAGTTAAAAATGTTTTGATCATTATTTTGGTAGAAGACTACAAAACTCTGCGATACCTAGCTGAAGCAGTAAATTCACATCATGACAGAGGAAGATATTTCTCAAGTAATCAAATACTGACAGACAGAGAAACTGCCAGAAGTCCTTAAACTTTTAATTGAGATCTGGTGGAAACAGGTCCGCAGACCTACTGTAACGTTGTGTCACAGACAAGTAGCCAGTTAATCACGTGTAAGACAAACATTTCCATAAGTATCTTATTTAAAAGGCCATATGCGACAGACAGTACTTGTACTTTACAGCCGCTAGTTTTATGGTATTTCATAAGGACTTAAAATTACATTGCTGTAACCATAGCTACCCTAAATGTTAAATCAGAAGGCATTCAAACGCCTTTTGCATTGCACGGTTTGGCAGTGACAGAATAATGACAGAATGAGCTTCAGTGACCCGTTTAACACACAGCGACAATTAACTCCACATGTGGTGTTTTCAAGAACAAGACCGAGAGCTGGAGTTATCGCCACTGTACTTTGGACCGAGTCTTTATAGGAACTGGCCTCAACAACTAAAATACACATACTCACCTCGATTAATCTGCTCCTTTTTCCAGCCCAACTTCTGGACTCTGCGCCGTTTAATCAAAGAACGGTCTCACACGTTGCAATTTCCCCGACACGCTTGCAGAAGAACATCCGGCCGCACATCAGGTGGAGCGTAGCGATGGTGACCACGCGGCGGTGACACACAGCACGACCGTTAGGAGGGACGTTTTTTTTCAATTTTACCAACAAACGTTTAAAAAAGCTACGACGGGGACTAAGAAAAACTATTATATTTTTTGGGGCGGGAAAATTACGAGAATGAAAAGTTACAATGCCTTACCAAAATAAAGTTGTCGTAATGTTACAGGGAATAAAGTTGTAATGTTACAGCGAAGTAAAGTTGTAATGTTGACGGAGAATAAAAAAAAAAAAAAAAAAAAAAAAAATTTTTTTTATAATATATAATATTATATATAGGAGAAACAAAAAAAAAGAAGAAAAAAAAAAAAAAGAGAAAGTGTTGTAATTTGTTACCCGAGAAGTAAATTAGTACTAATATGGAGAATAAAGTTGTAAGTTACGGAGAATTAAATAGCGTAGTGAAGTAATGATGGGGGAGAATAAAAATTGTAATGTTGACCGGGATGAATAAATTCCGTAAATAATTGCATGGGGGTATTTCAGATAAAGGTTGCTAATGGTTGACGGAGAATAAGATTCGTTTAATAATTATGGAGAATAAAGTTGTGTAATGTTGACGAGGAATAAAGTTCGTAAGTATTACGAGGAAATTGTAGTGTAATATTTTACGAGAATAAATTCGTAATAATATGAGGGATAAAAGTTCTAATGTTACCGGAGAATAAATTGTAATAATATTGAGATTAAAGTTGTAATGGTGACGGGAGAAGTAAAGTGCAAGTAATACGCAGAATGTAATGTTGAATATTGACGAGAATAAAATTTCGCTTGAATAAGTGATGAGAATAAAGTTGTAATGTTACGAGGAATGAAATTCGTGAATTAATATGAGAATAAAAAGTTTGTAATGCTT
>NW_023339807.1:16936643-16941737 GCF_004916995.1 Morone saxatilis | reverse complement strand
GATAGATATATAGTGGCATTATGTCATTATTTGAGCTCATCTGTCTTTGGTAACAGTAAGTATGTCAGCACAAAAATAACTTCCTGTGCACTTTTGTATAACTATATAAACAGTAGCACCAGTATATCGTTTGTCCACCAGAGAGTGCTGACTTTAATAACATAATGTCAGGGATCCTTATCAAAACTGTATTTATCTCAGCATTTTGTTTAAACTCTAGACGTCCACCTTAAAGAATATCGTCTTGGTCTTGAAGTCATTCTTGATACCTGCAGTGAATTTTAATTTTCATGGTGCTGTTGAGTCTGTTAGGGCTGTACCAACGTCATATAATGTCAATATTGTCTGTTTTTGAATCTGTATCAGCTTTAAAGCTACTGCCAGTTTTGTCCAATTGTATAACATAGTCTTATTTTTCACTGAAACAAAAGTCAAACTAGCAAAATAACTACTGTAATTACATCAAGCATGTATGAAAACTATCATCAAAAACCACATTGGGCTTATTGTTCTGTAACTTTTCAAGTCTTCACGTAATAAAGGGCTGCATAAATAACCTTTAACCTGAATGTCTGATTTCCTTCTTCCCAGTGTCTGCTCATGTTGATGGACAGTCCACTGAACAGGGCAGGCCTGTTGCAGGTTTACATCCACACAGAGAAAAACGCATTAATAGAGATCAACCCACAGACCCGCATCCCAAGAACATTCAGTCGCTTCTGTGGCCTTATGGGTAACCAGTGTTGAATACTGTCTGTGTATAAACTCTATATAAGTTTAGTTGGTCTCTGTGCAGTCAGCTGTGTTATGGTTACATATATCCTAAACTCCTCCTCTCCTTAGCTGATTATCCTCTCTTCTCTTCTTCCATCTTAGTTCAGCTGCTGCACAAGCTGAGCGTCCGGGCTGCCGATGGTCCTCAGAAGCTTCTGAGGATGATTAAAAACCCAGTGTCTGACCACCTGCCTCCTGGCTGCCCCCGCATGGCCACCTCGTTCTCTTCCGGAGAGGCTGTCTGCCCCCGGACTTTGGTGCCAGAGGGACCGGCTGCAGTGGTGATTGGAGCATTTGCACACGGAGCGGTGAGAAAAGGCTCTAGATGGCGATCGCCGAGTCACTACTTTCAGCGTCAAATATCTGAGTTACTGATCTCCTTGTCTTCAATAGGTAAACGTGGACTACACAGAGAAGACCGTGTCCATCAGTAACTACCCCCTCTCTGCTGCACTGACCTGTGCCAAGATGTGCTCTGCCTTCGAGGAGGTGTGGGGTGTCCTGTGACAAACACTCAGTGAACTACTGATGTTGACCAGGCAGAGACAGTAGAGTACATGGACAATTTTTTAATGGACTAGGAATGGATATTTAACGGAAACGTTGGGCCGAATGTCCATTTCACCAGTGATGCAACGTGGACTACAGACATGTATCCTGTTATACACTGTATGTGTATACTTGTGTGATTTGGAATATACATATGTTTCTATACCCAGTTTCCCTTTTTCATGTATAAGACTGTTTTTTGTACCATTATCAGTTGCACCAATTATCAAGTTTTGGATTATCACACAATACAGTTACATTAAAACATATGACCAAATAATGAGTGACTTTGTTTCATATCAACAGAGAAGAGTTCACAGAAGGAAATAAGATGCACAGTGGAGACTGAATACTATGAGATAATAAAGTACATGAGTTTCCCTGAGACCGTGTTAGTGTAAAATGAAAATAAGATGGCAGAAAATACGTTTTCAACATGGTTGATGCATCAAAAGAGAATATACGAGGTCAGGTTGTGAGAGAGGTTTGAGTTTATTACTGCTCACCATAAATTACTCTGAATGCTTATTTTAATAGTGGTAAGCTGCTCTCCTGGTAACCGGGCGTCGCCGAGTTCTCATTCTTTGTCTTATTGTTGGAAGCCTCCATCTTGGTGACTGTCTTTTCCGGGATGTTTTATACGGCTGTTGGTTTTGCTTTGGTCGACGTCTCCGAGCCGTTTGGGCCTTCCTTGGTGCCTTTCGAACCCGTACGGTTTGGTTTGTTGCAGATCTGCGTTTCTTCCCTGCTGGCTTTGGTGATTTTCTTCTTGGTTTGGCTGTCTTCCTTATTGGTTTGTGCGATTTGGCTGCAGCTTTGCGAGTTTTGCTGGTTGGTTTTTGTGACCTAGTTACTGCTTTACGAGTTGTGCCTGTTGGCTTGTGCGATCCGGTAACAGCTTTATGAGTTGTGCCGGTTGGCTTGTGCGATCCGGTAACAGCTTCATGAATTGTGACGGTCTGGGCTTGTGCGACATCCGGTCAAGCGCTTTCAATGCAGTGTGCCGGTTGGCTTTGTGCGTCCGGTCAACAGCTTTACGAGCTTGTGCCGGTTGGCTTGTGGCGATCCGGTAAAGCTTCATGAGTTGTGCCGGGTTCGGCGTTGTGGCGATCCCCGGTTACAGGCTTTATGAGTTTGTGCCCGGTTGGCTTGTGCGTCCACGGCTAAAAGGCTTTATGCAGTTCGCTCGCGCCGCGTTGGCTTGCTGCGCATCGGTAACCTTTAGTGCGTTTGTGCCGGTTGGCTTGTGCGATCTTGTGCCGGTTGGCTTGTGCGATCCGGTAACAGCTTTATGAGTTGTGCCGGTTGGCTTGTGCGATCTGGCTGCTGGTTTGGGAGTCTCGCTTTTTGGTTCGGGAGTCTTTCTGGCTTGTCTCTGTGACTTTTCGGCTTCTTTGGAGGATTTGATGGCTGTTTTGATCAGCTTCACATCTTTTGGTTTTACTTGCTTTGTGTCTGTCTGTTTCTGATTTTTGTAGGAAGGATTAAAAATGAATTATTACAAGTAATTTTTAAATTACTGTTGACAAGACAAACTTGTACATTTAAATATAAATATCAAGTCAACACCGCACCACATAGGGAAGAACACTGCTGCTCATAAATCCCAAGCCCAAATGTACAGGTTACCAAATTATACAGGCATAGGTTCTTTACCTTATTGTTGAGTCTGAATGATATACTTCTTGTAGTTCGTACAAGTGCCTCATTGTTAACCAGCCTTTTAGTCACCACGTTCACCTTCCTGCTGTTCTTGGTGACATTGTAGCCCTCAGCAGCCAGCGTCTGCTTGAGCTCGGCCATAGACATGCCACCTCGGTGTTTGCATTGAGAGACCACACTGAGGATGAGCTGGGAGACCTGAGGCGAGGCGGGCCTTGCAGTGTTTGTCTTGGGTGCATTCTCGACCCCACTTTTAATCTGATGCTTGAAAAGGCGAACAGGAGTCTCTGAAAGATCAATAAAGACCAGAAAAAAATATAATAAATTAAATAGAGGATACAAGAATACAGAATCTGCATCTTAAGATAGGGTAAATATTAACATATAGTCTAATATAAATGTAAAAGTAGTAAAGTCAGTCAAGACTATCATCTATATAATTCTATTTTATTGTAGCTGTTTATTTTGTAGTAATATGGATGAGTTGGCAAAATTCTACAATTTTAAATAAACATCACATTGTTGGTATTTTATAAGTTTTATAAGTAGACTGAATATATTTAAATTTGACCACTATTAGGTCAATTTTAAATACATACAGGTTTCAGCATCTTTGCCTAGAATTGCATTCTTGTTGGTACAGAGAGAGCTTTGAAACAGCAGCTAGACCTTCATGTTAGGAATTAAAATGTACAGAAAGTGTCAATGAATAATATAGTATAATAATACGGTAGCATATTGCTGCCACGCCAGAAAAAAAATAGGATCAGTATTCCCTTATAAAGTGAATTGTATTGTATTACAATATACTTTAATGTTTTTAGTACATATCAAGTTATAACATGAAAACATTTTGTTCTAACAATGTAGAGTTATCACCTTATAACATGAAACGTTTCACATTATAACAAGATAAATAGTATGTAATGCTATTTATAACAACAAAAGTTTCTTGTAAACAAAACTCCCCATGCACTTCCAACAACAGTCAGGTTGTAGTAGTAAAACATCAAAATGAACCAACACACACAGGAATAACTTCACTGTGATTTATTAGTAATTCCAGTGTGCAGTGGTTTATTTTTATTTTTTATGAAACAAAAAAGTTTGCATATCGTAATAATGAGAAAATATCTTGTTATAATGTGAGAAACGCCTTGTTAGAATAAACTTTTCATGTTATAATATGATAGTGATCATTTTTTTATTTTTCTGGTGTGGCAGCAAATACGCTTATGTAGATAAAATAAAATTATAATATAATATAATATAGTAAAATTAATGATATTAACTGTATACTTGATAATGCACTTGATTTAATTTCTCTATTTATTGATTAAAAAAATATAAAAATTAGTTTCCTAGCAACGCCTCATCCGCCTATGACGTCCTGACCCCAGGGTAAATAAAGTCTAACAATAACAATGACATTACCAGCTCGGCTAAACGTTGGCTGGAGCAAGTTGGAATAGTAACAAAAAAGACTTGACTAAAAACCACAAGATAAAAACATATATTATCTGTACATATATTATTAATTAAGTTTAAATATTGCTTTGAATAGCTAGCTAGCTAACAGCTAAAACACGTAGCTAAGTTAGCATCCCGTTAGCCGCCACTCACTCGGCAGAGAAGACACTTTCCCCTTCGCGCTGACCTCCTCCTGGACCTGGATGGCTCGTTTCAATAGTCGGCCCAAACGCTTGGCTCCTGCTTTCCCGAGTCCTTTCCCAGTCGGAGTTTTAGTCGGTCTCCCTATTTGTTTTAACACCTTCAAATGTGTCTTTTCTCTGGCTTTAATGTTGATGTTAGCGTTGCCCTGTGCGCCCCTGGGTGAGGCTTTTTTAGGAGTAGCTTTCCCCCGCATTTTTGCTGCTGCAAGCCTATTTCATATTTCAGAAAAGAAATCGGAAAACTGCCCAGCTGATTGTTTGACAGGCACACAATGACCTGATTTTCAAATGCAAATGTTTTTGTGGTTTGGTTTGAAAGATAACAATAATTGAGTTGCTGTGAGACTGCAGGTCCAGAACCAGCAGGCAAAACTACACTGAAACTTAATTAGGAGTTCAGTTAAAGTGTGCCTGACTTCTACCTAATCAATACTTA
>NW_023339807.1:16921770-16936543 GCF_004916995.1 Morone saxatilis | reverse complement strand
CATAAATGTAAATTTACTGGTAGGAAACTTTAGAAACTTGTGCTTTGTTGCCTTCATCAGGGAGTTCAGACAAATACATTTATTCATTCATTTAAAACTAAGAGCAATTAAAACTTTAGCAGACTGTACTATATTTAAAGTAAGAACACCCCCAGCATTATATTTTTTCTTTTTCTTTCTTTTCTTTTATATGTTTATTTCTTTGTTAGCAGATGCAGTTTTTATACATGTTAAACTCTCTTTATTATGAGAAATGAATCTAATTGGTTTTACCATTGCAGTATATAAAGTAAGACATTAAGAGAAAATTGTTTTTCAAACATTTATTTTATTTACATGAAACCTTAACAGCTTGTGCAATCTATGGAAATTCACGCATCTAAAACACTAAGTACCGACACAAAAAAAATGTCAGTGTTTCCTTGTTTCTATACATACTGTCGGTACTCTCATAATAAATATCTGTTGTCTTTATTGTAACAACAGTTTGCCAGCATCCACGGTGTGCTGAATTTCTGCAGCACCAAGTCGATAATTTGCCAGACAATCCATAATAATCAGTAACTCCAAAAACAAAACCTGCTGGCCTCCAGTTGAGCGTACTCAGCAAGTCTGTAGTAAATGCTGCTGGGTTTTATTGGGGCACTGTAGGCTCGTAGGGCACAGGTCAGATTTGGCACAAATGACTGTAATCAGGAAGGAGGGCTCCAAGGGCATGAATTCACGGTACGGGTCGGAGTCACAGTTAACCTGGAAAAGATACATTAAAAGAAATGGGATCAGTATTTGAGAGTGAAAGGAGATAACGCCTAACAATAGAAGCACAGTACCTGAGAAAAAGATGTGAGAAACAGATGAGTGTGTGACAGTCCTGAGAGGGAAGTGTCACTCGGATGGTTCTTTAGACTCTGATGATAAGCCTGAGAAAAAAAAAAGACATGGATATATGAGCTTAATGTTTTCTTACACACAGAGACTAAAGCCTGAAGATGGCTGCTCACCTGCAATGCTATCTGCAGTGCAGAATACTGCACCCAGACCTCCTGCTGCTGCGCTGCTGAGAGAGACAATACTCCACCCCGGCCCGCTTTTTCTGTCACAGTGAGGTAGTGAGCCCACACACATTCCCCCACAACATGCACCGTCTCACTCTGAGAAAAAACTGCACCACAACAGAGGGATTAGTATGACGTTGCAGTCTGCAAGTGGAGTGTAGAGAAGGCAGGGTTGACGTCGTAAAAACAGTATATTGTTGAAGTAATTAACTGTATGTAACCTAAACATGTACTGTTAGACAAATGTAAACTTCTCTTACTGTCAGGCAGGATCAGGTGGAGGATATCTTTGGCGATAAGGAAACCTATTACACCGTAATTCAATGCCCTGTTAAAAAATACAAAAGTACAACAAACAGGGATGTAACAAGACCTTCAATTTTCTCACAGTTGTTTTAACAACATGAGATTGATTCAGATTATGAATAAAAGAATAAAATGAATAAGATTTTCTCAGACAAAAACCTACAAAAATTTTTTTTTTTCATATTTTTAAATTAAAGAATCCTTTTTAATTCCTGAGGTAGGGAATAAACTATAAAAACAATGCATATTTCCTTTTGTGAAGGGAAACTGATGTCTTTACCTCTTGATACCACGATTTATTTTCATCTCATCGATTTTAATCTTCACACATTTGTATATCGCGATTTAACTTTCTCACAATATATCTCTACATTCCTTAAAACAAACTGTATATTATAATGTTTAATGAAAGGTCCCTATTGATATTGATTTTGAATTTAGTGTATACTTTACCTTGGATAGGTAGGATGGAAGAGAGGAGAGACAAACATTCCCATGGGAAAGAGGAGCTCATTACCCAGGATTACTGGTGTAACAGACAGACTAAAAGAAAATGAGAATAGATTAAATACTAATTTAAAATATTCATATTTCTTAACTTAAAGAAATAGAGGCAGACACTTACATATCAGCAGCCTCAGTGCGCTCAGTCAAGAGCTGACTGCGTCTCTTTTGCCACAAGGACAGTAGCTGGACGTAGTTGGAGAAGAAGCTATTTGTGCTGACTGTCACCTGGAATCATACAGGTTGTAGAGTCAAAGGTGTTAGTCAGCAGAGTTAACTATGGTTAATAAAGAAGATACAATCTTTATACACTTTTTAGAGCTGTTACAGGTCTGTTATGTACCTTGGAAAAAAGCAGGTCGAGCTCAGCATCATTCGAGATCTTCTCTGTAGTCCAAAGTCTTGGAATTAAAGACTCAACCTGGAAGAAAGAGGACAGGCCTTTGATATAAAAGATACTAACAAAATGCAGTTTTAAAAAAGACAAGTACAATAAATTGCTTCACACGTTACCTTTTTCATGACAGACTGGAGAGACTTCTGATCTGTCCACTTTAGTTCATGTAATTTGGACTTGAAGGAGGAAAATATATTTTGTATAATCTCCTCTGCCTGTTGAACAATAAAAATCTTGAATACACTTCATAAAATTAGCCTTATAAATTAAATAGTTGTTGTCACAAATCCCCATGATGACTACCTACCTCTCTGTGCGCTGTCCTTTCACTGAGAAGGTTTCTAAGAACTGAGTCAAATCCTCTCTCAGTCTCTAACACACACTGTTTCCAGCGAGGGGCTACCTGGTGAAGAGGCCCATAATGAAGATGTGACTCAACAAACCAGCTCGTAGGTGACATCTCTTTTAAAAAACAGTATAGAAGGTAGTAGTAAGAAAGATGGTGTTGACTCACCCCGTCACTGTTACCCAGAGTCACAGACAGATTTGCAGCAGTTTCAGAAAATCTTGAGTCTAGGGCAGGCATCAGAGTGTGCAGCAGATTGAGGACCATGTAAGTATGAAGGGGGGCGCTGAGTGGAATCAAACGTGGCAAAACAAGGTCAAAAAATAAAAAAAGTCCAGGCATATTTTATGGTGGGTTGTTTTGTGTCACTTACAGTACCTGGTTCTCAGATCATGCTTGTACAGCCATTTGCCAATGATGTGGGACATTTGCACAATGTAGGGCAAGTTATGCAGAAGAACATCATCATCCTCACTGAGGGGCAGTGGATGGAAAGCAGCCTGCAGACAGCCCAACCAATCAATGGCAGGCGCCTGGCTCTGTGGGTATAAAGAAAATGAAAGATTACAGCGGATTGAGACACAGTATGTGTGTGTATAGCGACACATCTTCCTCGACCAGTACCTGTAGCTCTTTGATGGTCATGCGCTGATGGAGCTGGCCTTTCGACAGGCGATACTGCAGAGGTGTAGCAGCCACGGCGAGCTCAGAGGACAGAGAGATGAACGTGCCCACGTGGATCATGTTGCGGCTGGGCAGGGCCCCCAACAGTGCCAGGTACCTCTGACACGATGCCAAGAAAGGACGTAGCGTCTGGATGAAAAGAGACAGGAGAACGATAAAGGAATGCATTAGTGGGATGGATGAATATTGTTGTATTTATTAAAAGATATTTCTTCAATCAATAGGGGTCTGGCTAAGACATTAACCTGAGTTTTAGCTTTAGACTTTTGTGTCTTGCGGTCCCATTCAATCGGGATCAACAGATCTGGCTGATCAATCTGTTGACAAAGAGGAGACTGGAGTTAAAGCAATAGCATAAAGCCTACTTTGGGTATGGCAGTGTTCCCACCAGCATGTTAGGACTTACAAATTATCCTAATGGATACTGGCCTGTATGTATCTTTTGGTTGTCCCGCGGGCAATTTCATTTGGGTCTCTGCCCACATAGAGGTTGAAGAATGGAAAGGTGGCGTAGTCTCTCATGAGCAGGCTCAGGGTGGAGTTGAAATCGGTCTGATTCCACTGGCCTGATACTGCCCAGCCTCCCAGCTGCATACACAAAAAGTGATCATAAATAAGAGAGTGGGACACAGATATTACAATCAATACTTTTGTCAAACAGGAAAAACTCAACAAAATTGTTATGACATTATTACTTGTAATTGTAGCACATTCTTTGGACCAATCAGTCTAATTTAAATGAGACTAAGAGATGTGAGACTGTGCTCTGAGCTAAATGCTAATGGAAAAACATGTTAAAATGCGGATAATACCTTCTTAACATAATCAACATGTTAGCTTTGCACATTTAGGAACCTTTTACAGGGTTCTTGTTTTAAAACAATTCAACGTTTAACATCACAAAGTCAGCTGCAGACAGACATTTCAACTCTTTTAGCATTGGCATTAGAGACGGTTTGCAAGTATATTATTTATATCATGTTCACAATCTCAGTTTAGCAAGTCAGCATGCAATATTTGTTAATATCAATAAATGCAAAGTAGAGCTGAGGCAAACCTGCAGGCATTTTGTCATAAACCGAAGAATCAGAACCATAAATGTCAACTTCATGGTGGCGCCAGGGGAAAAGTCAGAGGATCACCAAAGTCATTAGGCTTCATGCTGCTAGCATGGCTAAAAATCCTGCCATTTTAACAGTAGGATATTGCATAATTTCTTTGTGCCTTGCACGCCTGAGATGCTGTGTATAATGGACAATTAATTCCACCTAACTAATAAAGAGCGGTGATAAAGGCAGATTGCATTTGACAATCTTTCTTATGGGATTCATCAGGCCCACATTTTATATTAATTTTATAATTCTCTCACTTTCTGGATGAGTGCAAGGAAGGGCTCTGCTCCAGCGGTCTCTAAGGATCTGATGTCCAAACAGGAATGATAGAATCCTTTGGCCTTCTGCACTGCTGTACTACCCGGTCTGGTGCTTGATTCTGACAGACAGATCAAGAAAGAACACAATTCAGACAATACATACATTGATATGATATACTCTATTTTACAGAAATATGTTTGGATAAAGCACTACAATGCAGAGTGGTGTACATAAGAAGACATTTTAATTTCAGACTCCTACCCAAAAGCTCCTTGAGATACTGCAGCATCACAGTTTTTCTGTCCAGTATTTTCTCTCTTTTCTGCGATTGGTCTTCTCTCTCTTTACTTTGTGCTCTCCTCTTTGGCCATACAACCTTTTCCTTCTGGTTCTGTGGATGTCCGGAGATACCCTGACCTCTTTGTCTGCCCCCGCTGTCTGGTGAAAGTCTGTCAGATCCACATGTGAACAAGAAGTAATCACAGGGCTGCGTGAAGGGATCAGCAGACATGGACAGGCGGTCCGAGGCCCACTGACAGGCTGGGGAGAGACATGGAGTCTCTACAGGAAAGAGTGAGAGAAGAGTTAGACAAAATTCTGAATTTCTTGTGTCATGTTGTTGCGTCATTGTATTATTCTGGCGGCCTTACCAGTGCCGGGCCGGTTATTGCTCCTATTCTGAAGATTGTGATGCATGTAATAAATCAGTCCCAGAATGGCAGCGCATAAGGAGAACCCCAGAAGGAGGAGAAGCAGCCTTTGATGGTTTATCCACACTGGCTTTGCTCGGTGCTGGTCCTCTGGGTTAGGCTCTGACAGCTCAGGCTGGAACTGGGTTAGTTGATGGGTAGTGGAAGGATCTTGGGTGGGGAGTGGCAGCTGAAACAGAGGTGGAGGCTGAAGCTGCCTCTCAGGTTCTGGCTGTGACGATGGTTGGACTGATAGCTGAGTCTGGAAGGTAACAAGTGAAGCAGGAATGTAACTAAATAACATAAATGTGGGCGCCCGGAAATAACTTTAGTGGGTTGGAGCTGGGCGACCCCATGACCGAGGGGCTGAAAAGTCCCTTGCCCCTTGCAGCGGCCCCAGGGTTGGAAAATCCCCGACTGCGGCCGTTTGGCTGCGTGTCCAAAATCCCCCTCTCTCTTGCCCCCCTTTCCTGTCTGTCTTCAGCTGTCACTATAATAAAGGCAATAAAAGCCCCCAAAAAATATACTTAAAAAAAAAAAAAAAAACATAATTGTAGAAATATCACACTCACACAGATGTTAGAATAATGCAGGCAGCCCACTGTTTTCAACCTCTATAGTAATCCTCATCTATGTCTAAAGGCAGTTTAACCCAGTGGTTCCCAACCTTTTTCCTTAAGGGACCCCTTTTCTATCATTGAGTAAACTGATGACCAATAGTGTAGAATAAATTGTACAATTAACACAAACAGTAATGCAATAACAGCAGGAAGTTTATGTAAAACAACAATTTGGGTGAATTTTGAGCAGATTATTTCCTGTGAATATTGCATTTTAGGGAACTTTTTATACAATCCTCTGTATTATGTTTAAAAAATATATACTTTACATACATATATAATAGGCTTCTTTTTTTTTACAAATTAAATGTTTTCTTCTTAATGATTTAGGATGAGGCAGTTTAGGCCCTGAATATAGCTGGTGATCAGATTAAATAATCTCAAATTATATCTAAACTAAAAACAATATCATTTAGTTTAGTGTATATATATATTAAGTTTTCATACCCCTTAAAATGGAGATTACCTTGCCAACCCGTGTCAATCTTTGGCAACCCCTAGGGGGTGTCCCGACCCCCTGGTTTGGAACCACTGGTTTAAACCAACAGTGATGTCTCCTTCTCAGGGGGTTTCATTTTAATAAACATGTCCAGTATTTTAAGAAAAAGCAAAGATTTTAAAAAAGCCAGAAAAATTAAGCAACATTTTGTGTTTTTTTTTTGTCTTATCAGTCATCTGTCTACACTTTAGAGTCCAGATCCCCATGTTGGGAGCCACTGATGTATTTACTCAATAGTGATGAAATGTACATCCATATAAAACATTAAGCTGTGTCATCATTACTGATTGATAAGCCACATAAAAAGTGTTTGGCAGATCTATTGTAGTGCTGAGCCCATGAGCTTCAACAGAGATTCCTGGTATCCCAGAACCCGCTGATCACCCAGCTCTTCCCAACACACATCAGTTCTTAACATTAGATCTTGAAGCTTGAGTAATTTCAATTGCTCTGCACAAGAGGCCTCTCAATATTTCCTCGAACCACTTGGGAATTTCCGTTCTCACTACTTTCATTGGGAATTTCCGTTGTCACTACATTCAGCAACAAACACCACTGGCTTGTAAGATCCCACTACTCAGAAACTAAACTTTACCATCAAACATTATCAAGAGCAGCTACATGATATGAAACTCATTACAAAGTGGATATTCGTGTATTTCAGGTTTGAATCAGAGAAACCTAATTATATACTTGGTATATCAACTGATAAATACTTTACTATTCAGATATGACTTTACAGTTCAGTAGCATCATACAGCATATTATTATCTATGTACAGTATGTTTTCTGTCTTACTCTTAAAAATGTACAAGTTACTTAATATACTGATAAAAACTTTTCCGGCTCTGCTCCCGTTTCATGCAACTAAAACAATCACACAAGCATCATCGAACATGGTAAACTAAGCGTCATTTTGGAAAAGTCCTACCTCAAGCTCTCTTGGAGTTTCACTCATTCTTAGTGTATGGACGTCTTGCTCTGTGTTTCTCCAGTGTGTTGCATCCTCTATCTTTTACATTTGATGTTTCACATGTGCTCCCTCCTCCTGCTGTGCCCCCCCCCCCAAAACAGCTGTTGTCCCAGCTCCCTATCTCTTTTCATCACTCACGTCTCTCTGATAAAAACAACTCAGCCGGTTACGTCTTTACGTCTTACTCTCCTCTCCAGAACACAGATAATCAAGCAAAGACTATGGTTCTACTCTGGGACATGCATGTGGATGTCTTGTGGACTCAGGAGAAACTCAAGATGAAGAGTCTAACTTGTGTTTCCACTACCCCTCCTGTCTGCAGTGTCATGGGCCTGAGAACAGGGGGGCTGGGACTGGTAAGTTAAGGCCAACAAATTGCTTTTGCTTATACATTGTTACATTGCATTGAATGAGGGCAAGCACCTTCTGGAAAGTAAACACTCTCTCTTAGATGCACACGCACACATGTCCGCTGTCGTCATTATCAGCGCAACACATGGCTGTTAACAACTGATAGAGCCTTTTGGCGTCCTGTGACAGTGTAGCACATCATTGAGAGTGTGGGAGGACACACTTTTCATGGATGTCACATGGAGGCCGACCAGAGAGAATATGGTGGCAAAAACAAATATGACGAACTCCTAATTGTGTATAACTTTACAGCTACATGACTTACTTTACGACTACTTACACTTGCTTATACTATTTCACGTATTGTAGGTGTCCAGAGCTATAAAATCGCACAGCTGACAGATGAGCAATCAGACAAAAACATTTGGTATTTTGCATTTTATTTATTTGTTTATCTTTTGATACAGCCAAAGGGGTAGGGGTGGGGCTAAATAATGTTTTAAACATATACACATTCACACATATCAAACAGGAATTTATTAAAAAAAAAGTTATATGAAAAGACAAGGCATCCGCATGTAATACAATAGGACATAACACAACAAAACGCCAGATAAATGCAACTGTGAAGGCATCGTCATACGTATAATATCACATAGTGATGACAAAGGGCCACAAAGGTGGAGTAGTTGGTGCAAACAAAAGACATAATACTAGAAGAAATGCCGCCACCACCAACACAGTTAGCATGCAATGCTGAATAACTATTGCCATGTTAAGTCGTTCTGGTGTCATACTGCACCAGGCTCAATGCAAGCACAAGTAACAACTGTTTTCTTATTGTGGAATGAGTTCTTGTGGCTGCAAACCAGGCTCAATTCAAAAGGAACAATGGTAGAATACAATAGTGGAGAAGGCACATCTCCAGGTTAAAAATGAAACCTAATATTTGTAAGCATTTATCAATCAAATGAAATACAGTACAGAAAGATAGGAATAAAATAGTATATAACCGACATGAACAGGCTAAAGTACAAAAGATGAATAACGGAAAGAATAGTGGTATTTAATATAACAATAGAATGGATCAAGACCAAAAAACTGGGCTTAAACACAAAAAAAGGAGATATAAAACATGAATGTCCAAACATTGAATCTAATGCAACTGTTTTATTAACCATAATCTTGCAAACAGCTTTGAAATATTTGATCACTATGTTTATCTTAAAGTTACCTAAAGCTCAAAGCTAATGCCTCTACTAATTTAATATCCTGCTATAAGGACAAGTCATTTAGTAACCTTAATACTTAGTAAAAAAAAAGAAAAAGAAAAAGGTCCATAAATTATGAGATTCCAAGAGAATGCATATCAAAAACTACTATTTCTAGATGGCATCTACTTAAAAAACGAACTAAATTGATCATGTGCGGGGGCTTTAGAGTCAAAGTGACACTAAAAGGATATTTTATTTCACTATAGAACTGTGCAACGATCACATAATAGGTCCTGTTTTCAGCCATGCTGCTGACATTTATAACTACATAGTTTTTTAAATTATGAGATCCCTGGAATGGAATCTGTGCTTGGCAAATCTGTGCTCGACTGTTTGTTCAAAATTTGCGCATCCAAAAACACATGCATCTAAAAATACGCTGTTAAATCAGCTCTAAACTATTTTTGAGAAGAAAATGGCAGATTTTTGTTCTAATCTTGCCCTTATACAGTATGTACGATCAAATAAGAGAGCGCAACAAGACATAATAAACGCATGCCTGTAAATCGTCAAATTCACATCACAAAAAACTAAGAGCGACATTCACTGTTTTAAATCTTTTTTTGCAGTCAACGTTTAGCCCTAGATGATTTTAAAATGCTATCAGAGTAGATTGGCTGATATGAAGCACTTTCTAGGCTGGAAAGCTTCAATAACCATGCTTCAGGCACAACAACTGCAACAAGTGTTAAAGATAGTGGTAAAATCTGCTGAATGGTCAAACGGGATGTCCTTGATACTCCTCTCCCTATGGGAACAATCTGTCATTGTATAGTTACAATGCTCCTAGGGAAAGAGACCAGCCAGTGAAAGATGGAAATATCCCAGAACATGGTGCTACTAACATTATTGAGGAGAAACGAAGAAAGGCAACTTTATTTTCATCTGACTGCTCTTTTGACAAAACTGGTCTTGTGCAAGTTATGCTGGAAATTTCAGCGTAAACAGAGAATTGGCACAAAAAAATACGCTCTAGTACACAAAGAAGGTTAGATGAGAGATTGGAGCTTGGGAATAAAAAGATGAGGGGCGTTATTCCAATGCAGTACATTACTTCTGCACTGAAGTGAACAGAGACGAGGAAATACTACACTATCTGCATGCAAACATACCTTTTCACACATTCACACTCACACCTGCGCACATATACTGAATAAAGCCCTGTTTCAAAGGCAAAAATGGCAGCTGAATGAATCCTGTGCTTTTTTTTGGATTTGGTTCATAGTTAATCTGAGTGACGCTGCTTCAGCCAATCAGTGCGCAGCTTGCTTGGCTCGCTGGGTGTGGCACTTCATACACAGGATCTTACCATCCAATGGATAGCAGCCATTTTCATCCGCTTCTATGGAGAGAGGGCGAGCGCAATCCTACAGAACAAATGAAATTATTAGCATTTTGTTACTTTATAAAGTTTATTGAACACACAACGTGATGTATAAGATGTTTAAATGTCTTACCTCACAACGGTAACACTTAAGGTGGAAGTTTTTGTCGAGAGCCACCACTCTGACTGTCTCCTCGCTGCCCGCGGCTGGAACAATGGGTTCATTACAGCTCACACAGAGAGGAGAAAAACGCCTGGAATAGCGGGGTGGAGAGCTGACTGTTAGTCAACAGCCTTCAGTCAAATTCTCACACTGTAGTGAGGATTAATCAACTTTGTCAGATCAGATTATTTCATCTACAGTTTAGCATGCTGTGTAAACGTTTTATCAGCAGGACACGGAGACACAAGTTTCAGTCGTTAGTCCGAATCAAGTGAGTAAGAAGGGTTGCTGCCTTTGTCCTCCACAGCTCTTATCAGTAATCCTGACAAACACTGCTAAAATTGATTTGTCCTCAAAACACCTGCTAATGCTTTCTTGTGCTGACAAATGATGTAGGTAAAAATCAGAAGATTACTGGTGAAGACATTTTTCCCTAGCCTTTTTCCCCACATTATATGTTTGGTATCACACATTGCATTGCAAACTACTAAGAAATAAATAGATACGCAATATGTCCTTAGGTTAATCACTGAGGAATCAACAGCCACTAGCTACCTGTGGTAATCCTGGACACAGTAGGGATTGTTGTTGTCATCAGTGATAAAGGGTGCCCCCTCAAGTGTGCAGGAGCAGGTGCTGCAGCGGAAACAGTGGGCGTGGAAACATTGGCCCACCGCCTTCAGCACACGGTCTGTGATCTTCTCCCCACACCGGGAACACACAGCCAGGGAACTCTGAGGAGGAGCAGGAGGAAAATAAGATGTAACTGAGACGGAGGTACTAGTTAATAAGCTGGAAACACACAGGTGGGCGGTATATTCACTGTGTCAACATGGTTCAGTACTTTCTACACACTTCAGGTATGCACTGAACATTTCATTCTAATGGTGTTTACTCATAAGTATGCAGAATGAAGTGTGGACTGAGTAAATCTAAGTGGAACTGACCCTTGTGTTTTACTAAAAACACACAAAACACATAAAATTGCCAAAATGTGAATTTACATTGTTACATTCAAAGTTAAAATAATTAAAGATAGACAATCTGTGTGTGTCTACTCACCATATAGCAGTCCTCACACTGAGGTGATCCGTCCCTGTCATAGAACTGCATGCCCTGCAGGGGGCGATGGCAGCTCATGCAACAGAAACAGTTGGAGTGGAAGAGTTTATCCATGGCCCTCACTGCTGGCTGGGTACGGGACAGAGCCTCACCACACTTCCCACAGACCTCTGAAATGGGAAGGGAGAGAGAAAGAGGGTTGAAAAGAGAGTAAGATATACAAACAACATTGTTCACAAATACAACCATCTGTCTACTCAGCTCTGCTTGTGTTTATTACAGTGTCGTCCCCTAATTAACTCATTCAGTTGTAAAGTTGTCTTTTTTTGCGACATCAAGTTCCATACAACACACATAGCTTAGGTAGGTATATTTGTTAGCAAACAGCAGATAAGGAGGAAAGGACTCAAACCACTGGAGAGATAAATAAAAGCATACATTTTTAATTTTTCAAGCAGACAGAAAACCCCTCAACAGATTATTTTTCTTATTTCCAGTGTGGTGTATTACAATTTCTGTAACATTACAAACCATTTTAATAAAAAAAAATACTAGAACCCACCATGAATATTAAGGCCACTACTCTGTGTGTCTGTGTGTCTATGTACCTGTAGGAGGAGAGGTGATGACAGGTGCGTGTGTGTCCATGTCTTTAATGAAGTCCTTGGTCATTCTCTCCAGCTCCTCTACTTCTCTCATGTTCAGAGGAACACCTCCACCCGGGATAGAAACTGGGCCAGGGGCTGAGGGCTGCTTGTAAACACACCACACACAAAGCCATTAGTACATATATATACATTATTTACAACATGTCTTATAGAGCATTTTGTTATTTACGATTGAGCAGTTTACCTTTGAAAACACTTGTCCAGAAATGCATAATTCTGACGTGTTGACTATTAACTAAATTATTTGTACTTCCTGTGCTGTTCTACTATATATACAATTCAAAGAATGTCTCTAAGTAACTAAAATAAAGCTGGAACATACCGTTGATGCAGAGGGACCTCTCATTGGTTGGCTTAAAGAGGAGCGGGAAGACGCCATCGTCTTGGGTTGAGGAGGAGGCACAGCAGCAGGAGGGTTTTGGTTTGCATTCACCTGACTGGCAAAGGGAGAACTCTTTATGTGATTAGAGGCCGGTGCAGAAGCCATATTGTTTGGTGGGGTAGGAGGTGCAGGGGGAGCTGCGGGAGGTGGAGGGAAAGAGCTGGTGGCGGAGGGAGGTGGAGGAAAAGAGCTAGTGGCGGAGGGAGGTGGAGGGAAAGAGCTAGTGGCGGAGGGAGGTGGAGGGAAAGAGCTAGCGGCAGAGGGAGGGGAAGGTTTTGGTGCAACACTGATTGGGGCGGTGTTTTGGTTCAGGTTTTGGTTCAGTTTTTGTGCCAAAGAGGCTGATGATGTTGTCGGTCTCCCTCCGAAACCAGACTTGGGAGCTACAGCTGGGGCCTTAGCAAAAGAGTTTGGTGCAGAGTTGTTGTGGTTGGCTTGTCGGTTCGTTCTGGCTTTGAGTTCTTCTGCCCAGGGTGCTGGAGGCGGGCGGTCTCCCATCTCAGGGGGTGGGAGGAAGGAAAGAGCTGGTTTAGGAGCAGTCGGGGGAGGAGCTACGGGCTTGGGTGCTGGTGCTGAAGGAAACTGGCTTGGTATCTGTGAATAAAACGACATCCACAATAAAACAATGCCATTACTTATTCTTTTACCTCAAAACGCAGCACAGAGAAAAAGGGGAATTCAATGTGAGGCTATTTTATACAAGCATTCAGTTTGTCCAGCAACATAAAACTTCCATTTATCATCAACTATAATTTAACAGAGGGAAGTGAATATCTACAGTATAACATTTCACGCTGAAATGCTGCATGCAGGCACTTTTATTATACTGAATGAGGTACTTTGATTAAAGTAAACATTGGAAACGCTCCACGGTTTGAGCTTATCAGAAGTGCTTCGTCTTTCTGACATTTATTTTGTAGTTTTGAGCCAACGTTATTCTGCCCTGATCCAGCACCTCCCAGTTGGATAAAAACACTCTCCATTTATGGCCCTCTCACTGGGTCTCTGGCAGCACACTTTGGCTTCATCACACTCTCATGCTCTCTACTCGATTCTATGTGCATCACTCTCTCTCTCCCTCTCTCTCTCCTCTCTGCAAGTGTCTCCGCTCTCAGTGTGAATCACCAACTACCTCACTTTATTTCTCTTTCAGTCTGATGTGCTGTATGTGCAGTTTAGTTATCACTGAGCTTTCAACCTAAACAGACGAAGAGAGACTAATGAAACAAACCTGGAATCTCTCCATAATATTTCCACTGACCTACACTACCTTGTTTTTTTTTCCCTCTGTGTGACTCACTCTTTTTCTACAGTGAGGTTCCTGTGAGTCAATGCCTGCTGTCATTTCCCCTCTCATCTCATTTGTCTATCTGTATCCAATGTTTGTTACAGCGTGTGCCCCATCCCTCCATGCTTTGTACCTTAGGGTTGAAAGGTCCCCTGGTCTCCATCTCAGACAGCAAGTCAGTTAGAGAGTCAAGCTGTTTATCGAAGCTTGTCTGCTTCTCTATCAGTCTCTGGCAGAGGATGCAGAAGAAGGGAAAGAGTCACCAAAAGTACACTTTATTTACACAAATAAAGTGATCACTGTGAAGCAAATGTGGATGAGATGTGGATTCAATGTTGTACTTTTTAACAATGGCTGATACCATACACTGATGTCTTTGTAGCCTGACAATTTAAACCAGTTGCAATTAATGCATTCCTACAGTAAACATCTTTACAATAAACCTTCCGTTGCGTGTCTATTTCAGTGACATAAATGGGCAATAATCCTGTTAGAAGCATGAAGCTGGGTGATTTACCCCAGACTAATGCTAATATAATTTGTGGGAAAATCTCAAAAGACAGTATTTCCTGCCAACACTCCATGGACTCACTATGGTCCCACAACAATGTCCTCCAGTGTCCCACCACCTGATTATCAAATTATACTGAAACGCAGTTACATGCAGTGAAAAGAAGAGGCATGCGGACAGGCGAAGCTACTTCAGCCTATTTTGGTGAAGTTTTCCATCATGACTCACCTGTGGGTTCCCAGCAGCAGTGGGGATACTGGTACCAGAGGCAGGGAGAGGTGGAGGAGGTGGGGGAGGAGGGGGA
>NW_023339807.1:16918967-16921670 GCF_004916995.1 Morone saxatilis | reverse complement strand
ATGGTTTGGCATTCGGGGGGAGGGGCTGGCAACTCATCATCCAGTGGAGGAGGAGGAGGAGGGGGTGGGAAGTCTGACAGAAATGAGGAGGGTTGATTGGTTAAAAGCTGTGACAAAATGGTTTGTTGTTTGTATTAATCATCCAATCCAATTTTCTTTGCATCATTTATCATATATGCTGAGCGCTTTAACATCATAAGTTTACAGGAAAAAAACAAACAAATAGGACAATAAAAATAACATAAAAAACCGTGGGGAGGATTTGCCAGTTTGAGAGCTTGTTCTACTGATGGCTTCTTATTTTTATATGAATACTGTCAAAGGTTATAGCCAAGTCCTGCCCGGTAGACGCGGGAATCCTGTGTTTTCCTGCATTAAAAGGTGTCCTGTGGAGTTTTCTTGTAAAAAAACAACAACAAAATGTTCATTTCGCTTCAGTGTTTCTTACCAAAATGCACTGTGTGTATCCCTGATGTCTAACAAACAAGTTGAATGCTTTTATCTCCCTCAACATTTGGAAATGACATCCATGTTTGTTTGCACACAGTCTTCTTCACAGCCTGTGCAGGTGCATTGCTGTGCCTCTCCCCGCGTACATTGTCGATCCAAACAGTGAAACCAGCGGCCTGTGCATGTGTCCTCATGCATGTCAAAAACTCCACAGGGTACCTTTAATTTGCCAAGGCTGTCTGTGTCTAATGATTTAGATCAGCTCAGCCATCTTCAAATTCATACTAGTGGTATAATTATGCAGAACTCTAAAAGCAAAAGTAGAAGACAGTGACAATCTCGACATTTGCCTAAAATGTCCAAAAGGCAGGAATTACAGTACATTGATGTAATGTCTCAGAGACAATGCACTAAAACGACGCTATCACACAATTGATTCTATTATACTCAACTGTGAAGCTCTGCATGCTGTAACGTAAAAAGCAGCAGGGGTAGGATAGGGGAGGGCTGCTGACTGAGTGGATTTAACAAGATAGTAACCGAAATGGCTCACAAAATATCATAAACAATGCATATACCATCACACGCGGAAGTGGGCGGTGGAGGCAGATCTCCCACTCGGCCAATCACACCTGTGCCTATTGGTGTTGGTGATGGAGCTGAGGGAGGTGTCAGACTTTTGGGCCGTGGTGGTGCCACAGAGGCAAACTTCTTTGGCTGGTTATAGAAGGACGGGGTGGTGACTTTTAAGTTCAGAGAGGATGTCACCATGAAGGGCTTGCTGCTGCTGGAGTCCTCCATCTTGTGTATTTATCTAAGGGTGAACACAAGAAACAGTTAGACACCAAACAATAAAAGAGCAATATTATTTTTTAGAATAAAAAGGTATGAAAACGGGTTGCAGTGAAGTACAAACAACTCTGAATCAGGAGTCTCCCTCTAACACCCCACATAATGAAACCAACATTAATCAGCTGACTAAAAGCAAAGGGCTTGCATTCCTTGGCAGTGTAGGCCTGTCGGGTCTTTTGCCGGAGAATTAGTGGTGATGACACATCAACAAAACATTTGGGCAGTCACAATTCCAAACTACATACAAATTGTAACCAGACTGTGAGTACGTAGAGCCTTTACACTGAAAAAGGGACAAAATGAACTACGCTCAGAGATACAAACTAAATTTGCTTGACGTTTGACCTTCAGTGCACTGCAAAATGGAAACGGAAGAGCTAATTAGAAATGAAGAACGGTGAGACAGCTGTGAGAACGACTCACAAAATAAAAAATAAGAGTAATAAATCTTTGAGAGAACATTTTTCTTTCGCTCTGCTAAGTTTCCAACTTTAGAACTGGCAATAGCTTCGTAAAGTAGCGGCCTAATTGATTCAATCTGTGCATATTGTTTTGCATTTCCTGTTGGTACAAAACACTCACTTTTTTTTTATATTAACTGCCAAAACAGTACACTATGCAGATTGGTACCTATTGTATACTTTATAACTGGGACACAGCTGTCTTGACCCCTAAAGTCTTAGAAAAACTAATTAAAATGGAGGTTTATTGTGGCTTGCAGTGTCTCTTCAAATGTAGTTTGGACTTGGACTATTTCTGGATTTAGTGAAATAGCAGTAAAACAAAAAAAAAGAAAATATCCAGCAGGCATTTTGCAAATCCAGTGTTACTCTTTAATCACAAACACTCTGACAAATGGTCTACAGTGGAATGAGAGAAAGGTGTGTGAACATTTCCTCAGGCCGTGTATACAGAGCCGACATAGCGGCACTCCCAGATGCCGGAGAGAATTTACAATATTTAACACATGGCTGTTTACAGTGACATAAAACACCTGTGATGGAAAGTTTTGCAAGAGGGAGACCTGTTTGAAGCGGGGGGGGGGGCGATAGCNNNGATAGCAACTATCATTTTCATGTGAGGTGCGTCAAAAAGAGGGTGAGCTCAAATATTTACCTCACACATGCTGGTGGTTAAACAAATGTTGATGTTACTTCAGTGTCTCTTCTTTTGAGATCCCTCGCAAAGACTAAACACATTTCCCTGAAGGCCACCGGCCCCCGAACATGACCTTTATTCAAAAGCGCGGTTGTTCTTACTGACCCCCTCCACCAAACACACACAAACATACATTCACGCACACATCTGTACACACACTGGCTCACACTCTGTCGTTATTGAACAAACTATTCTACCCCGAAGCTGTGAAATAGTTTCATAATCCTAATAATAATAATAATA
>NW_023339807.1:16906101-16918955 GCF_004916995.1 Morone saxatilis | reverse complement strand
AATAATAATAATGATGATGATGATTGCCAATGCTTGACACCGCAATATTTGGACTATGTATTTTGGACTATATATTATATAGTGGATATATATTATATATATTGGAATTATGCAGCCTTTGTAACAGGTTGTAAAAGATAAATGTCTCAACACGTAACCTGTAACAGTTTCTTTCAAAGTATAGAGGTTTATGTGCATGGAAATAAACATTCTAGTATGTTAATAATGTAGCAACAGTTTCCTTTTAATAATAAGATCGATGATAAAGTCGGTAAGAGAGAAAACTACATAAATTATTTCCCCCAAAATATAAAATATTTCAAATATTAAAATAACTGAACTTATTATAGTGTCTTCTGCTCCTTTTGTTTTACATTAGGGCTTTTAAAGTGACTCGTGCTAGTTAAATTTACTCTATCGTACTCTTATATTACTGTAACTCACTGTATCTGAAGTTGTTATATGCACATATGCACGTAATACTAAGATAATAATAAGAGTAGTTGTCAGCTAGATCTCCAAAAGCCACAGAAAACTTTGTTTGCACTGTGGGTTAAAACGTAGAGACCATCGGTGGTTTTCACCATTCAGATATAATTTGCAGAGTTTGCATTTGAGAAAACGTTTCCAGGAAGAGAACAACTCTGACACGGCCTTGAAGAATGATTATGTAGACTGGGCCCAGCTGAGGGTGAAAGCTAAACTAACCAGGAGAAGTTGAAGTATCTCATCCTCATTCCACAAACGCTTCAAGTTCTGACAAGACAAAGAAGAAAAAACAAATTCTTGATGCTCATGACATAACTCTCTCACTCTCTCTTCTCTGTGAAAGCAGTGCAAACGTTTTCTTCTGCTTTTTGGGTCAACTTCCTTTAAATTAAGATTTACTGATGTTTACTGACACTTTTAACCATTTACTGCATGTCCACGGCCGCGCTGTCCTTTATGCATGTGGAGGTGTTTCATTGTGTCATTAGAAAGTCTAAGATGTCCGACTATGAAACACTGCTATATTGGCTACACACCACTTTAACAATACAGGGACATAATTAATAATTTGTCATAATATACTGTTTTCTTGTGTTATCAGATAGCTCAATATGTGTACAGTGTGTATGTTTTATCATGTAATTATGCAAGACAGTATATTTTTCATTAGACAAATACCAATAAAAGTTGTTTATTTTGTTATAGCTTTCAAATCTGACTAGACAAAAGTTTTAGTAGAGAAGAAATTCTTTATGATACATTTGACTACAACAGCATTACTGATTGATAATAGTGATCAGCTATGCCACTAGAAGACAACTCACTCTCAAATGTAAAAGTGAAGTTATGAAAAAAAATTCAAATCAACCACAGAATCTTAGTTTCACACGGTAAATAATTCAGAAAAGTGCTGCAAGAATTGATGAGGGGAGATGGCGAGGCTCTAATGGAGATGCAAACTGTTCTGGTTGCCAACTTTCTGCAGGCACACAGGAAAAAAATCTGTGCAGCAGTCTGCACCAGGTGTTTTTACGTCTCTTGGAAAATAGCTGGCTACTCATTAAATTAGTATCAAGGCCTACTTCGAGTTGAACAGCGTGGACACTGAACATATTGACTGGTTACGGTCAAGATAAAGCTCTTGGATTCATCGTAAAATGTCAACAGTGCTCGAAACAGAACACTTGGATCTACGAAAGCTTTCTAAAAAGGAGCTCTCGACAAGGATGGGTGCAGACCGTGATTTAATCGTTTCATTGCAGTACTTAAGCAGCCCCTGTTTCTCAGAGACAATGTGCAATAGTCCTCTCAATTATTCAACAGTGATGATAAGTTGTGGTCAGGTTCCATCTGTTCGTTCATACGGTCCTGAGGGATTTAATACCATGACATCAGCTCCACACTCAGCTTCAGACATCCTACGGCAGATCTATCTTGAAACCCGATCCTTGAGATGAGAGAGACCCTCGGCTGACGAACATATTTGGCACTACAACTCGATGACATCACCTTTTTTTGCTTTTTCAGTTTCCCTCCAGTCAGCCTCTCTTTTTTCATGCATCTTTGCTGCTTTCCTCTGTCATTTTTTACTCCCTAAATGAGGATCGAGTGCTTGTGTTAAGTCTGACTCCCTCTCTCGATCTGATGTATAGACTCGTGTTCTGTGGCGGACCGCAACCATTTTTATCTCTTTTATTCTTTCCTCAACCTCATCATTCATCTCTCACCCACCACTTGAACTGAATGACATCACTTGGGCCTGCATTTAATCATTTCTACTTTACAGCTTTGGTGGAAGATGGCATTGTGTAGCCTTTAGGTAGGCCCCTAGAATAAATTACACACTGTACTCTGTAGCTTTTGAACTTTGTCTTTGTATAAATTCCGCACAGCTGAACCCGCTTTTACAGGCTATAAAAAAAAATGGTTCTCAACCCTGTTTTGGGTACCACAGCCCAGTTGGTTTTCATTCCATGTTATCAGGGGTGGATTCACACATGGAACAAAGAGTGAATATAATCAGCCTAACTACCATGAAGGATATACACTAGCAGGGCTGTGGCACAACATGGTTGGAGAATCGCTGTCCTAGAAAACAGAGACTTGACTCAGCAGTTCAAGTCCCATATGGACTATTAAACCGTGCAAACAAGCTAAGCTCTTTTTGTGCCACACCTTGTATTATCTTTGTGTTCCTCTGATGCAGTAGCTGTTGAGGAGGACTTTACCACACTCTTCAAAGTGTCAAACTGTTAAACTCAGCTGTGGTTCATTACTTTGTGGTTATAGAGGAACTAAATTTAGTTTATATACTGTACTACTGCTTTTTAAAAGGTCATATATGGAAGTGTTTTAGTGTGGTGCCTAATCAAAAAACAAAAACCAGCTACTTATTATGCGAGTACAGTCTTCACATAGTAGTACCACTATGCCTACATACATTCAGTAAAAAACATGTCCCTGTTTTAAAGGTCCAGTGTGTAATATTTTGGAGGATCTATTGGCAGAAATGTAATATAATATTCATAGCTATGTTTTCATTAGTGTATAAGCATCTGACATGTTTTTCATTACCTTAGAAGGAGCTGTTTTTATCTACAGGGAGATATTGAACCCACCATGTTTCTACAGTAGCGAACAGACAACCACGTTAGTTTCCTACACGCTTGGAAGGGGAGGGTGAGGCGAGTTGGTTGCAATCGACAACTGCACTGCTAGATGCCACAAAATCCTACACACTGGTCCTTTAAAAACAACACTGGAAGGGGGTAAAGGTCCCAAATCTGATCACAGCTTTACTCACTAAATATCTATACTTGGCAATACAAACAATAATAAAAACAATAAGGAAATAAACAAAAAGTTTCCCCATTTATAAAAACAGGTTACTTAGAGAGAACCTGAATTTCTGAAAATACGAAACTTCTTCCATGTCTGGTCAGTCATTGTATCAGTGACTAGTGTGTTGTTGATGAAACTCTCTATTGTTCTGATGTTAATAGCACACCCAGTTTCTGGGAAAGCGTGTCTAGGCCGGGGGTCACTAATGCGCAGACAAACAACCCTTTTGAGTCCAATCTTACAGGTCACTGGATATGCATTGAGCACCAGTGTTACGCTCCCTCTCAGACTACTGTTAGCTGACTGATTAAACAGGCAGCATTTCAAAACTGGTAATAACATCAGCCAGTGGGCTCTGTGTCAAGCTCTCGCCCAAACAACCTTATCTGCACTGACATACAGTAGAACGATGTAGGACAAACAACAGTCACAAGACAGCGAGAGACAAATTCAAGGAGCTAGACATGTGATGATTTGGGGGCAATGGGATGCCCGAAAATAGCCTGCGAGTGTCTCGACTCATGGAGGCTAGAATTAAGGAGGATTCCTCGTCACCCCGGTCACACAGCCGTTCATAGATCATCTTCATTCACAGATTTTCAGCTGCCTCACCAATTTAACGAGGCGTCAGTGACCATAATCCCAGTCTTTTTCAAACAGAAGAACCACACTAACCTCAGGCTGACCCAAAGAAAGAGCCTGCTTGCTTTAAGTTATTCTTAAACACAGCTCACTGTGGCCTCGGGTTGAGGCTCCCCTCCTATCTGGCTGATGAAAAGGCAAATCACATAGGCAACGCACAAACACTGATAATCACAGGACTTCTCAAAATTGTAGAAATTCTGTGCTCAAATGATATGGTACAATGCTGATGTGTTCTTCAAACGTCCCTCTGCTGTTGTGGCAGATCTCTTCACACGCTCTCTCAGACCCAACAAGGTAACTGGGTATGTAAGCCATTCGATTGTACAAAGAGGCATACATGTACCACCTCATAACAGCTTTCTATTGACTTGGCACTATCAATAAGTTAAACATACTGTAGCCTGGTGCTCCACCCACCTTGGCACCCCACTGATTAGATAGTTAGTCTACTGTTAGCCAGTGATTTGACATCAATGGGTGTAAAAACATCATATATTCAGACAGATATTGCGATATGATTCACAATTAGTGTGTGAATTGCCTTTTTTTCGCATCACAAAATAAATTTCCATTGAAATAACTATTCAAATCATGAGGGGTATGTACTAAAAAACATGTTCTCTTCAATCTGGAGAGCAGGATTTGTAGGCCAGGGCATCTCTGCAGCACTACAGCACTACATTATAATGCTGGTTTGTCACACATTTTACATTTATCCCAACAAAAAAAGAGACTGCAGCTTCAGCGATTTGCATGTTGCACTTGGCCACATTAATTGTGCATCCCTACACACAAACACTACAAACGATGGCAGACATAGCTAGAGCTAATTACACATAACCTTAATCATAACTAATCAGCAACACAAACAGGAAAATGAAGGGGTTTTTTTAGCAAATAAAACCGTTTTGTAGCTCGGTGGCTAAGAGACATCAGGTTCATGGTAACATTAGCTCGTCTTAATCCAATTACCGAGCTGAATCAGGTATCGTTAAAGCTGTTTAATCCACGGACGCTTTGAATGACAACTGCCACCTTTTGTAACAAACGTTAACCCCCCCTGGCTCAATCAATCAATCAATCAATCAATGGTAACGTTAGCTACCACTACCAGTTTGTTTCGGGGCAGAAACACCGCCCCATTTTTTTTTCTTCCTTACCTCATGTGGCAAAAAAAGACTGCTTCTCCCAACTGTGCTGTCATCAATGTTAATATTTTTTTCCTTCTCTCTGAAGTCCCAAAAAAAAACCCCAAAACGGCTGCACTGCTAGCTAACCTGCTAGCTATCTTTGTCAACTTTTTGTGTGTGTGTAGCTGGACTTCCTGTTAGAGCTTCCGCATAGCACGTCCCTTATCGTCGGTGCCCATCAGCTGTGTGCAGCAGCCCACGGTGCGTTCAGGGGCCAGAGATTTGTTCCTATTCACTAAAGCGACCACTCGGCTAGGGGGGACACCAGCAGCCCAACGGGAGGTATCTTTCACCCACAGTCATGCGATATATGACAGATGTCATTTTCCTGAGGTGATAACTGCAGTCTTAAATGACTAATGGGTGAATTCCGTCATTACACTTGTATATAGAAAAAGACTTTACCTTATTAGGTAACCTGCTGTGTCAGTCTGCCCCCTCCACCCCTTCCAAGAATGTAAAAAACATGCCAACTATTAATCTGATTCTCAGCAAATACAGTTACTTACCCTGTTAATACAGCTGCAGTGTGGGTCTTTTCCTTCCCCCTCTTTGCTTTTTGTTCTTCTGTTTTTTCTCTTGGTCCAAGCTGAGTAAGAGTTTGACTGTAATGGTAACTTCTCTTTCTCTCTTCCCCTCTCCAGCTATTAGACCCTCCCCCTGTGCTTTTCAGTCTGGAAAAGGAATGACACCATCCTTCCAAACAAGTTCTTTCTCGTTTGACTTTGGCCCAGGACTTGTGTATTACTATGTAAACAGCACCTCTCTCTTTCTGTTTCTCTCTCTCTCCCTCTCTCTCTTTCTCTCTCTCTTCATAAACTGTCCAGTCAGACCCCTCCTCCTCCTCCTCCTCCTCCTCCTCCCTTGCTCCCCTTTCTCTCTGGATTCTTGCAGCATTCTTCAGTCAATGACATCAACCCTGTTGCCTCTCCTTGTAAGGTCAGACCGAGGGAATGAGGGAGCAAGAGGGAGGGAGAGATAATGGGGCTAGAGGCTTGATTAGATACAGACACTAAAAAGTGGTCAGGGTTTTAAACACAAGGAGGTATAATGGCCGAAGAAAGTATGTTCAAACAGGGCCCGGCTGTGGAATAGGTTGGCTATTTTAGCTTCTATTTACTGACAGGAAAATAAATAAGACTGTTTTTTAAAGCCTTTCTTTCTTTCACTTGCCCCAACAGGCAAAGCTGAGGATCAGATTGTAAAGGCATTATTATGTCGGTTGCCAAGTGCACTGCCACATCGTTATTTGCTTTGCACTAAGGCTGTAAACATGCGAAAGGCTTAGACTGCGTCTCTGTACACGATTAGTACCCTTGATTATAGAGTGTAAACGCATTTTTATGTCTTTTTTTTTTACAAGTTTTTCTGTTGTTTCTTCGTAACAATAAGGATGTGATCGCCCTCGAACTGATGTTAAATGACACCTCCCACCCTTCACATCAGCAGTTTCTATGGCTTAATATCCGTTTATGTCTCACCCACACACACTCACTCATACCCTTGCAACTCACTTTATCTTATCACACTTTCAGGTGTCGTCATTGCTCGCACAAAGCACGAAATATCTCATAGCACTATATTATCTTTTGTGGAGATAGATAGATAGATAGATAGATAGATAGATAGATAGATAGATAGATAGATAGATAACATACACAACCACATACACAACCAAGAGGCTATATTTATGCTGGATAAACTTTGTTGTCCCCTGAAACTAACTTTTATATCCAAGTAACAGCTGGGACAGATGTTTTTGAGTTCACTGAAGAACATCCAAGGACATGATAAGACCCCCAGAATTGAATGACCATCACCTGGGTTTGTGGGAAATTGTCCATTATTTTATCGGCCAAACATGATTTATAAATGGAGACAATAAACGTCAGATCAGTCGATAAAATAATCATTAGTTTGCATATTTGCAGCCCTATCTGTGTCTGTTTCTAGATCATCCTGAAAGAAAGGAAACGGCATTGGTCAACTGCAGCTCTCAGACTACTGACACTACTTTGTTTTAATGTCCCGTCTATAGGCTGAATTTGACACTAGATAACCTTTTTAAAATGGATGTGAGATCACGATATGACACAGACACAGTCGCAGTCTCATTTAATTCAGGTTGTGAAACCTCAGGCCAGGTTCTCCAAACATCTGCAGTAACTGTTGTGTAACCTGTTGCTGTCTGATTCATGTCTGTGAACTACAGGGAGTGGTCATCAGGGTCTTTGATAGCCTATTGTCCCGTAAGGAATGTTTCCAGTCTCTCCCCACTTCCACTGGGACAAAAATGTGTCAGATTTCCACTCAGAGATTTCCACAGCAACTCCGGTGCTGTGCTGAGGGAAGAAAAAAAAAAGCGCACCCCATCCTGGCTGCTGGCTCTCAGGCAGGTGACATGCGAGAGAAAAAAGGTCAAAGTCTGTGTGCCGTTCCAGATTTCAGCCAGTTCCCGAGCAGTGGCTTTCTGAGCCGTGGGTGGAGAAGGGGAAGGAAGCTGAAATGACACACATGTAACGCTCTTCTTCCCTTTTTTCAGCCAGCTGCAAACACTGAGTGGTGCCATGGTGATGGAAGTGTGGAAAGTTTGGATCAGGCAGGGGAGAAGGCAGCTCAGGGGTCCAGTCAGTCTGGAGGTAAGACAAAAAAAAAAAGAAAAACAGGAGGCCGTCAGAATCAGAGCCAGACAGCCTGGAATGCAGCCAAACCTTGGAATGAGCAGTTCCTCTCCCCCTCCCTCTCTAAAGTGCCATATTTTTCTCTCCCTCTTTCATGCTGCATTTTTCTTCACCACTTTTTCTCCCCCAATCCCTCCATTTCTCACTCTGCCCTCCATACTCTGCACTTTTATTTCCCTTCCCATCTTTCTTTCCGCTCCACCCTCTCCACCTCCCACTGCTCATGTGAGTCAGTACCTGCTCATAATACCGAGTTAATACCCTGATCTTGGATCATTTCCGATCCATAAAGAGTCTCTCTCTCTCTCTCTCTCTCTCTCTCTCTTCCTCTCTCTTTTTCTCTCTCTGGACGCACTCATTTTCTCAACAAAGGAAAAATGGGAAGCCATTTGAATGCAAGGTAAATGTTTTTAATTGCTCACACCCAAGGAAATGTATTTTAAATGCATAGAACACAATCGTGACAGAGCAGACAGAAATTACTTGTATTACTTTCCAGTTTTCCTCTGTTGATATTTGTTTCATGCACACATTTTTGTGTTTGAAAATATTGTGCCTTGATAACAAAATACACCAAACAAAACAAACACACACTGTTCCAGGCCCCCCATTTTTTGTAGGTGGTTATTTTTTTAATGAATTCCTCCACTGATATCGGTAACATGTTAACACTGAAATAATCCTTCAGAAAACCATTTAGCTGTAGAGACAGGGGAGTCAGACTTCCATGCACATAAAGCTATAAAACTTTATTTGATATTCTTTTAGATATAACCGATATTGGCAAAATTCCCTAATAAACAAAGGTCTGTGTTCATTCATTTGTGTTACAGATATACCAGGAAATGTGAACTGTGAATACAAATCCAGGTATAGTGCGAGAAAGAGCTGTTCAAAGGTCCACCTCTAAAACACATCTCTGGTAATTTAGGTTGATTTGGGCTGTAAGATAAAGCTGATGAAGGAAACTGTAATGTACCCCATATAGTATAAACGTGTAGACCGCAGTGGAGGTGCAAGGGAGATCGAACAAAAACAAAGCAAAAACCATTTAGCCATCAAGCAGAAATTCCAGGCGTACTTTGGAGAGGATGAAAACGTGCATACTTGTAACAGAACATGGTCTCTTCACTCAGCACCGGGAGGAAAAATCTCTCTGCTGCCAAACTGGCTTCCATTCAAAGCCAGTGTGAGACTGCAGTGCCCCAGTTCGCCCACCAGGTGTCAGGCTGGTACACATTACTGTGGTATGCGCAGCCAGACTCAAATACCTCGAGGGAAGAAGATTCCCCCAGAATCTCTGACTGCAAGTGAATCCACATCAGCTGGAGATGTGATAAAAGACAGCAGGGTGTGTAAAGTGGAAACTCATTGATACTGACACCACTCTAAAAGAGGCTGTTAAGGAGAATGGACACTTGAAAAGTAAGCTGGACACAGAAGCATCACTGGGAATACACAGTGCAGCGGTGGTGGTGGTCTAGATGAGGATGGGCTGGAGCGAGAGAGAATGTGGGGTAATTGCAGGAGAGAAGAAAAAGGATTGTAAATAATAGAGGAGAGATGGGAACTCCTCATACGCAAGATTTTGTGTCAGTGCACAAACACGAACACACACACACAGACAGACATCATGAGCACGGAGACTCCATACCACCCACACACAAAATATAAAAACCCAAAAGAAAATGTGTGTACTGGAGAATTCCAGCTAGAGATGGTAAACTGGCAGCTCGAAGTATCAACTAATAATACACATAAACTCCATCCCTATGGCTAAAACAAAGCTAATCGCATAAGCAGGGCAATTAGAGACCACCTTATGAGAGGCTGCCTCTTTCCATAACAACATTTATATCTCTCCCTCATCTCCACCCACCTCATACACCCCATCCTTCCTCAAAAACAAACCTTAGAGAATTTTCTCCCCCCATATTTCCTTTCTCTCTTCATTTTTTTCTCTCCTTTTTGTTCTACCTCTGTCCACTTCCCCCCATTCACTCCTCCTTCCCCACTCACATTTTTTCTCTCCTTCATACGTGAAACCCAATGCAGCCTGGCTGTCAGATGCACACCCTCCCTTCCTCCTCAAGACACACATGTCCTCTGTCTAACTAACTTGGTGGCTCCTTGAGGGCAGATGCGTAACATGTGCTTCCAATTAACACATGTAGTAACACATACTAGCAGCAGCTAGGTTCAGCGGAGCACAGAAGATATATGGAAAGCAGTGGGTAGTGATGAAGTAAAGAAAATGGGAAATGGAAAAATGGCATCTTTTAGAAGAGTTTAACCAGTCTGAAGTAGTTTTTGTTCAAAGAAAAATGGTTTGACAACCTTTAGAATGACTTTGGAAACAGGCATTTCAGTTCATCAGAGCAGAACAGCTTTAGAGTGCCTGAATGAGACAGTATTAAAGCTCTTATTCATTATCCTTGAGGGGCAACCTACATAACAGCCAGGAACTGATAGACAGATAGTGACAGGTACATGAAAGTCACTGATTACAGGAATGAGATGTGTGTGGGTCCCTGAGATAATATTCAACAGGGTCTGCTGCATTTAAATTCAGTGCAGCATCATCACCCGAGATAAGAAAACAAGAGATGTGCCGACAGGAACACGACAGAAATCCTCTGTGTCATGTGTTGTAAGGTGGTTTTATGCCATTGCACATGCTTTGTTAGCATTAGTGTGAACGTGTGTGTAGGAGTTAGACCGGAGCAGACAGAGGTGCTGAGAGGCAGTCATCTTCGTGAAATGCTCATGGATCATGAGTGAGATTAGTGTCAAGAATTTCTTCCCTTTGTGGTTGACCTTGTCTCGCATTGACGGCCCTTCCCATAGATCACTGCGTTGTCACAGGTGTACTGTATATATGAAGCATGTGAACGTGTGCGATCAAGCTGCAGCTAACGATTATTTTCATCATCAATTAATCTGCAGATCAGGTTTTGAATTAATCGTTTGGTTTATAAAACAGCAGTATTGTTCGACCAACAGTCCAAAACCAAAAGATATTCAGTTTATTGTGAGAGAGAGTGAAAAGCAGCATAGTCTCCCATTCAGAAGCAGGAGTTGATTATAAAAATAGTCACAGATGAATTTTCTGTTGATCCACTTCCATCGACTAGTGTGTGAGTGTCTCAGTAATCTCAGCTAGCTTGCACACAGGGTGAAATACGTCTTACCTCTGATACAGAAGAAGGTGTAAAGATAACAAGAACCAAATATGAATGATACTGAGAAGGACTGACAAGGTAGAGCAGGATATATAGATTAATCATGGATTACAGCTATGATGCTGTGAGAAGAGAGAGAGATGGACTGAGGCATGGTAGAGACTTCCAGACAGTGATTTACACAGAGTTATGGGCAGATAGAGTGGGAATTAAGAGCCAGAAAGGGAGATAGGGGTTGAAGACAATATACTCAGTCTGCAATTATACATATCATAGGGGAGCAGTACGTTTTTTGTTTTCCAACCAGGGTAAGCCAACAGCCCTGAGTGAAGCTGACCCCCGCAGCAGCCTGTAGCCTCATCTCCTCAGCCCCAGTGGGAACCCAACAGAGAGAGCTAACACACATCTATATATAAACTCACAGTGCAGGGATTGGCTGGATTATGTATGATTTGTTATGTCTAGCAAGTCACACACCCAGTGTAAACCCTTCATAGGTATATCACATCCACGCCTCTGCATCTCTTTTGTATCTATTTAATTCTCAAGCTAAATGATTAGACTGTTTCCTCCGTCCATTCTGGGGTGCTAATTTTTATTTCACACAGCATCGTCTCCACACCTCTCCCGCACATGACTCAACTGTTCTTTTGCTTTCCTTCCCATCACTCCCCCCATCTGCCCATGTCTTTGTCTCTCTGTCCTTCCATCTGTTGTGCTCTCTTTCTTCCTCGCTCAGTGTATGTAAAGTCAACAAAACGTGAGTGGACACACACGCACCTCCACACTCACATACTTCACTGTCCAGACTGTTGCTGCGTCATTTGCTGGACAAACACTTATAGAAACAGCACACACACATTTGTAATTAGCAAAGGGAGGAATGGGGGTCAAACAGAAGACGGGTTAGAAAGACAGGGAGGTAAAAAGAAAAGAAAAGAACAAGTGTTGATGAAACGGAAGGCTGAGAGGGAAGGTGGAAGGTTTAGGTGTGGTGGTGTTAGGGATATAAATACAAAAAAAAAAAGTCAAAATGAGAGAGAGAGAGACATAGATAAAAGATCTTTTCCTCCATGGAAGAGAGGACGAAGGGAACAAAAGGAGGAAAAACACAAGTAGAGCTAATAGAGGAAGATGTAGGGATGTGATTCAGAGTGAACAGACAGCAAGATATAGGCGCAGAGATGACTGAGGGGCGGATCAATACAGAGAGACGACAGAGAAAGAGGTGGAGACTCAGCAAGGAAAACCCTTTTTTCTTCAGGATTGTTTAGCATTGGTGTATGTGCATACATTTTTTTGGAGTGATCAGTGAGAGAGGGTGATTGAGAGGGAGATGGAGAGGGGAGAGGCGCGAGGAAACCGCTGCAGTGCATTGTTAGGCTGAGCGCACACAGGAGAGGGAGACAGAGAGAGAATCCCCCATTTTAGCTCAACAATATTACAGCAGTGCAGTGATATCTACAACAATGGCAGCCCGGCACTCTCAGCACTGTGCTATTGATCTTGTGGAGGCAACCCAATACACACACAGTCAATCTAATTGTTGTTTTAACCTTTCATTAGATTAATGCCTGTGGTTGTTTTGATCCTTCTGGTTTACAAATTATCCAGTCATATTATCAGTGTCAGTCCCAATTACTCTTGTAACTGTAATAATGACTGCAAATTGAATGGGCTATTGTGAACCTAACATTACAGGTAACACATTGATTATATTGATAGGTTTTAAAAAGAAGAGACATGTTTGTTAATAATAATGCTAATAATGCCTCACATCTTTATTTAGTCTCAATCTATTCCCCTTAGGCATACTGACTTACTAA
>NW_023339807.1:16905641-16906001 GCF_004916995.1 Morone saxatilis | reverse complement strand
GGAGGGAGGGAGGGAGAGAGAGTGTGAGTGATCGAGCGGGCGCAGGAGGGAGAGTGGAAAAGAGAGAGCACAGGAGAGCAAGAAAAAGAAGCTAGAGCCGAGAGAAAGAGAGTCGCGAGTCGAGTAAGAGGGAGAATGCACGGTGTCTGGGTAACACTTCCACGCTTGTATCCAGGGCCTTTGTGAATACACCATGGGATGCATCGGCTCCAGGACACTGGGTAAGCTTCCCTTCCCTCTCTCGTTGTGGGGCTAGAGGGGCATTTGGGGGAGGGAGAACGGGATGGAGGATGGGGGTCTTGCAGAAGCAGGGGTTTGTGTGGTGGAGACTATGGACAGGCTTTGTATGTGTGTGTGTGT
>NW_023339807.1:16902806-16905604 GCF_004916995.1 Morone saxatilis | reverse complement strand
GTGTGTGTGTGTGTGTGAGCTGTTTGCTTCTCTTTCAGTGCAGTGTGTATGTAAGCAAGCTGTAGATGTGTGCTCACAGAGGCTGTATACACAGTATACAGGCAAAATGTCAGAGACAATATGTGTTAAAATGTGCTACTGTGTGTGTGGTTGCACCCCCACCTCCCTTCCTCCCCTCCCTCCTCCTCCCATCCTTTGATTTATGATGCTGTTTGGCAGTATGTATACGTGTGTGAGTAGGAGGCAGAGAGGGATGGAGAGGAGAGAGAGGCGGGAGAGGCAAACGCTGTGATAGGGCTTATTTATAGGGCGGTATGGCTTGGAGAAAGAGATGAAAAAGGGAAAAGGGATGATGCCATTGTCAGGGGCGTTTGCACAGTTAGTTATTACTTGCATGAATAATAGAGATAAAGAGGGATAAAGAAACGAGCAGAAGAGGAAGAATTTCAGTGCAGGCAGGCAGGGACGAGGGGAGATGGACGGATGGCGATGGAGAGAGGAGGAGAGGGAGGGGCAAATATGTGCAGGCGAGGTTGTGTAGGATTGATGGGAGTTTTCAGGTGAAGACTGGATAAACCCATAGATGACTTGTTAAGTACATCACAAGAGCTGCGAAGTGAGGAAAGACTGGGAGGGGTTGTATACATAATCATTTTTGGTAAACAGTCAGTTGTTTGCATGAATATAGTTCAGATATGTTGCAGTGCACATTCAGGCCCTGCACGTCTTATCACGCGCAAAGGTAAAAATAAACACAGACTCCGTTTGGTGTTAAATATTAATGAGCCACTTAGCACATCAGGCTCTTAAACATATTTATGGCATCAGTTTGTGCACAAATTTTACGTCACTCTGGAAAGTGCATAACCTTTACGGGGGTCATGAATGTCAAAACCAGGTTGCAGGCAGAATCTCCAGTGTGTCTGTGCGAGTCCCTCCACCCCCTTTTTTTAACCTAAATGTAAATTCTTGATGAAGAGGATTTTAAAAATATCTACAATATGCAAGTGCACAAGAAAGAGTACTACATGACACAGTTAGGAAGGCAGGTGTGAACTGAATACAGCAGAAACAGTGTTAAGCAGCTCAGGCCGTCCAGATTACAGCATTTGACAGATTGCAGAGTAGGAGGAGGAGGTTAGGTTCCTCTGTCAACACTTGGGTCAAGACAAGAGCCCAGCGACTGGAAATAATGTGATTGAAGTAGACAGAAGGCTTTGGAAAGATGCCACATTAATCTGATTGTGTGCCACCTGAATACTGATGCTCATTTGTATACAAGTGATCAGAGAAGCAGTTACATTTTCTAATCGAGGATAAGTGATGGAGGGCTGTGATAAAGGAGAAAATGCAATACACATCCAGAGTACGCTGTAGCCTGTCACTCACATGTAGTGGAGTGTACTTTTACTTAATGGAATATCCGCTTCAGTTTGTTGTTTTCATTAGATGTGTGCAGTATGAGCTAACACCAATGTGTAAATAAACAGCACTTAGAGTAAGAGAGAGAAGAACAGCAGCTTGTGTGCCTGAGTCTGTGATTTTCAAAGCAACAGAATCAGCAGCAGGGATGCTGGTCTAGAGGCGTGGTTGTGTTTATCCTGTGTGAGAATGGCTTTAGTGTGTGCTATTGATCGGCCTTCTCAACTGCAGTCCACACTGCCAAGCAGAGATCAACAGGAGGAGCAGCAGGACTGGATCTGTCGCTGTACTGGAGTAGCCCTGATATATCTGTCTGCCCGCTGGTAATACTATCTCTCCCAGCTCCATCATATCTGGGAGTGTGCTCTGTGATCAGGCTGTGATATCTGTTTGTACCCTCACACTACCATAGTATGTTATCTATTCCTATAACATGCTGCATAGCATCCTGCAGGAAACTGTACATTTTACTTTGTTTTTAAATGTCATAGGTAATGTGACACAGAAGAAAATAGAATCACATCTTTGAAGTCGTAGCAATATAAATAGAAACCTTTGTTTTCCCTTGTAAGGACAATGATTTTCCTTCCTATTAAATGTCTGATGGTTTAAATTAATTCAAACAGAAAGCTTCATACATTAAAAAAACCTTTGGTCAAAACTCCAGGACATAAAAGCAGCATTATGGTAAATGCTGCAGACACTTATGCATTCATGCAGAAATTAAATTAAAAGCCTCAGTATAGTTATGTGCCGGTTTGTGGCTGTTAATTCAGACCTAGTTGGAAAATGAGGTCTGACATGAATACTTAAAAACTGTTTTTGACAATAAAAGGTTCAGTCTACAGAGAATCTATTGAAAATAAATTCCTTATCACTGCAGCAGGTACAGTGTGTTAATGGTTATTTTAGGTTGAGTGCCTAGGAAAAGTACTTACCCTAACCCTTAAAAACATCTGCTTTAGCCCAGCTGCCCCTCACCACCACTGTTACTGGGTCAGGTGAAGACAGACAGTGATGTACAGTAGATGAGGTGTCAGCATCCATCACCGCTTCAGAGAGCAAAGGCCTTGAGAAGCAGTCGTTGGGAGGTGCACGTTCGTCTTCACCTCATCAGCGGGGAAAGGCAATGAGATCTACTGCAGAATAACTCCAAACTGTATGTCAGTGACTCAGCTCGTGTGCAGTACACAGCTTAAGTATGCCTCACTGAGAGTAAATTTCTACAGCTGCCAAACACAGTGTTAGTAATTCTGTTACAGCAACCATGATGTTGATCACATTTGTAGATGTCGTGTTGACAATGCTATTACCCATAATTGTGCTAAAAGCTACACATCAAAAGCATTTTTCTGTATCCAGTTAACAGGGCACAT
>NW_023339807.1:16900296-16902737 GCF_004916995.1 Morone saxatilis | reverse complement strand
AGGCTAGGCTGGTGAAATTATAGATATGAATGTGGGACATTATGGCAACTCTCACCTGTTCGTGCAGCCTGTAAGCAGACTGCCTCCCTCTCCCTCCCTCCCTCTCTCTCTCTTTCTCTCTCTCTCTCTCTCTCTCTCTCTCTTCACTTTCTGTAAGTTAGTTTTGGTAAAGTGCCACTGCTGACACACCACTTACTGATTCAATAAGCACTAAGAGCTGAATCTGTGTGTGTGTGTGTGTGTGTGTGTGTGTGTGTGCTCATATTTGTGTATGAGTGTCTGCACACATCTTTCTCTGGTCCTGACTAAAATGTGTTTGTCACAAGTGCTGAAAGCTGGCCCCAAATGTTTGATCATATTCATAATAATAATAAGTTTGCTTGTTCTCTGATTGGATAGTTTCTGACTTATATCAAATATTTAGTCAGTTTTACACTATTTGTATGTAATTCTTGTACAGCTCAGCTTTTGTTTAAACAACACTTAACGTTTGGATTAAAGGATTAAAGAACCCTAAAATATATATATATATATATTTATTCTAAATTTATTTGATGTGTTTCATGTTCACATGTATGTATGTGTTGTTGCATGGACCCGTGAATGACCTCAAGTTTACATCCGCCCATGATCATGCTCTAGCTGCTATATTTATGTGCACGTAGGTGTGCGGGCATGAATACAATATAGGCACCACTGTTGAGTCAACACTTTGTCCCATCAATCTGTTTTTGTGATTGCATTACAAAGAGGGATTCCATATCATTCGATTTAAAAAACCAAACACCCCCACTGCACCTTTCCTTTACACACATTCAGTCAACAACTGATACCATGTCCCAGCATTTGCCAGTTCGCAGTCTGCCTGTAAACTGGCAAATATGGCAGACTGAGGTGAAGGCTGATTGATAGGCTTCTGTCCAGATTGGAAAAGCCTTGTGCACATGAACACATTCAAGGTGAATGACTCAGTGATGTAGTACCTCAGAGACACGGTGGGACCTGATGACCCTTACCAGTGTGAGTGTGTGTAAGCGGATGTGTGTGTGTGTATCTTTATACATCCAAGGACTTCAATGTACTGTAGCACATGTAGCTCTTTACTTACAGATATATGTGTGCGTGAGTGCCTCTCAGTCATTTTCTCCACTGTGTGCTATTATGGTTTGCCTTGTCACTGGATGCCAGGTTACAAGACTGGATCATTATGGGAGGGGAATTGATTTAAATTTATATGGATGTGTTTGTGTGCATGCCCTTGTACATATCATTTTCAGCCTGTAAGTGTATGTGGCAGATCAGAAGTAAGAGGCCTGTGTGTGGGCACATGATGGCAGGTGTTTCTGTAAACAATGTGACTCAGCTACAGAGTGTGTTATGAAATTGAAACATAATGCTGTGAAAGAGAGAATTTCATCCCTACAATTTGATCTGTGTGTGTGGGTATGTGTGAGTGTGTGTGTGTGTGTGTGTGTGTGTGAATTTATGTGTATTTGTGGATGTGCTCAGCATCAGTGTGCAACCAGTGTTGATTGTCTCAGTGTTATTATCTGCAGCTACTAACCACTTCAGTGCTGACAAAGAAAAAAGGCCAGGTTCTCAAAGACAGGAAGTCTCTTTTGAATATCAAGAGCAAAATGAAGATTTCCTGCACACAATGTCTGTACACATACCTAGTTTTTCTTCCCTTCATCTAAACAGAATCGGAAAAACAGACTTTTTTTTCATTTTTTTCATTATATATTTAGCAGGGGATTAGGATGTTTATGGGAGTGATCCAGTTTATGATGCTGGGGAAACTACAGGCTGTAGATTTTTAGTTACCACAGTCGGTGCACCAGTGAAATGCTGTAACCTATTTACCCTGCATCAGTGATGGAGCCTGTACAAGACGGCAGCCACATTCATGCCTAAAAAGATTAATGAGGCATGTCAGGCCTGCTGATGACAGGGGCATGTAGATTTGAAATGCCAAGTTAATGGCAGTATCTCATGCTGTGCTTGAGTGTCTGTTTAAGTGTATGTCAGAGCCCCTGCATGTGTGTGGATTATGTCCTGTGACACACTTAGCCCCATTTCCCTCTACCAAACTCTCGAAAAACCATCTGGGCTCTGGTCCTCAGCTGTGTTCTTGCTGAACTCTCTAGCTCAGTAACCCGGCATCTGCACATATTGCTGCAAGAGGGCTGCCATCCAAGCCGGTACCCCATCGTGGCAACCTGCCTTACTGCAGCTGTCATGGTAAACAAGCACCAAACCCTCTGGTTCCTTGCTGTTATTGCTGCAGGGCAATGGGAGTAAAGGAGACAGATGACGCTCAAATGCTTCCCACTTCAGCGGGAGCTGTCAAGCCACTACAGTCAGAGCTGGAGTTGACAGTGCAGCCGCTGCAGATCTTTGGTTGTTCGTTACGCACGGCCGCGTTGCTCCCTCCTTTTTTT
>NW_023339807.1:16884122-16900196 GCF_004916995.1 Morone saxatilis | reverse complement strand
TCCTTGCTCCTTCTCCTCGACTGAGCTAAGCCTGGCTCCCCTATGACCGCAGGGGGGTATCCAGCGCCGCACCGCCGTGTGTGCAGGGGAGGAGGGAGAGTGCCAGGGGAAGAAAAGCTGGCTCAGAGCTCTGGTCATGTGCTCTGTTGTTGTTGTTGCTGTTTCCTCAAGGAGAGATCCTGCTTGGCTTCTCAGGAGCAGAATTACGCGTTCACTTACTGTGCTGCTGAGAGCCCAAGAGTATCACCTACATGAGTGCAGAAATACAGAGCATGCCATGGGTTAAGAAACCACTGAGAAGCTGTGTAATGACTACTGACCCATTATCTATAGAGATATTCTGACTGTAAACAGCTCTGACTAATCACAGCATGATATAGACATCCAAACCCTTGTGGCTCACTTCACAAATAGCACATGCTTTGATGTAATCTCATATGAGGCTGAGGCTCACACACACTAGATAATATACATACAGCTACAAAGGCACACACACTGTATTTATTTTGTTTCTGGTCCATTGCTGTGTAAAAGCTGGAGGGCTTCCCATTGGTAGTTTGTACTGCTGCAGTCCAGAGGACTCTTGAGCCACATTGTGACTCATGTGGGGAGAGAGTGACTGCTAATCTACTAACTGACCAAACGAGGCTGAGGGATAAAGAGGGGCGAGACCGAGAAACTAAAGAGAGGGAGAGAAACAGAGGATGAGAGGGAGCGGCATTGTGTGTGTGTGTGTCCCTGCGCATCATACTGTATGTTGCTGTAGGCCCGATGTATGTGGGTGTGCATATATGTTCAGTTTATGTTTGCAGGGCAGATTTTTTTTTAACCCAGATGGGGAAGAAATCTGGGACACTCTCCCACCCAGGCAGAAGATTAGACATCTCTCTGTCTAACTGATATCAACCAATAAGTAACCATCTCACACCGCACTCCACAGTGCCAAAAAGTCAACAACGCTTGACTAATTCTTCTGAGGTCACACAGAGTTCATTTCTAATAGTGAAAATAGCACTTGAATATAAATGTGTCCACCCTCTCTAAAATTGGCAAGTCCTGATGCAAAGTAGCTTCTTTATCTTCTTTTCCAGGAACACCTTGTTCACGCTCACACAGTTTCTCACAGCTTAATAACAAAAAGGCAGATTTGCAGCAGAGTAGCTATTACTGTCAACAGCTGCTGTTAGTGCCCTTAAACACAGTTAACACACATTTTGACTGTAGAAACCTGACATTTTGTGGGACATTTCTGCCCTTGAATGATGTATTTTAATGTTTGCATAAAGAGCAGTGAAGATGGATTGGTTTGGTCATTCATTAACTTGGAAATATGTATTTAATATTAATGTGACAATTTAGTAATGCACCTTTATAAAATTGGAGGTCAAAACCTTTCCTGTACATGGTTATGTCTTCATGCCCCCAATTTTTCAGACAAGGTTTGTGTTAACAATATGTACTGTAGTCACCAAACCCAAGCAAGATAACTAGGGAATGTCACTTCTGTAGTGTCACAGAGGAGATTATACATCTGTTTTTTTCAGGCTGTGTACTCCCCGTGTGTAGGAAATTGACTTTGGCACATAAAGTCAGTGAAGTGTCCCTTTAAGGTAAATTTACCCTGTTAATGTACAACCAAAGAGCTATTAATACATACAGTAACTTCATGTACCTTCTGTAGTGATGGAGGTATTTAGGGAAGCACTAACGATAGAAGAAATACACAAAGTGGGTTGAGGAAAACTGGGTCGAACGAAACAGGAGATAAAACACTCTTGGAAGAAACTCTCAGGAGTTACATCAGGAGACCACTGAAATGAGAAGATCCCAGGTTCGAATACGGTGTTAAATGAACAGATGAAACAAGATGGTTCTGATTTGTGGTTGGCACACCCTTCCTTGTGTGAGTAAAGAGGGTCAGTTTCTGGAATGAAGCCTGTCCCTTGTCTCCTGCCCTCTCAGTGATCTGATGCGACTGGATGGAGTTCAGAGAGAGAGAGAGGGGTAATATCTGGGAGCCCAACAGAGACGGAGTGGAGCTGATGTTTCCGAATCACTGGGTCAGTGGGTCACAGATATCACTGGACATCCAGAGAGCCAACAACTCTCTGTGTTTCTCAGAGCTCCCGAGGAGACACTCATGATTGCCAAATGCAGCTGTGAAAAATGTGATTGGCTCAGCAAACACGCATGCAAACACAGACACACAGAGTGCTGATACAGGAGTGAGCCCCTCTGAGGGTTGCGCACACAGACCCTCTGATACAGAGAGCAGGCACCTAGAGACCAAGGCTGTGTTTAAACTCCATTACGAGTACAGTCTCTCTAATTAAACCAATGTTTTAATTAGGATTTGGACAGCCAGGAAAGAGGAGGGATAATAACGTTCATTTATCCAACAGAAAGCGTGTATTTCAGATGGCTCTCACCTACAGCATGCTGGATGGATGGCTTTGTGTATGATCTGCCACTGACTCTTCATAGTGCATTATCAACTCAAATGCAGGTGCCATTTACATGTAGAGGAAGTTCAGTAAGGACAGAAAGGCATTTAGTCTCCATTAACAGAGGTATATATACAAAGCATCCAGAGCATAGACGCTGGTGGTCGTAGTGCAGTAGGTTTGAGCTCTCATATTTATGCCAATCGGAGTCTTATTTACCATGAAGATTTCAATTTATAAACTGATGAACAATACGTCTTACCAGTTTCTGTTTAAAGTTAAACACAGGCACTTACAATTTAATTTGATTCATAGAGTGACACCAGAGAGGTTTAATTTAATGAACTATTAAAGGGAAAATTTGCAGATTGTCCACCAGCTTTGTATCATTAGTACTCTCAAGATGCTAGATGTCACAGAAAAACCTAATCCGTTGCTGAAAATGGTATTAAACTATTATTTTGGTGTTTTTATTTGATTTTATTATGTTTTCCTTACGTTTTTCACAGTGTGTGTACTGTTGTGCTTTTATTATTATTATTATGACTCAGATACCCTAAGGGAACAATATGTATATTTTTTTTTACCTCTGTGTGTGTGTGTGTGTGTGTGTGTTTGCTGTTCTCATGGTGGGAATCGAAAATGAATGTGACTTTGACAGTGTAACGAAAGTGACAGATTATTAAATGGAAGAGATAGCAGAAATTCACCTGTAGAGGAATAAAGGCTGAACATGAGAGAAAATATCTTCCATATTGAACCTTAGCCAAAGATTCATAAATGGTAGGATCGCAAGGTTAGTGAACATTTTGTGGAAGCAAGGCTCCTTTTGTGATTTGATTGATGATTATATACGAAGAATAAAAATGTATTTTCCTTCTCTCTTTTTTCTGTCTGTTTCTCTCTTCCTTTACCCTGCTCTCAGCGGCAGATAGCGTGCCAGTCCAGAAGGATGGGGAGCAGGTAAGTCTTAAACGATCCCTCTGGCTCGCTCCTCCTGTTGACTTCCTCTGACAGTGGACTGTTTCCACTCCACCTGAGGAACCAACATGGCTGCTGATTTAAAACTCGCAGCTACATAACGAGCCACAGCGACTCACCCCGATAGCTCTCCCCTCAAGGTGCCCGTGCTTGTGCTAGTAGATTAGTAAAGTAGCACACATCATGTCAATGTCAGTCGCTTAACTTCCACTACACTTCCCTGCGCAAGGTGGGGTGGCGTAGCTGGAAGACTGAACAATCGCTGGTTCGGTTGGCTCATTGCTGTTGCTAAGATGTCTGTTGCTTGATGCCAATCTGATAGAGTCAGTGCTGTTCAAAGCAAAACAGCAGAGACATCACTTTCTCTTTCCTCCAACTTCTACACACCATTACTATATTCTCCTCTCCTCTCCTCTCCTCTCCTCTCCTGCTGCTATACTGATCCCATGCTCTAAAACTGATCCCTCTGAGACAGGACACGGGAGAGGGAACCATTTTGGTCTAAAATGTAGAGAACTCTACATTTTCACCAAATGCACTGTGGACTGATTTCTTCATTTATTTATGCATCGTGCCCCAGAATGCCCTTCGGTCCTACAGAGAGGAAAGAAAACAACCACACACACACACACACACACACACACACTCATCAGCGTTGTCAGGGCTTTTGGAAGGAACATAGGAAAAGCTGCTTCAAGGGGTCCAGCTTAGCCACTCAAGTGCGTTAAAGCTCTCATCACACACCCACTCCTGCAGAGGGAGTGGAAGGGAGAGAGAGAGAGAGAGAGAGAGAGAGAGAGAGAGATGAGCAGAGAGTCAAAGGGCGAGGAAGTGGGAGCAAAGAATAGAATTACAAGAAAAAGAAGTAGTGAAGAAAAGAACGGGAAGAGGCTGATATCGATTAACGGCAGCGAGCTATCTGGATACATGCTACGTGTAGCTGATGGAGATTGTGAACACGACCCCAGTAGTCACTAAATTACCTTTTCTTCACATTTAACAGTCCAGCAGTGATAAGTAACAATGTACATTTATTTATATACGTATTGTATAAGTACAATTTTGAGACGGTGGTATTTTGTGGTAACTAGTGAGCTTTAGATGTTCTACTAGAGGGATTTTGTTAGCTTTGGACAGAGTCAGGCTACTCATTTCCCTCTGTTTCCAGTTTGTAAGGGAAGCTACGCTAAACAGCTGGTGGTTGCTGCTTCATATTTACGGCACATTCCTCTCACGATTCTCTCATTTTATTCTTAGCAAGAAAGTAAATATGCGTCAAACTATTCTTTACGTAAATGATCTGGGTGCTTTTTCCACCTATTGACAGTATATGTAGTTTCCACCACTGCTGGTCATATTGCAGGGTCTTAAATATATAAAAATGGAGGCATGACCGTGACATGCTAGGAAGACTAATGAAGCTGCTGGAGAGGATATATGTGTAATAAATGTTGGGGACAAGTGGGATTTTTCCAGTTTTGTTAAATGACTGATTTATCTTTGCTCGGCCTCGACTGTCTGTGCAAATCGACACAAAGGTTAAAACATTTCAGCACGGCCACTAACCCACCAGTGACCCCAGTCTAGTTAGTGTCAGTCCGGCTGATAGAGAGAAATGGTGTGGCAGAAGCTGCTGCTTATCGGCTTTGTCCTCAGCATCTGCCTTTACACACACACACACACACACACACACACACAAACACACTCCCTATCCTCCTGTTAGCCTCAGTTCCCTGTCTGTCTGCAGCATCAGATACCGTTCGACACAGCACTGACATCTCTCTCTCTCTCACACACACACACACACTCGATTTTCCGCTGGCTTTCAGTGTTTTTGGCAGCACATGTAACCAGAGAGGAGACTCATCCATCCGTAGCGTATTCACTCTGCTATACATAACTAAGAAAATATACTGATCCCCTGTTTAATCCCCTCCCTTCTCCCTGTCATTCTGGTCCTTGACTCTTGCCTTCCTCGTTCCTGGAAAATCCTGTGTATCTGTCAATCTTTTTTTCCTCTCCCTCCTCTTAATTTCTTTCTCTTCCCTTGTATGGCTGATGTGCAATCCCTCCTCTCTTTGCCTTCTCCCATTTACTCTCCCATGCATGTCAATGTTCTCTCTGTCCTGTCACTCTCTTACTCTTTCCCCATCCCTCTCTCCTCCTATTTCTCTTCCTCAGCATGGACGTTCAGAATTTTCATGGGAAGGAATCAATGTAAGTGTTGTGACACCATTCCTTCATCTACTCCCTTTCTGCCTCTATTTCTTTCACCTGTTTTGATTTAACTCACCCTTTAGCGATCAGCTCTTTCCTCCCTCACGACCCCCCTCCACCTCTGCTTTACAGTTGGTCTCTTTCGGTTTATCGTAGTGGTGCACAGTAGTGAGCACAATCCGAATCACTTAATGGTGCAGAATTTAAAAAAAGTACACAGTAACTTGGAATCAGGACTTGGGTAATGCAGATTTTATCTTTTGTATTAACCCAACATCTCCATCACTTCTCCACTCCACTCACCCCTCTCGAACACACACTGTCTCGTTGTCTTTGTGTGCCCTGTCACACTTCCCATACTATCCTTTTCTCCACGCTTTTTCCCCCTCCTCCATTCCTCTCTCTTGTCTCCCTCTAGCTGTCTATGGAAGACACCACGTCAATCCTCCCTCGGCTCAAGAGGAACTCAAACGCCTACGGCATCGGGGCTCTGGCTAAGTCTTCACTGTCAGGTGTGTCAGGTGTGTGTCTGTGCTGTAACTGGTAAACCGACCCCATGTTGGCTCTGCACCTCGGCAGGCGCTGGAGTCAGCATGGTACCCGAAACGGGTTCCCCTGTATCACTTCCTCTCCACATTGTGATAACACTCGTCAATGGCTCCTCATGAGTCATTGATGTAATGAATTTAGCCTGAAAAACACAACACACACGCACACACATAGTACATCGTCATACAGCTTGTAAGAAAAGGTGAGTGGTGAGTAGGAAGTGTAGTTTTTTTATGTTAAGTGGTTGTGAAGTTGTGGTGTCCTGAACAAGTAATAGTATGAATGTTTTTAAGTGTGTAAAGTGTGTTTTAAACAGAGTTGAGTAGAGTGTAGTGAATTGCTTTCTTTTAGTGCAGTGGTTTGGTTTAATCCAGCTGTTTTGTGCAGTGCAGTTTATTTGAGTGCAGTGAAATGTATGAAATGTACAGTACAGTGAACTGTAGTGCAGCTATGTGGTGTGGTACTGATTTGTCCTATAATTTATTCCCATAATTTATTCATAAATCTCATCTCCATGTGCCACCATCAGAGAGAACCAAACATCCAGGGATTTACAGTATGTGTCATCATGTGTGGGTCACATGAAATGCAGAGCACAGCCATTATGCAGATGTCAGCTGGTGTTAGCTTGGCAGCGGGAGGAAAATTAATTTCTTCTTTAAAAAGTGTACATTCTGCAGTCAAGTCAAGTTCTGAGACAGACAGCGAGACGAAAGAGAGCAGTTTCCTGCTTACCCAGTTCAGCTTAGCAGAGGTGTGAAAGATATCATGTCAACAAGCCAACCTCATTACTCATGCCACATAGCCACCTCACCCCAATTAACCTATTCCATCCCACAATGCACTTTTGTCAGACAAGACACATCCATTCCCTCCTCTCGTCCCTGGAGCCTGTACAGACCATGACTTAGGCTCATTAAACACATGAATGTCACCTCCACAACCCTTGTCATTTAGCTATTCTCCTAATCCATGTTCATTATGACCCTCATTAAACTACACACATTTGAATAGTAGGATTTGACTGATAATGTTTTTCTATTCTGGTTTTTCTTTGTTGAAGCTGCCAATAGTCAGAATCAGAATCAGAAATACTTTATTGATCCCTCGGGCAAAATTTGTTAAGTAATAGTTGATATTTTAAGCTAATGTGCCCCAAACATCACAGAGGTTATTCATTAACAACACTTAAAAACTATAATCATACATATTTATATATGAACGTGAACTATTTCAGGTCAGCCTGTTATTATTAATCACACAGTACAGATGTAATTAAATAATCAGCATCATATCCATCATATTTGAAGAGAACCATACTGACTGTCCAATTAGATCCTAGCAGTTGCCAAACCAGTTTATCAGTCTAACCCTACTGGATATCCATAGTTTCATAAGCCATCACAGCACCCCTGACCTAACAGCAATACACACTTGATGATAACATATCTATCTTATGTCTATCTCTCCCCTTTCTTTTCATTTTACCATCCTCTGTTCCCACCAATTTATCTTCTGCTTCACACATGCTTTATCCCTCGACTCCTCTGATCACGACTGCATCAAACTCTCATCTCCCACTTCATCTATGTTACACCCATCCTTTCACTTCACCTTCCTCTGTCCCATGTGTTTTCCAACACCAGGGGTGTCCCGCACCATGAAGGAGAGAGTGACCAAGCCCACAGCCATGGCCCAGGGTCGTGTTGCTCACATGATTGAATGGCAAAACTGGGGCATGCAGACGGTGGGCGCAGGGGGCATCCCCCAGGCCCGCATCACTACCCAGGAGCGGGAAAAGGAGCGGCGGCTGGAGAACGACGCCTACAGTGACCTCAGTGATGGGGAGAAGGAGGCCCGTTTTGCTGCAGGTTGGAAACACACACACACACACACACACACACTGATGAGGGCAGGCACTCCACAGAGCCTGTTAACTGTCAGCAGAATTACGTGCTCATCGCCTCTGTTTCTGGGATTCATGCCAATTATTCAGCCAATTAAGAATAATGTAGGTCCTCACAATGATCCTGGCTCGTCCTTTGAATTCTGACCTCAGGCATCCTACAGCAGTTCGCGATCTCAGAGGCAACACTCATGGCCTGGTCGTCGATGGATGGAGAGAGCCCGCGGTCGGGCTCTAACCAAGGCAGCGTGGCTCATCTGAGTGAGGTCAACCAGGAGAGCATCACCAGTCGAGGTAAAGGACTACAAATATGACTGCAGCATGAAGGTTTATGTAGGAAGGAAGTCCAGATTCACCCAGGTGTAAGCATGGTGTTAATTTATATTAAATAACAACATGCTGTAAGAGAATTTCACGTAGAGCAGTGGTGAAGGAAGTATTATTCAAAGTGAAAGTCCTGCATTTAAAACTAAGCAATAAAAATTTTAGGTAAAATGACTGTTATTGGTATTATCAGAATTTATCATGCAGCATAAATAGCCCCTGTGAGTGTTATTATATCATATTATTGGATTATTATTAGTATTTGATGTTGCAGCTGGTTAGAAAAAGATATAGCCAACTTTATTAATCCCCTAGGGGAAATTTTTCACCTTTCACTTTTTTTATTCACACAAACACACACACAGGCTGAAATACACACTTCATGCACTTGTGGACATGCAACAGGGAGAAATATTTGAATCATATTTTATAACTTGATAATATGTTTTGTACCTTGAGCTTCAAAGTTGATAGTAACAACAGCTATCAAATAAATGTAGCAGAGAAAAACATTTTCCTAAAAAATGTAAATACTCAAGTAAAGTACATCAAAATAATACTTTTTTTACACCACTGGCATATAGTATGTTTTGTCATAAACAGCTGTGTCAGATATTTGTGTAGGTTGCAGACAAGCAGCTTGCAGTATAGCATGTGTCATGGTGCTTAGTAATGAGAACATACTGTTCCATCTCCTCTCTCCAGGCTGGAGGGTTTGCTCATTATTAATTTCACATTTTCCAACATGGGCTGTTGGAAGGTAAACCCACCGCACCACATCTGTATAAATAGCAATTTGGGACATTTTTACTCCACAGCATAAAGTCTTCCTCATAAAGTTCAAAGAGTTTTGTCGCTGTAGGATGAATATGATGCTTCATTAATGCATTTGCATCAAATTATCTCATAATTTTTAAGTCAAATAAACTTTTAGCACAGGGTGAAAATGTGTGGCCGTGTTTACTCACAGGCCAAATGTATACTTTTCTTCTGGAGAGAAAGATAAGCTGCACAAAATCAAAGCTGTGTCTGCACTATGCAGTTTGACACAAGTGATGAATCAACAGTGAAAGGTGCACCAGTGTTCAACCTGTATTCAGTACATATAGGAGAGTTTCTGTCATAACACTTATTCAGCCAATGTGGAGATTTTTTTAGCTGAGTTTTTAGCTGATTTAGCTCCCAAGCAAACTTACTTATACTTTTCGGCAGGCGAGATCAAAGCTAAAATTCAAACGAATTTAGTTTGCTGTGCTTCAAACTCTGAATCCAGGTTACCTAAAAACACAATTAAAGGTATAATTTACCCACTAAATGTTAAATTATATCAGCATTATCAAATTATTGGTCATTCGAGGCTACAGATTTAGCAGCAGAAATAATGCTGATGTTTTGCAGCATGGCGTCAGGATATCTCAGGTTTTATATGTCCATATTATGAAGATCATATTGTCAAAATGATTCAATCTATTGTGCACTAATAGCAGCTGCTGCTTTTTTCATTTTTTCCAGATCAGATATTGCACCACTCCTCAGCAGAGGTGTGGCCTCACACATATGTCTCCCAGGGCCACTACTGCCTCTCCTCCTCTGATGCCTGGGAGCCGATCAACAACGATTCCTCCGGTGTGGCGTCTCCCCCTACTGGCTCCTACATTATGGGGACTGATGGGTATGACGGACAGGCGGCCGCTCACTTCCTGTCGCAGCAACAGCAGCAGCAGCAGTTCACTCTCCAGCAGCAGAGTCAACTACAACAGCTGCAGCAGATTCAACAGATCCAGCACTACCAGCAACAGCAGCTCCTGCAGTATCAGCAACAACAGGTGGAGTCTCAGAGTCTCAGGGTGTTGCCCCTGTGAGATACCAGACTGAGTTGAAATTTAATCTGTGAGCATGTTTACTGTTGCTCCAACTCACTCCAATAATACTTCAACCTTGATCATGAGCTGTCTCTTAAAAGTCTCAGATTTTGGTGTCACAACACATGATCTCCTATGTCCTCAGGAAACCCAGTAACCCCTCCCTCCCCCTAAGTTTATATAACATTTTCAAAAGAAATTGAGATTCTTCTGGAAATCACAAACCTCACCTATATAACCCCAATAAGCCAGATCTTGTTTAATGTACATAAACAAACCTCTATCTTGTATATATATATATATATCCCTTAGCTTTATAGATCATAACACTCAGTCATAATATATATAAAAGATCTTGTATCTTCTGTACACAAAGAAAAGCAGTATTGATTACTGGCATAGTCAGAACACCTTCTGACTGTACTGTAGGCCGTTTACTGTATTGCCTTCCTAATCCTTTTAGCTCCCGACACGAGCCTTTGTGTATCTTGTCAAGCTGCTTGGCACTGTGTCACCCCTAACATAGAAAATAGACCTGAGTTAGAAAACAAGTAAGCGATCTCAGCCCTGCTCTAACTCTTCCTCCTCGCCCTGTTTTATAGTCGCTGGAGCACAGGCTGCACAGTGCCAACCACTCTTTGCAAGCGACCCCCAACAGCACCATCCACAGCCTGGTCCATTCAGTTCACCCACCGCTGGTCGATCTGTGGAACACAGGGCAGATGGAGGCCTATCAGACGGAGACTGGAGGCTACATAGGCGTGTCAGCGATCGTGGAGCCGAGCCTCTGTGTTCCCTCTGGAGATGAGATGGTAGGAACAGAGCACTCCCCGCTACTGGAGCAACAGGAGGAGGAGGAGGTCAAGGTGAGGTGAATGTCGGGTTAGATTACATAAAATCACATTTTCAGTGTTTAATATTTGATCTGTGAAGTGCTGAGCGAGCACTGTAAAAGACCATACTGGTGGCTTTTATTCAATTAGCTACAAATCATATAACATTTACATTTCCAGTCATCTAGGCCGGATATGGGTTGGTTTCAATTTATGCCAGTGTGGTAAGAAGTAATTGACACAGCCATGATAAAATGTTTTGATAATCATTAAACACTCTCTGTTTCCAGCCCCTAAACTGAGATAATGTGCTGCTTTCCTGATTTATATCTTTTTACTGTAAATTGAACATCTTCTCCATCTTTTGCTGGATGAACAAAAGCCGAAGTCACCTCAGGCTCTGAGAAATTGTGGGGGGCATTTTTCACACATTTAATAGGCTAAACAACTGTAGAGTAATCAAATAAGATACTATATTAATATAAAACAAATGTTTGTTGCAGCAGTAGTAAGAGCATCAACTGGCAGTGATGTAATTGTTGCATAAGAACAGGGACTGGTTTGAAAATGGGTCTTGCAGGGAAACTTAGGAGTTTGCTTCTGACTCTGCAACCTCTTTAAAGGGTGCCCCTTTACTGATTTCCACCCACTGAGCCTGTTAAAACCATTTTATGATGTCTTTTGTAGCTCTGCAGGGAGCTTTCCAAAGTTTGGTAAAAACAAAAACAAAAAAACCCTGGTGATGTTAACAGAAAGCCAGTGTTACTAACTGAAAAGGCTGGCTTTGAAAGAAGAAGAGAGATGCTTATGAGATGCATTATGGGAATTGTAGGAATCCAGTTTTTGGAGCTTGACCCATACTACAGACTAAAAATCATGAACTTATTAACTTTATGAAAGTGTAAAATTAAATTGCCCCTTTAATGCACAACACTTCCAAATTCATATATCCTCTTCCTGATGTCTGTGTCATTGGATTTCCCTAAGACAAAGGCCATGAATGTAAAGCTTTTCAGCAGCTTTCTACTCGAACAAGAAACAGTGAATATGATTTTACAAACCAACAACATCATAGACAAATAAATGTAGTGTAATGGATTACACATTTCAAGCAAGTCTTTATTAGTTGATCTTGAACTCTGCTGGTTGCCTGAAAGACAGTAAATCAATCTATAAACCTATGGCAGTTGGCAGTCATATATACAATACAGGACATATAATAAAAATCAATCAGTTTAGATGGTTAATTAGTAATACCTGGATGTGAATCACTCCTGTGTGTGACCTAGCTTGACTGAACCTTCTGTGTGTGTCCTCAACAGGAGGAAGAGATGACACTGTGCATGGAGCCAGAGACGGCCACGTTGACTCCGCCCAGGCAACAAGGGGATGCCTCTGGTGGCAGTAGTCCGGGGCAACCGCCAACAGAGCCAATCACAGAGCGGAAGGCCTCCGATGTCACCTCCAGCTTCATTCAGACACTAGAGGAAAAGAACAAGGAGGGGCCAGCCGCCTCCATGGCAACCAACTAAGTTCCTGGCTGTCAAGAGACTCCTTCTTACAAACTGACCGGGGAGTCAGCGAGGAATGAGCGTAATAATACAATATATATCTATTAATCTGTTCCTTTTCAGGTATTAAAAACAAGACTTTTTTTGGTTGCGAGGTGAATTCTTCAAAATGGTGAAAAACAGATTTAAACGTTGACTCACTACGAGACAAAAGCTGATGCAACTTAGGACACCTATTTCTTTGTAAGCCTTACATCCCAAAGGGAACTGACGAGAGGAACGAGGAGGAGGAGGAGGAGGAGGAGGAGGAAGAGAAGCATTAACTGACCGACCAAGTTGAGACGAAGAGGAGGGGAACGGAAACATGCATGCTTTTTATGAAGACAAGCAACTCGACCCTGTCATCGTCTTATAATAATAATGAAAATCTATCATAATAAAACATTATAATAAGAATAATTTTGTAATAAAGCAAAAAAAAAAAAAAAAGAACAGACAAAAAATCCTTTGTAATACGAGTGTATGATAAGATTTAAGAGTTTTTCCCTATGGGAGCCAATACTGTTCTGTTTACCAGCTGTCTACTCGACATATTCAGTCGCTTTAGTTCAATTAATTTCCCCGTTGCATCGAACACACACCGTATATGTTAATAATTGCAGCCCAAACATTTTCACATGTAATTAAAGTAGGCTCAGAAATTGTCAGCGTTTCAGTGAAATGCAGATTAACCCTAAAATAAATTCTTCTACGATGTTGTGGCACCAGGATGCCCAAGGCACAACCCAGGGACAGGCCTGTCCTGCCGACTGCACACACTAAACTCTGCACAGATAAGGATTGTACTGTAAGATAGTGTGCTTCCTACCTGGTTCTCTCTGTATGCATGTTTCTTCAGAGTACTATGGAGTACCTGTACTATACAGCACTGTATAGACTTTGCACTGAACCATAGTATCCCAGGTGGGGCCACAGTGGGCCTGCGGCGAGCGTGAGCGGCGAGTTTCGTGACGGAGAAATAAAGACAGAGCTGCATAAGCGAATCTCTTTTGCACTGATGCAATCCAACAGATCAGAGGTTGCCTTTGGACGGTCGGCGTTACCCCAGTTCCCATTCTGAAAGCTTTCAGCACCACCGACAACCAAAACCGAGCCACTTAACAACACAAACCCTCAGCTGCTTTTTTTTTTTTTTTTCATAGATGTAGTCGCGATACATTGAGGATAATAACCACTATTTGAATGTACTGGAAGACAGATGGCAGTACATGATGTCACCTCGTGGTCCACATGGAACAGAATAAAACCCTTTCTTAAGAAACAAAGATAAACAAGCGAATCATTCAAACATGTGGGAGTGGAGCTGTTGAAAATTGATTCACTGCTTGCTCACCTAGTCCACCACTGCGCACGCACCCACACACACATACACACACAGACACAGAACACACAAAACACACAAATATCTAAATTGTAACCAGCAATAGGCAGGCAAAACACTGGCTTCCCAAAAGACCAGTGTCAGCTCTGTCGTATAGATGTAAATAGTCTGAGTATATAAAAATCGCCTCTCGCTCACAGTCAACTGTTCGAGTACAGTATGATTTCTTTATTTTTTTACACTTCTCAGTCCCACTTTATTTTGGGATTGTTCTCAAGCTCACACTTCAGGCCTGAGTTTTGTTTTTCCTCATGTACCACCACACAAAGACAAATGAAACGGAGGAATGTTTGCGTTGTAAATAGAGTCGTTCACTCAAACTGGAGTCCATCAGTGGGAGAGACAAAGAACAGTAGTAGGTCTGAGTTCACTTGGGGGGGGGAAGAATTACAGCCCGTGTGCCGTTCAATCAGCCAATCAGGGAATAGAACAGAAGACTAGGACTGAACACTAGAGTCGAATAGATCGGTGTCTTCCTGCTCATCGTGATTACTGTGAAGCAGCTGCCTGGAGTGTGATAATGATTATTATTGATGTTTGAGGAAGCATGTTTCCATTTATTTATTTTGTCTTTTTCCTTTCGCCTGAGGAAGAATGGGTGTTTTCCAGCGAAGATGGGAGTTAAGAGTGAAGAACACGGACTCACTGACAAACTTTACAACAAAACACAACCACTGTTTTCATCTTTACTCTGTTGGAGGAGCACCTTCTCCTCTCACTTTGATGATTGTGTGAGAAACTTTCAAGATAAAAAAAAACAAAACAAGTTTATTGACTTGAATGAATTTATTTATTGATTGCTTCTTTATGCAACGCTGGGGACAATGTTTATTTTTCTACTGACTTGTTGAAAATCCCTTCCAGTATAAGTTAGAATAGGTGTCATGGTTGTAAAGCGGTCTTGTTTGGTCCGGTTTTGAGCACTCTACATTGAAAAAAACCCACCTTGTTAAGATTTAGAGATGGATAGTTTGGCAGCTCTTTATTATAAGAAATCTATCATCATTTTATTTGACTTCAAGGACCCGTATGTTCAGTGACTCATAAACACGAGAAGGCTCAAAACTGCAAACATATTGTCTTTACACAATGGCACATATTAATTTATTTATTGAACAATTACTTGGTGGGGAGGATAACGTGACAGCTTGTACAGAGTCTATACTTTCATGTAGGTACCAACCCTTCTGGGAGCAGTATCTTTTTCTTTATGAGTCTCTTGGTTTTAAAGACATAATGTGGTGGAAAGACTATTGCTTTTTATTTACTGATGGGAACAAGGCTAATTTGGCCAAAAAGAGATATAAGTTCATAAGGAATTATAAGGATGGATGAAAAGAAACTGCTTCAATTTGGGTTATTTTATTGCTTTTTTTTGTTGGAAATCTCAATGAATGAATAAACTAATAACAAGAAGCCAAATATATTTCTGTGGATGATAAGGTTTACTGATCACATCTTTGTTAACCGATCGGTTTGCAATTGAGTTCCTCTTTTTGTATAATTCTACTGCCATCTTCCAAGAGTTACAGTAACTTGTCTGCTGGCATGACGCTCAATCTGCTTCTGGTCCTCTGCCTTTCTCCTTTGTCTCTCTTTCTATCTCTTTGTATCTGTTCTGTATATTTGTGTCTGTCTGTATGTCTGTCTGTCTGTCAGTGTACAGTAAGTCGTCTGCTGTCTTGTTTGGAAGAATCACTGCCTGTAAAAAAAAAAAAAAAATAGTTTCCACATCAACCAAAGGGGATTTGAGGCAATCAGACATGTAACATAGATTTAATTTGGAAATGTGTGGCAAAAAAATAAAAAATACGCTGTAAAAAAACGCTGTAAAAAATTTGGATGGCTTCTGTAAAAGTCTGTATAAAATTGGATTTATTTGTATAAAATGAGGCAGTGTGACTGGTGATACCAGTGTACACTCATGGCACTCTCACCTATGCATGCTTGTTGGACGGTTGTCACAGGACGGTTCTTCCACGTGGTCCCCCCCCCCCCCCCTCTTC
>NW_023339807.1:16877059-16884022 GCF_004916995.1 Morone saxatilis | reverse complement strand
TGGTGTCGCTGAGAAGAGCATTGTATGATAAGCGTCCATTTATGGACCGAAGAACAGATAAGCAGCCATTCATTAAAATGACATTAAACAGTCTTGATTAAGATATTCCCTCCAGATTTGCACTCACACAAAAAATCAGATTAGTAACATCATCTAAAACCATGAACCGCATACTGTTTTTGCAAAATGCCCCCCTTTGCTATATATACTGGATAGCTAAAGTCCAGACTCAACACATTTAAACAAATTATTTGTCTTCTTGTTCATTATTTATTCTCCAGACTGAGGGCCTGTTAACCTCTCAGAGGAGAAGCTTGCTAACTCTTCCTCCAGTTCTCAGTCCCATGTCCTCTAGTCTTGAGAAGAGCCTGGACCTGAGTAACAACAACCTTGCAGGAATTCAGGGTCCAGCTGCTGGCCTGCTCGCGACTTAAGATCTCACATTTAAACTGGAAAACTCTCAGTCAGATCACTTTCAGTCATTTTTTTAAAATAAAAGAAAACTGTTTCTCATACTCTGGTTTACATATTTAACGTCTCTTCTCTGTATATATGCTGCTCTGTCTAGGATTTTTAAATTTCACAGTCCAGAAAATAGATAAAAACTGAATGTGCTGCGATATAATAAAATTCCATGTTACTGATGATCAGATCTTCACATTAATATATACAGTTATCACCAGAAATATATTAATCTGGGGTCGAATAGATTCGAGAAGATCAAATATTATTATGTAGATTTGGATCATTTGATCTTTTCATGATTATTGTTTTTCATCTTGATTCATATCACAGTCTCCAAACTGTTTGATTTGATATCAGCAAGGGAGAATTTCAAGTAGCTGAGCTAATGAGATTGCTGATGTTTGAACTGTATGACCAAAAGTCCAGACTCAACATTTGAGCACAAAAAAGACTCTTACGTATATTAAAACCGTAATCATGTGTCTATCGTTTATTCATTAAAAAATTACTCCAGACTGAGTTGTTCGTGTAACCTCTCAGAAGAGAAAGCTGTACCAGTCTCAGGTTCTCATGCTACCCATGGCCTCTAGTCTGAGAGAGCTGGTACTCTGAGTAAACATAGACAACCTGCAGGATTCAGATCGTAGAAGATCTTCTTTTTCTGGACTGAAGACTCCACATTCTAGAACTGGAAAACCTCTCAGGTCGGAACCGCCAGATAATCATATAACCCAACGATCAGCAAAAAACTGGTATGACTTATTAAAGTGTCATATTAAATTCAAGATAGGATATAAACAACCTAACTGTGTAGATTGTGTCTACGCAATTAAATATGATTTTGTCAAAAGGACCTTATAACTAAACAGTTGCTATGCAGTAGCTTTCTAGACTCGAGAGAACCTTCATATTCATAGAGATATGAATAGCTCACTCCTTGTTCTGGCTCATTAGTAGGGTAACCTACTACGAGGAAGGATTTTAACTACTATTATAATCAATAACACATTCCTTGTATCTGGACCAAAATGTACCTGAACAAAAACCAAAAGCACAGAGCCAAGTATTCACAGGGGGGTTCCTCAAGAACTGGTTTCAGGATAAAGAGCAGACTGGTTTCCTCTGTCTGGTGGCGACTTTGATAAACCACTGTGAAGTCACATTTTTCTTTTGTGAGTGCACACAGCGCTCTGCTCAAAGTCTTTATTGTCCCTTTTTGACCAAAGCTTCACTCTTCATAAACACATTGTAATGTTTTTAGCATGCTAGCAGCGTGGCTCTATGGATGGTAATGTGGGTCTGTCAGTCCGTCCTCCACTTTGGTCCAGACTGAAATATCACAACAACTATTGGATGGATTGTCATGAAATTTGGTACGGATACTCATTCCCCCTTCAGGATAAATTATAGTAACACTCTAGCAATCCACCACCAGTGTCACCATCAGTTTAGAATTTGTTGTTTATGAGTAAGACTAAAAACAGCTGGCATTAAAAGAACACACAGGACTGCACTGGCACTTCAGATATGAAATACTACCCAGGAAGGTCTCTTTGAATAAGATAAGTGAATCTGGAGGCTTTTCAGACACCAAAACACTGCACTGTGGTTTATAATACTCACAGGACAGGATTTTATAGCTTTATCAAGTTTTCATGATGGCAACTATTTGATCTTTTGACGCTAAGACCATGAGCTAAACAGCACAAATACAGCGTTCGTAGTACAAAGTAATCTACCAGGAATATGTGCTTGAGTGTATTTGATTGGGCACTGCAATGCCAGGTAATGTTGCGTTGAGGTCAAACAGTTTAGCCAAGTTCACATTTTTGCAGAAGACCCTGTGTTTTTTGTCGGCACCCCCACTGCATCACTAGAGGGGGCTGCGTTTTTTCACCAGGGCTAAAATGGGTCACAATGCAGCTATCTGCAAAACTACTGACATTCCTATCAGCCTCGGCTTTTTGTTTAGCGCTAATTAGCAAATACTAGCATGCTAACACACTGAACTACAAATGTGAGCACAGTAAACATAACATCATATAAGCATCATGTTTGCATGCTGACTTTAGCATTTAGCTCAGATCACCTAAATATACCTAAATACAGCTTCACAGAGCTGCTAGAATGACTTCTTTTAATCGTCATTTTTTATTGTTGTAAATAATTAAAAGAAGCTAGTAGACAACATTAATATTTATTATCTTTAAAAATTACAGACTGGTAACAATGATTTGAATATTTACCATACATCAAATATATGATAAATGTAAGTTATAATTTAAAATGAATCTCAATCAGTAAACTTTAAATGCATGATCTCTTTGACCTCTAGGTCAAATTAATTAAGTCTTCATCAATATATTATTTCATTATCATACGATTCATTGCTGTCAGTAAATTTTTGATCAAGGGTAATTAATGAAATTAACAGATATATGACGTACAGCTACATTCAACATTTCCAAGATATGGATGGACATTGAACATTAGTGACATGTAGGACTGAACATGTTTGTTTGTCTGCAGTTCAAAAGACACAGGAAGGCACCTGAGATTTTGAGTGAAAAAGTGAGACTGTTGTAAGAGTAGAAAAAAAATATCCTGTACTACAAGTTTCAGGAGCTGTGTGTGCACCATCGTCCTGCTCGCTGAGAGCTGAATGTCTGCGAGGGCTACAGATGAGCCCGACTCCTCCACCCAGACAGCAGCTCTGTCTCTGTCTGGGGAAAAGGAGTGAAATCAAAATAAGGTCAATGTCTTTTCTCTTAAACCCCAGTTTATATGGGCTCATCTGACTCCTCGCTCTCCCTCTCCTCCTGCAGGGAGGATAGTGTGAGGACAGGGCTGGTGGGTGACACAGGGGAGGCAGGGGTTGAAGATGAGGTAGGGCAGGAGGTAGAGGGAGATGCAGGCTCTTCTGAAGCACCGTCAGCCCCTCTTGGGGTGGCAGAGCCACTGCTGCTCCCTGTGCTGCTGGGGGAGGAGGAATCAGAGTCACAACCAGGAGCTCCTCTGGAAGATGACGCCTTCCCTCGGGAATCCTCTTTGGATTCCTTCCTCACCAGCTCCCCTTCCCTCCTGCTCCCCTCCCCCCACAGGTCTCTGTCCCGGGTGGGGGAGGAAGGGGTGGATGAAGGAGGTTGGTGCTTCTTGGTTTTCCTGCTGGCGTCTCTGAAGCTGGCCAGAGGGGGACGAAGTCTCACCCCGCTGCGAGTTGAACCCTCTATAGCTTTCTGTAACTGTTGGAAGACAGAAAGAGGTTGAAACACACACAGAGGCAACACATAAAGCGAAGAAACATGTGTTAAAAAGGTTGGATTAGTAAAGAGAGCATTCAGGGAGATGAGTAGGGGGCGGTTAGTGGAATAACCACATGATTCAGAGCATAAAGCGTGATGCAACCTCTGAAAGAACAACTGCCCACAACTCTCATGACACATTACAGGATCAAACCAAGAGAGGTGACAAAAATATGCAGATGAAGAAAAAATGAAAAGGAAAAAAAGTGACTTTACCTCTTTCAGTGCCACGACACCCACCAGCTTTCCAATACTGGTGACATAGGCATGACTGAGACCCAGCAGAGAGAACAGAGTGTGGGTCTGCGTAATGAGAGAGAGGAGGACATGATCCAGTCAGTGTTAAATGTATTGTAGTGTGACAGTACCCTCCTTGCATGGCTGCACTGTTTCTCATAAACAATTTCTCCACAAGTTAAAGAGGAAATATATGGCTTTGCTACATAGCATGAGTCACAGCAGGAAATCCAAGATTTAAAGCTTTGTGGTTGTATGGACAGAGAACAAGCTGCAGTGAACCATAATGCATGGCCATCCATAAGACACAAAATACAAAACTCTTAAAGGAGTATGACTCAAGATGTATTTAAGATATAAGATCAGATAGAACTTTATTTATCCCAAGGGAAACTGCAGTGGTTGCAGTACAAAGAAGGAAAGAGTGCAACTATAAAGAGTGGAAATACAATAAAATATCAACAATGGTGCATGTGTAAAGATCTGAATAACAGATATTCAAAATCCACATTATGAAGCCCCATATGTCCTGTAAACCAGAAAATTGTAATGATTGAAATCCACAAAGATTTAGTATTAAACCTCCATAAATTGGAAGACTCACAAGAGACTTGATTTGTATAGCCAAAGCGGAGGTGGAGACATCCTTACTTTTTATATGTCAAGTATTGGTGAAGTTCCAAAATCACTATACATTTCCTGTGATACTCCCAAATATTTTTATTCGCTTTCTTGCCAGGAGTTAGATCAGAAGATTGAGACCACTCTCATCTAAAAAAAAAAAATCTAAAAAAAAAAAAAAAAAAAATCTAAAACTACAGCCAGGAGACAGTTAGCTTAGCTTAGCATAAAGACTGGAAATAGGGGGAAACAGCTAGCCGGACTGTGTCCAAAGGTTTCAGCATTTGATAGGCAAGCTCACTAATTTTGGAGTGAGCCAAACAATTCTGGAAGCTGTGTATAACAGCTTTTAACTTGGTATGGTAATCTGAACATTGAGAGGAGGGGTAAGCAGCAGAAAACAGTGAACTTGGCCTCCAAAATTTTGCCACAAGCCACAAAAGCAGCATGTATGATGTATTTTGTGCATGGCTTATATGTCACCCAGGTGTTGCTGTGTTCACCTTGTGCAAAGATGTTCTTTCCACCAGCTGAAAGGGAGAGGGGTCTATACGTATCTGCTCCATGTCGACTGGTTTATTCAGCTCTTCCTCTTCCCAGGCTTTGATCTGCATCAGCCAATCACAAGGCAGAGAGATGGACTCAGCAGTGTACAGAGCTTCTAATTCATTTGGATGGTTTGATTGTCTCATTGTTGGCTGTGTGAATGCTTAATCAATAAGGTACAATACCTCCTCTGGGGACATGGTGTCAGTCAACGGAGGGACCGTGGTCTCCTGAGGAAAGGGGAGGAGGACAGACAGAGCGAGGGACAGATGGATGGACAGTCAGTAAGTCTGAAATGGTATACAGATGATGATAAAATGACCCCAGGAGGTTTTATGTCACCACCCACTGCATAACATGTCAACTCCTTTATGTATGCATCTTGTCACGCCCTTCCCATCGCATGAGTGAGGTTGGCTCGAGCTGCCATCTTGGAGTGATGCCCCTGTCTGAGCTGTCACTGCCAACTCGACAGCAGATCAGTGATGCGCTTTGAGCTTTTGGGGTCAAAGTGATGAGTATGTGAGGTTGATCTTAGCAGCGTACCTGAGTTTCAGTCTGGCCTGACGAAGACGTGGAGGAGAAGAGTCTCTGAAGGGTCCTTCTGACAGACGGCAGCTTACGCTTGTCTGAGGACGTGATATGGTAACACATGTAAGAGGAGAAAGAAAGCGACATCTGATGGGTGGACTCTTTATGTGCAGTGGAAATGTCATGTTACCTGAGCCTGTGTGGTTGGTGGAGGACTCCTGAGGTTTGGGGGATGGCATGGGCCCGTTACATTCCTCCTGTACTTGAGTCTGCGGGCACAACACGGTAATTGCATCATGTTTTTAAAAAAAAAGCTAAGCTACTTTCTGTAAGTTAATTTATGGTTTGTTTTTTTCACCTTGTCTGCTCCCTCCTCTCCGCCCTCCTCGTCTACAAAGGTGAAGGACTCCCAGCTGACTTTGGAGCCCTGGCCTGGTGAACTCTGACCTCTTTCGAAGACTCGTCTCTCTGGTGAGAGCCACCAGTCAAAGACGGCTTGAAGCTCCGTCCTCTCGATGGAGCCCAGAAGAATCATGGATTCTGCAGAGAGAAGGGTTAAAGGAATAGGTCAACACTCTGGGAAATAGCTTCCTTGCTGGGAGTTACTCTCAAGTCTGTGCGCTAAATACTAAGATATAGCCAGTAGGGATTTAGCTGAGCTTAGCATAAGGACTGGATACGGGGAAACAGCTAACTTGGCTCTCTAAAAAGGTGTTGAAGTGAAGCTCATTATATTACACATTGTGTTTTGTTTGTTTATTTCACACAATTTGGGATACAATGGGACTATTTCTTGGCTGGGAGCAGTGATTTTCTGGAGTCCGTAACATGTTAATTAGTGAGTTTTAGTGATGCTGGTAGGCAATTCCCTTCCCTTTGCACAGAGCTAAGCTAGCTGTTCCCAAGGTTTCAAGTCTTTATGCTAAGCTAAGCTAACTTTCTCCTGGCTGCAGCTTCAGCCTACCTTTAGAGTCGACCAGGGGGATGGTTTTTAGAGTTGTGGTCTCTAGTAGATCGTTTAGTTCCCGATAGGTGGATTGAGAAGACAGAAACTTCACTCTGCGCACCATGATGTCCTCCACAAAGATGTTATACTTGCTGGGGATGCAGAGAAACTACAATAAATACCATTTATTTTACAGTGACAGCTGTATGGAAAATGTAAACACATAAAATAAGGGTTCTCGGGCGCCCGGTTGGCTCAGTCGGTAGAGCTGGCAACCCATATACGGAGTTACTGCAGCGGCCCAGGGTTCAAATC
>NW_023339807.1:16858359-16876959 GCF_004916995.1 Morone saxatilis | reverse complement strand
TTTGAATCCAACCTTCGGCCCCTTGCTGAGTGTCATCCCCTCTCTCTACCCCCCTTTCCTGTCTATCTTCGGCTGTCCCTATCAATAAAGGCAATAAAAGGCCCAAAAAATAACTTTAAAGAAAATAAATAAAAAATAAGGGTTCTCTCTCTTTTAACTTTACCTGATGTGCCCGAGGGCCAGCTCAGGCAGGTAGGGCAGCTTCTTCACCTGGATGATGGAGTCGTAGAGAGAAGGCTGCAGACCCTGGGCCACCATGTTTGCTAGGATGACCGCCACCATCATGGGCAGGATGTGGGAGATTTGACCGGTCAGCTCGAAGCAGATTACTGCAGTGGAAACCGTATGTGTGACAGCTCCCGTCATCGCTGCCGCTCCTGACAGAAGGCAGAATGCAGGATATGTAGTAAGGATAAAGTACTATTCCTCCATATGATTCTTCTGTACCTGTAAAATATCCAAATTTGGGCTTGAAATGTAATACTTCTTATAATATAGTATCTATTATATCCATTTATTTTCTAACCTGCTTAGGGTCAGAGGCTGAAGTCTGTCCCAGCACATAGGCAAAAATTACTAAAATGTATCTGATAATCTCATAATGAAAAAGATGAAATCCATTCATTTTTGTGGTGAAACACACAGTGTGGTTACAACACTGAGTTTGACATCAAAGTCAAGAGTTTTTAATTACTTTAAAGGTTTAATTTGTGGAAATTCAAATGTTTTTTGGCTAATATTATAAATTCACGTTCAAAATGACACTGTATACTGGACTCATTTTGAACAACATGCTACAAGGTCAAGTAAAAATGGAGAAACTGTTTCTAAACTAAAGCTAGATCACCATATTTGAAGTGGAGGAAGATAAGTTTACATGTCAGGACAGAGAGAAGTCCAGAATGGTAAATTTGGATCTACATGTCTTCAATAAGGCTCAGGGTCTATGGGAACCTAAGTTTGAGAATAACCTAAGATTAGTAGACTGACCAATGACAGCGTAACCTCCCGGCAGGATGCGGTAGACTATCCCATCAAAGAGGATTCCATTTGGGAAAAGAGTGGCCATGATCTCTCCCACGAGGCGACCGAAGGCAGCTCCTTGAGAAGAGAGATAAGACACGCTGGTAAAGACAAATTGAACTGAAGCTCAGCAGGAGATACTGCACTCGCGTTACAAAATCCTCTTACCTAATATGAACACTGGCATAAAGGCACCCGAGGGGATGGGCATCGTGGTGGAAACTGCTGACATCCAGAACTGCAACACAAAAACAGGATCAAAGTAGGATCGAAACCAATCCCAGGGTTTCTTCTTTTTCACATATATTTTCAAGGCAACATGTATTGTACACTGCAAGAGGGAGAAATACCTTCATGACACAGAAGAGGAGGAGGATGACAAAGACGCTGACGTGTGGATGGAGCCACGCAGATGAGCGACCCAGGCCAGGGGGAGCAGGAGATCCTGAGATTTTGGTCCAGGTGAAATTATCAAACAGGGAGTTGATGCACTCCCTGGGCATCAGCTGCCAGAAGGGATAGACACACATAAACAAACTGAGCTTTTCACATGAATCTTTTAAAAAAAAAAAGTCACAGTCTGTAGTAATACCAGGAACAGTACAACAGATTCAATGAAGGAAAAAAGGTCCCAAAACTTCATTCAACTGAACTGATATAAATATAAATGAAAAACTGATTACATCCTATTGTTGTTTTAGTCAAGTGGTCTGACAAAAAGTATATAACACTCACTCCTCTGCTCATTAAATTACACTGGCTGCCTGTATCACAACGGATCAATTTTAAAAAGTCACAAAGATCCTTTAAAGAACTTCATAACCTATCCCCTTGCTCATCTCACAGACCTGTTTCGGACTTACACTCCCTCCCACTGACAGACATCAACCTCAGCACAATGGGTGCCAGCACTTTCTCATATGTTGCATCTAAACTGTGAAACTCTCCCTCACATCTGTACACTGGAATCTATTATAGACTTTAAAACTGCTCTTGAAACCCATCTTTTTAAACTAGCCTACTAGCAGTTTAAGTAAATGAACTGCCTCTTATTTTATTTTATAATATACATTTTTATCTTATTGCAAATTTCTTTTGTTGTATTGTTGATCGTAATGATGTTGTATTACTTTGTTGTTGATTGTATTGTTGTTTTATATGATGAAATACACATACATACATTATCAAAAAAAAAGTAAAAACTACATATTTAATATATACTGTACAGTATACACGTAAAATACACGTAGGATTAAGGATTTGTTTCTTATGAGCAACTGAATTTTCTTTGCTGACCCCCTTTTTCAAAAATATCATAAGTATTAATGAACACACATCAAAAAGAAGTCTGGGAGCATAAAATTGATTCAGTCTAACCTCTCCTGCCATAAACTGTCCAAATCCAGGAGGAAATGTGAATGTGGCGATGATCAGCGTCACTGCACCTGGATAGATCAATCGACTGGGAGTACAAAGAAAAGCACACACAGTCATGAACAGGAAGCCTAATGTATTCTCAGAAACCTCCAACATGGCAAAATAAGTGATATAACAGAAATAACTGTCTCAGTACAAGTGTGTATCACAACTGTACGACTCTCCTGCTGTTGCTGCTAGCCTCTCTAATGGTGGAGGGTAATGTTCCCTGACTGCTGAGTCTCACCACAGGATAAGTGAATCTCCACATTGAGTGAATAACTGGCTGAAAGGTTGTTAAGGCTTTGCTGCTGTACTGGCCAGTGTTGTGAGACTGATGAGTTTGGGGAGTGGAGTTGAGACACATTAAGAGGAATTGGGTTTGAATGCGCAAACGGTTTGAGTTCCTTGAAACAGTGTCTGCTACCAGAAGCACTGTAGTTTAAAAGTGCCTCTTTAATCCACAGCAGCAGGGAGTGCATGGTGGTGCTTGTGTGTTGGGATCTCACTGTTTGGTGAGGAAGCGTGTGAGCGCTGTCGGTCTTCTCATGAAAAGAACCACCTGTCTGTTCAGGTAGACGAAGAACGCCCCGAGGAAGCCACAAGAGATCCTAAAAACATGAGGACAAACTTGTTCTTACTGCTCGACCTGCACAAGGTCTGAGAAAACAATGAGATATTGTATGGACACAGTATGCTGTGTGTGTAATATAACTGGTAAGACTATTTTTATACACAGTGGTGTACACACGTGTATTCATAAATATCCTCACCCTATTATTGCGAATGCAGGCAGCTCCTGCAGGTCAAAGGGGAAATCCATCCGGAAGTTAGTTTTGAAGAGAGCTGTGATTGTGACTGAGAGAAAATGATAAACATCAAACAAATGTAACTTCAGTCTCTCATTTCTGTGCTCAGTATGTTGAGTTTGCTGAGTTCACAATGTCAGAACATAAAACTAACAAGATTATGAAACAGAGGATAAAACATTTTAACAGCACTCCCAGGCAGTGGATACAAGCTACACACAGACACAGAACAACATTATCATCCCACTGGAGTCTGTTCATGTCCACCTGATGAATTTGAGTCCAATATTTATGTCTTTTTACCTGTTTTCTCCTGAAATATCTGACTAATTAAGAACTTTGTCTGTGTCCTGTTTGGTGCTGGGCAGGTAGCATACAAGCTGTGTAAAAATGAGATTTACTACTGACCTCTGTTTGGGAAGATAAATATTAGATGTCTTGTTGAGTAAGAGTGGATTGATGTTTTTATATATACATAATTACTATAAACGTTAAGAAGTTAATGTAATAAAGGAAATAAAGGGTGCAGGGATTTTAATACAAGTAGTGAGTATTTTATTCTATGGTGTATACTGTAGTTGATGACTTGAATCATTTCTGGTTTATCTAAAGAAGCAAATATTACTTAGCTGTCATATTCAGCTACTTTCCATAAAATGCCAGCTCAGCAGTCTTTTACAACAGTGTGTGTGTGTGTGTGTGTGTGTGTTTGTGTGTGTGTGTCCATACTGCTTCTCACCAGCATCCTTGTTCCAAACAGAGAGCACCCTGAATATGAAGGCGCTGAATGTGGCGGCAAAATATCCCCGCCAGTAATTCCTCACCGCAAAGTAGGTAGACGTGACCTCAATACTGAACAACACCCCTGGTGGTGGTGGACAGAGAGAAAGAGAGAGAAAGAGAGAGAGAGAGAGAGAGAGAGGAGGACAAGGGCAGAGAAGTGGAGACCGTAGGCCCAGACGCGAGAGACGAGAGAGAGAGAGAAGAGAAGAGAGAGAGAGAAGAGGGAGGAGAAGGAACGACAGATGAGAGGAAGGAAAGAGAAAGAGGAGGAGAAAGAAGGATGAGAGAAACAAGAAACAGAGAAACAGGGAAAGGAGAGAAGAGAGAGAGAAAGGAGAGGAGACAAGTTAAATAAAACAGAATTTTAGGTCCAAAATCCTTTGAAATGAGGGTGTAATTACACACACACAGGAGAAAACCACAGGAGTGAATACACACACTTGTAACACAACCCAAACACACACTTAACACTTACACACACAACACGCCCTCTCTCTCTCGTCTCTCTCTCATCTCTCTCTCTCACACACACACACAGACTCTTTCTCTCTCTCTCGCGTCTCCCACAAACAACAACACAACACACAGGGACATAATCAGCATATGAAGCAGGAATTCTGACAAGATAAAACAGCTGAACAAAAGACAAGGTTGAAATAAAGAACATTTATGCAGCTAACAATATCTTTTTTAATTTCTTTGGTGATTGATGTCTTATTATGTGTTTTTTGGTTTTGTATATTAATAGACATTGAGTGGGCTGCCATTAACATCAATCATTATTGAATAATAGTTTGTTCTATCAAAATATCAGAAATATTACAGTTCCAGTTTCCCAAAGTGGAAGTTAGCTATTCAAAGTAACTTGTTTTGTCCTCACCAACAGGTCCAGTTCTCTTTTAAAACTTTAAGGTTATCAATTAATTATCACAACTTGCTGCCTGTCCATCTGGCAGGAGGTACAGATCAGGTACCCGACACATGTAACCACACAGTGACATCACAGGGTACCGGAAGTACACCTGTACATCACTGCCGCAAGGTTAAACCACTAGAGGTCAGCAAAAACAAGATTTTCGGGGTGTGTTACGTTACTCTTTAACAGACTGGCATTACGGAAATATATTACCAAAGAGCAGTGATAAATTGATTTTCCAACTGGAAAATGTGGCTCAGGATCTTGGTCACTAGTCTTTAAACCAACAAGTCTGTCTATGTTATGCATTTATGTAAATAAACATTCACCAGCTGATGTCATTATTGGATGTTTTAAAGATGAAAATACTAATATAAGGTGCAATACCTGGGTCAATGTGCAATTCACTCGATTATTATGTCACTTTGTATTTACCTATAACTTTTGCCACACCACAATCTTAAAACTCCTTACTATTTAATTTCTGTTTTATTGAAATCTTATTATATCTCTTAGGCTCTTTTATTTCCATTTTTATTTTTACTATGTGTATATACCTATACATTTATTTCTATTCTATATATTGTGTTAGATATTGTATATAAGTACAATTTCTTCTCTAACAAATTTCCCCCCAGGGATCAATAATGTATTTCTGATTCTGATAACAATACAATATTGTGGACCCCAGGAAGACTAGCTGTGCTTTAGGGCAGAGTGGATGGGGATCCTAACAAATAAATAAAAATGTTAATATCAGTATTGGTCGGGCTTTATTCTTATATCTTACAATGTCTCAAGACCAGCAACTGTACAAGGTCTTTGCCAAAATAAAATACAGTCTAAATGAATAACTTAACAAAGAATAAGGAAACAATAGTTGTAGTAGATAGTTTTCAATACTCTGTGCTACTGACACATTTCAGGTATGGCCTCAGTACAGTATGATCCAGTATAGAGGGATGTTTGGTGCAGAAGTTTTGGTTGTATGAGGTGTGCAAGTTGTACAGTACCTCCTAGTGGAGTGCCGAAACAGCATCCCACCCCCACGGCACAGCCAACAGTCAGAATATCTGTGTAACCATAAGGGTTCTACTGACACAGAAAACAGCGGAAAAAACAAGAGGGAAATAAAGGGGTGAGAGAGGGATGAAAGGCGTAAGATGATGAAGGGGGAAAATGAAGTTGACAAAAGGGGAGACAGAAAGACAGGAGAGTGAGTTGGAGAAAGAGAGAATAAAAGATCAAGGTGAAGCGGACGTAATGGGGAATCACAGGGGGAGAATTGACAGAGGGGAAGCAAAGTGGAATAAAGTGAATAAATAATGCTCACTGAAGTTTGGTAAAAAAGAAAAAGAAAAAAGTGATAAAGAAGGAGTAAAATCACATCAAGAGAATGTATAGCAGAGGATGCACATGCCAATGAGAGTAATCAGGAGAAGCAATTAAGCAATCAGGAAACAAACCCAGTGGTCACACTGTCCTTAGAGACAGATCCCTGCAGCTGATTGCAGACCAAAAAAATTAAGGGTATAATAAACTGATTAATCAAGACCTTGAACTATAAGGTTACATGTAACTTTTTTTAAATCTTAGTTGAGTTAGTCTGGTCTTTGTTGTATTATCTTTTTAGACGAATATATTTTTTAATCTGTGACTTACTGAAAATGCAGTCAGACTTTGAATCTCACGACTTTAGCAAAACACTGATGCAGAGAGGAACTTATAATTCAAGGCCTGTATGCAGTGTTGTGGGCAATCTGAAAAAAATAATATTGATTTACTTTGAATTCATCACTGCTGACACTGGTCTGAGGTTAGATTTGAATTGGAATAGTTTGGGAAATACATTTATTTGTGTTTCAGTCACGAGTTAGGTGAGAGGATTGAAACTACTCTATGGGGAACATGAAGCTAGGGTATATAGCTGGGAGTCAGTTAGCTTAGCATAAAGACTGGAAGCAAAGGGAAACAGCTAGCCTGGCTTTCTCCAAGGTAAAAAACCAGCACTTATAAAACTATTTTATATTCTATTTCATAAGTCCTTTTATTGTTTTATGTAAACAAAAACAAAAACAGTAGTTGTAGAAGTTGTTGGTTTTAGTGTGCTGAAACTCTTGGCCACGTTTCCAGGCAACAGGTCTCTGCTTCCTAGCAACCACAAAGTGGCCACAGTGTTTTCATGTTATTCATTTTTTATGTTACACATTTGTAGTGATTCAAAGTGAAAACAGATACAAACCATTTACAGCTCCTTTTACATTTGTAAAATTTGCGGCCATGTTTCCAGTGGTTTGCTGATACTTTGTAGTTCTTATCGCCACGGTCTGAACAATATGACAGGAACACGCCATTAATTAGACAGTGGTTCTCAACCTGAGGGTCAATACCTCTGCAGGGGTTGTGGGAAAATGTCTGGGGGTCACTAAAAGGTTAGAAATTGTGTAAATAAAATAACGGAAGAAGAGACGGGAAGCAGCTCTCAGTGATGTGGTCCCTTTAATGATATTAAACACGGGACAAGAACTCAAAAACACAGTAAAGATGATTTTGTTGTGATTCTACATGGTTGGGAATGAGTGTTAGAGGTGCCGATAGGTGGATTTGTTTACCCTCGGCAAGAACCAGGCTAATAGCTTTTCTCCTGCTTTCAGTCTTTATGCTAAGCTAAAATAACTACCTGCTCGCTTTAGCTTAATATTGAGAGTACAGACATAGGAGTGGTGTCTATCTTCTCATCTCACTGTCAGCAGGAAAGCCAGTAAGTGTATTTCCCAAAATGTTGAACTATTCCTTTAAAGTGCAATCCCAGGCTCAGCTACAGTATTATTGACAGGTTAATCTGCATGTTTAAATATTCATTCAGTTTTATTCATCACTTGTAATGCAGGACACTGGTCTGAGGTCAGATTGAACCTCCATGTGTTGATGATGTTATTTCAGGGGGACAAAGCTGACTGGAGACTTGTGCCTGAGCGAGTCAGGGGGGCAAGAGCAGGGCGGGACTTGCCTCCCACGGGGGCAGCGAAACAGGTGGCCACTCCCACGGCACACGCACACACCAACAGGTCCTGGTTATGGGTGCCATTCTGGGGTTAAGGTTCAAAAGGTGGAGACGGAGGGAGGGGAGAGAGGGAGGAGGACAAACAGGGATGAATGAGAAAGCCGAGGGGAGGTGGAGATAGAGAGAGCAGGGAAAAAGGGAGACAGGGATATGGGAGGTCACTGTTAATACACATGCCAGACATTACCATCACACTATTAATACAGTGAGACATAAACACAGACGAGGTGCGAGGGGCGAGCCAAAACAAAGACATGAGAAACAGGGAGGGGAGGGAAGGGTGTGAGCTGGGTGGGAGAGAGACAGATGGGGTACAACAGTCACAGGGTTCCCACTTTCTCTTCATCAAATTCAGGGACATTTAAATACATTTCAAGGACTCAAAGCATGTTTGGCAAACAGTCCTCATTTTTAATTTAAAACCCTGTCAAGTAAAATAAATGATGGTAAAGTAATTTAAAAGTGTTGATAAAACAGACTGACAGACTGTGTATGATATTTTCAAGGTCATCCCGTCATTTAAGAGCATCTGCAGCCACACTAGCCACTCTGTAAGACTGCTTTGAGCTAAATGCTAAAATCAGAATGCTAACATGCTCACAGTGACGATGCTTACATGCTGATGTAAACGATAAAAGATAATGCTAATGCTAAAAATATTCTTCTCCAGCTGACTTTGTAGTATTACAGATTATTCATTTTAAAACAATATTAATAATAAACTTGATTTATATAGCACTTTTCATAACTGCTGTACAAAGAAAAAAAAGATAGATAAGATAAGATGACAATATGGTGACATGAGCGCTGAAGTAATAAAACGATGGAACGAGTAAGAACAAATAAATAAGAATAAAAACACGACAAATGGAAGAAGAGATTTAAAAGAACCAATAGAGATGTAGTGTGTCTGAGTTCACTGGGCAGTGAGGTCCATATTGTGGAGGCTCTAATGGCAAAAGCTTCATTGCCTTTTGTCACATACCGTGACCAGCAGGGCTGCATCTGCGTATCTCAAGGGTCGAGGGGGCACATATATGAACAATAAATCAGAGATGCATGTGAGAGCAAGTCTGTTTAAAGCTTTAAAAGTGAGTAATAATGTTTTAAAATCAATTAAAAATTTGACAGGGAGCCAATGTAGGGAGGCAAGCTCTGGGGTGATGTGTTCATATTTCCTTGTCCCAGTTACAAGTCAAGCAGCAGCGTCCTGTAACAACTGGAGACGGTGGTGCAGCCCTGGGTGATACCCAAGTAAAGTGCATTGCAGTAATCAAGCCTAGATTAATAAAAGCCTTTACCACTTTTTGCAGATCACCAGAGGATAAAAATGACCTTTGTTGTCACAGTCACAATTTGTGACTTACTTATCAGAACAGAGGTTTGCATCAAATATTACCCCAAGGTTCCTAGCAGCCTGCTTAACATTATCTTGCAGACCACCAAGATTTGCACCATGAGTTTATGGAATTTGGTGAACCAAACAGGATGAGCTCTGATTTATAGAGAGGCAAGTTGTGAGGTTTGCTAGGCTGCTGGGATCTGTGGATTTTAAAGGCATATATAACTGAATGTCATCGGCATAAAAATGGTAGAGAACATCATGTTCTTATGCTTGAGAACCTAAAAGGGTCTTAAATTAGCGATGTTAACATGCTGATTTAGCATGTATACTGTTTTCCCTTGTTCATCATCTTAGTTTAGCTTGTTAGCATGCAACATTTGCTCAGTTGACTACTAAACACAAAGTACAGCTGAAGCTGGTGTGAATGTCATTGGTTTTGCAGTATGCACAATTTTGGGACCATGAATATCTGTACAATGAAAATCCATCCAACAATTGTCGAGATATCTCACCAAAGTGGTGGACTGACCAACCAGTTAACACACATTGCCAGAGTTTGAGTTTCTCAAATCTGAAAATAAAGATTTTTAGGGCCTGTGGGAACCCTGTAATTACACCAAGGACAAACAAAGCAAGTTAATCAAAAAAACTGCATTCCACATCATCATTAGTGCATTAATGGTAGTCATCAAGGAGACAAGGCTTATGGGTAATGTAGGCGGTTTTGGTCAGGGCCTTGGCTTACCTCATAGACTCCAGAGAAGATGGACATGAATCGACTCAACACTGCGGCACAGATACTGGCAATGTGGACAAATGGACCCTGGAGGTGACGGGAGGAAATCACTGACACAGATGAGCGACATGTAATGTTCAGTATAGTCAGACATTGACTATTGTCTATAAAACAGGGAGTTTAAATGTTGTATCTAAATCTATAAATCACTGTATAATTGCTGAACGTGACAGTTGCCCTGCTACTGTAATGGGGAAAATGAATGTACTCCTTTGCTGAGGACTTGAATAATTTGCTTCAATCCCGTGAGAGGAGGGAGAGAGGAAAAACATGACAGAAGATGATTTATTATCCTCTAAGATGGGAGAAAAGGCAGACAGAGTGGTGGAGAAAAAAAAAAGAGAGGAAGGAGGATGATATAAGTGATCATCAAGGGTGATAGAAACAGAGAAAACAGGTAGTAAAGAGATGAAAAGGGGGGGGTTTGTTTACTTCTTTGCCTACTGGCATCCCACTGCCCAGGCCAGCAGTCAGCCCGATGACTTTAGCTACAAAGGCTTTGAGGGTCAGATATTCCTTCAGCACTACACCTCTCAGGATGGTTTTCAGCTCGGGAATACCAGAACCTGTAAAGCAAAGATGGAGAAGGAGACTAAACATCTGGGCAAAAGGATAGTGAGTGCAGTAAATAAAGAAAACCGGATAAAATGCTGCTATCCTACAAGAGGAAAACAAACATAAGCAGGTAAAACAGAGGAAAAAAACAGATGCCGAGAGAGGATACCAGAGGCTGACAGATAATTGAGAGCTTACCGATGGCCTGTGGGGAAACCAGGTGACAGAAAAGCGAGGCGAACATGACAAGGATCATGGGATAGCTAACCCAAGCGAGGTACTGGAGCGGCACATTGCCCTTAAGCTCCCCATGTATCCACTTATAGGCTGAAAGAGAGAAAAATGACAGAAATAGAAAGACAAAAGAGGACAGAAATAGTGCATTACACACAGGAGTATAAATGGAATAATTACAGACAGTAGAAACCAGAATCTTGTGTTATCAAACTGTAAATCTGACAGTGATAATCTCTTTGACCTTGGCCTTACCTTGCAGGCTCTTGGCACTGGCGTAATCCATACTCCAGCTGACCAGAGCCATAGTCAGTCCCAGAAGAACCAGGAATATCCAGTCATCCCCCATCTTGTTCACTATGTACCGCCGCACACGAGCCAAACAATCTGGGACAGAGAGACAAAATTAATGATTCATCTTGAATCCATTTATCTCTTGATGTAATTACTGACAGTTAGTTATTGTTACAGTGCCTGAGAGGGAATCATTCAGTGTGGTTATGGGCATAGTGACGATGCTATTGCTCACCATAAGGGTACATATAATGTCAGTATAGAATGAGCTGAATGGTTTGTCTTTTTTTACATTTACAAATGAATGTATGTGCGCTAATCCAGGCTAAAATAAAAGCAGCATCTCCCTAGTGTAAAAATACTATATTGTATTTCAAAATTGTGCTCAAAGGCACATCCATAGAGTTGCAGTGTGTAGCACTAAGGTATGTGTTTTATTAGTGTATAATGACCTAAATATGGGAGTTGTTATGTTTTTGTTGCCTTAAAATTAGCCATTTTGACTACAAATGCTGCGGTTGTCTTCTGTGGAGTCCGCCATGTTGAACAACCATGTTTCTATAGTGGACAAACCCAAAACTGGCTCTAGATAGGGCCGTTTTGCAGCCACCGTAGTTTTGCCCTCATGCTTGTACAAAGAAGGTTAAGCGAGTGAGTTGCAATCTACAACTACACATGATAAAATTTGATCAAGTTGGGTCAAGTTTAAACATACAGGATCCTACACTTCCCATAACGCAACTCAAGTATACCTGTACAATGTAATGCAATCCCATCCTCAAACAAGAAATGTGATGGGTAACAAAATGGCATGACCACCATATGATACAATAAGATAACACCTCTACAAGAGCCTTGCCAGAGAGTTGAATCAACCATTATCTGACTCAGTATTATCATACATGGTACAATTATGTGGTAACTGTGTCAGGTTTGCATTAGATTGTAGAGGTGTTCAACAACTGTAATTAACACTACTACTAATTAGCCAGATAAAAGACCAGCCCCCTTTTCAACAGTGTTAACTTATTAATATATTAATGGAGATGATGAATTCATTGTTTTATTGATCAGAAAATTACTGAGAATCCATCCTGCCAGGCTTCAAGCTATATGCTTGACCGGTCAGCGTCCAATGAGGAACTAACCGCAGCTACGACATGAGCAAAGGGCTTGGTTTAACACTAGGTCTGTGTGAGCAGTGACTGTTTGCTTGAAAACAACAATGGTTGCTAAAACGTTAAGCGTAGATGCTGCTAGCATCAGTTATATCAGAACTGGAAGAAGAACAAAGACCGGCACTAAAGCCTTTTCTCAATGGAAAAGATGTTTTTGCTCTTCCCCCAATTGACTTCTGTAAGAGTTTAACTATGTTATGTGTGACAAACCATCCGGCACAGTCAGGTTAGTACATAAAGGAACTCATGACTTCAGTATGTCTAAAATAGGCCAATCCTGCTGGTGCTAAGTCCAACTGCCTCATGTTCTGTGTGGCAGTCTAATTAAACTAATAGCATCATATTTTATGAGCTCATCGTGTTGCATGTAAAATCGTAGTGTGCAAAGCAACCAGTAACTGAAGCCAGTAGATAAATCCTGCTCTCTCTAGAATGTAGTGTGATGTATTTCACAAAAAAGAGTGCCAGTAGCTCAAAACTGTATTTAGTAAAGATAGTGGTATTTTGTTAATTTTCACCCGTTTCCTGGTAACCACATGAGGTGTCATGGCAACCACTAAAGCATGACCATCGAAACAGTTTTGCCTCTTCTTAGAAGACCTTTTGTAAAGCATTTGAACGTGGGCATTTGAATAGAATAACCAGTCACCTTGGCATTTGGAGTAGGGACGAGGCTTCTTGGTAGAAGAGGCGTGGCTTTGATGAGACTCCAAGCTCATGGGGTGATGATGGTGATGCCGCCGGCCATGGCCTCTGCGGCCGGTGGCTGTGGAGTTCTCTCCTGCTTGTCTCCTCCATTGTCTCTCTGTCAGCAAACGGGCAGCCTCCCGTCGGGCGAAGTTTCCCAGCTGCTCCCTGTATTCACCGTACAGCTGTAACCGAGGGGAAACACTGACAATCACTTTGACACAAAAAGTCATAGAAATCATATGTTTCTTGGGCCTCTCAAGAGAAGGGAAAAAGGATGATAGGAGGAGGAGGAAGTGAGGGGAAAAGAAGAGAGGGAAGAGAAGGAGAAATACCTCTGAAAACTGAGACTTGGGAGAAGGATAAAACTAGATCCAGTGCAAAGAGTCTTGAGATAACGAGAAAGAGATGGGGAATGTGCGGCATGTGTGTAAGGGATACACACCAACCTGAATACCCTGGCAGACAGAAATAGACAAAACGGGCATAGAGATCGGAAAAACCCCTCCCTTGAGAGGAGGCAGGGGCTGGAGAGGAGCCAGAGGAAAAGATCCTGGAAGAGAGGACATTCCACATCTTCCCCTTGTCTATGCTTTACACCTACAACCCCACACACACAATGACACACTCAGAAAACACGACACCCTGTCAGTCGTTGTGATCAGTTTGCAGTGTACTCGTTAAAACCATAGAAGCTGTAAAACACTGGAGATCCAGGTGCAGCTACGATGTGCAACTGAAACCTACAGATCACATGCATCCCACCACACAGCAAAGCAAGAGGCTAAATCATAAGGAGGGCTGGCTGCCACACATTTCTGTCTCATGTTCACACAGAGAGCTGACACATCCAACCGTGAGGCCCAGAGAACCAGAACGAAAGCTCAGCTAACTGTGCACAATTGCGTCCACCAATAATTAAACAAAGATGCAACGACAATCTACAATCTCACTTTACACATCACAGAATGACACAGAGAAGCTAGTGTTAATCTGTCTTTTGGTAAGATTTTCTCTAGTGTAAGTGCACAAAAACTGCTTTACATAACCAGTCCACTGTAAACATGAGTCACTACAACCACATGACAAAGTGACTGATATAGAAGTTTATAATTAATACATGAATACGCCACATAGCAGGTGGCCAGCAGTTACACTCTTAAAGGCTCTTGAAAACTTTCAATGCCTCTAAATCATGCAGCACGTTATTTTAAACCTCACTAAACACCGCAAACCACAAACTGTTATTCAGAACAATGTGGCACTGCTAACAGCTTTCATGAGCCCCAGTGCAACAAGTGTTTGTTGCATTATCTTTGTGCTTGCACGCTAAAACCTGAGCTAACAGTAGACCAGTGATGAGTAATACAAAGAAATGCAAATCACTATTTTTAATCACTTTTAATAATTTGGCAAAGTTCTGGTTGAATATTACTTCAAGAATAACTTATTGATGCCTATAATTCAAAAGACACTAAAGACCTCACATGGAAATTATACAAAGGCTTCACCTCAATTAATAAAAAAATCAACCAATTACATACATCAGCACTGAGAAAAGGAAACTAAAATAGCAATAACAGACGAAACGTGGCTTTAGTAGGAGAAAACCAGTCTACTGCAGTAACTCCTTGTTTTGAGATTCATGCTGTGAAAAAATCTGATCAGTTTCTTTATCAGCCCCAACCAGAAACCCAAACTAAGAGGGTCTCAACAAGACGGAGTGTGGATCAGTTTCAGCAGACAATTCTAATATTTTTAGTGGACCATTTAGTCTCAGAGATTATGGACCTAAAATCTGATTTATCTTTTACCTTTTTGTACCTTGGAATTATTCCTAAAGCTCCTGAAGTAAAATTGATACATAAATTCTGAAGATTTTCATGGCTGCAAGTGAAAAACAATTACAAACTCTATCAACTCTATCTGCTTAATGGACAAAATTACACTGAGAAAAATGGGATTGTATAACCATCTAGATTTTTTTTTCAGAAATATTTCATATGCATTATGAACCTGTGCCTTTTTGCTCTTCTCTTAATTTCACTGGTTGCACTGTAGTATTGTGCCAGACTTCATCTGTTTTATGTTCATGCAAAAACTATAATAAAAAAAAAAATTAAAGTATACAAAAAAGTGTTTTGGGGGGATATACATTTTTTTCATTTATACAAAAAGATGATAAAAACATTTAAAAATGACATTGTGGAATGTCTTGTTGTGTTGTAAGCAAAGGAAATGGCAAATTATAAATTATAACATAGACAGACTGCTGAGTTAGATGAACTAAAGCATATTTATCCAGGAATTAAATTAATCTTTGTTGGTCCTTCAGATATTCAATTCAGGAATTTGGCTAGAATCCTATTTGAGTGAATTGTATATAAGTATGTATGTGTAATGTAATATGTTTAATGTACTGTATACTATATATACAATAGCCGTTTGTTCAGTATATTCTTTTAATTCTTATTCTTGTCAAGAACTAAATAAAATAAATCTATAGAGCCAAAAATCACAGTCACACTGTTGCACAAACAACCCATTAAAGCAATAATTGGAAAAGATAAATCAATTAAAATATGTAAACAGATCCACTAAAATAACTTGTGGAGATTAAAGAAAAAGAACACAGGACACAGCAGAGAATTAAAAAAATCACCCGTCCACCATCTGAGCAGACGGAGCCTTTGGTCCTCGGGTCTTTACCTGTTCCTCATCACTTGTCTTTAGCATGATGTGGTAGCAGCTCTGTTCCTGTTCTGTCTCCTGTCCAACACTGCAGACAACCTCACCACCACCTCCACCATGCTACACATTAACACCAAAGCCCTAATCCATCAACATCATCAAACAGGCGCTGGCACCAGGCGCCATCAAAACCAGGGACAGTAACAAGAGGAACCTGTGCACTGTGAAGGTGAAACATTTGGCTTCCCATGCCAGGACCTGTCACAACAAAAAAGTACAACCAGAAAATTATAGTCAAATTATAGTTATTTCTACAAACTTTTCTTGCTTTATTGATGGATTTTGGGTGTATTTTTGCATTATCCCAGCCATTTACATCACCTTTCATTTACTATCACTACCCTACAGTAGCTTTTACATTCATTTAACTGGTCTTGTTGTTGAAATGTTTTACAACAAGGGGTCAATAGTACTTTTATTTATTTAGGTAAGCTTTCTTATTCCACACTTTCAGACCCAAATGATGCCAACTCGAGAGACATTATCTGTAGCAATTCATTAAACTTGATGCAGCAGTCTCCTCAAGACTTTAAATCGATAGAGTTCCCCATCAGGACTTCTTTTATGTCTTCAATGATGAAAACTTTACTTTCCTCAATTTCAAAAGTCCTCAATTTCAAAAGTTTTTCTTAAGGGTTTTTCTTTGCTCCCCACATTTTATTCACTGTTTATAAATATTAATTTATTGTATCATTTGAATGTTGGACATACAAACTGTGACTAAAATAGTAAAAAGGATTCATCACACAAAACTACTCACAAAATGCTATTAAGCCTTACTTTTATTATTCATTTTTAGTTTTGTAGTGTATTTCATTCATTAATATTGCTTTAGCAGCTCAGGTGAAATGTATTGTAGTGCAGTAACAATTAGCTCATTAGCAGAAAATCAATCGCCAAATATTTTAATAATCAATTAATCATTCAATCACAGTTGCGTTCAGACTGTTTGTTGTGGTAAAACTGAGAATGCTTTTTTTTTCTGTCCTGTCTATGAGCATGTAAGGGGATGCACTTTTTAGTAAACAGTCCTCCATTTATGTTGTTGAGTTTTGCTTCATGAAGGGAACATTTTTAATTGGCAAGCTTAGGAGAGAAGGTAGAATATTTAGTTGAGCTTTAAAGTAATTTGTAATGAAATGAAATGTCTGACCGCTCCAATTGTACACTTAAAAAATTACTCGAATTTGTAAGACCTAAACTTACTTTAGGTTCAGTTTCAATATTTATGATTTGGTTGAAGCCTTAAATTTGATGTAATGTCAATCAAAAACATTTAGAAGTAAAAATGTCTATTTATCATCAAACATCATGTTCTACTTTCTTTCTACAACAACTCATTTTGGCATCTTGTTAACTCATGAGGGTTGGCCACTTTATGTGCATGGCATGAAAATCATATGCCAAAGATTAACTAACTCCAGTTTCTCAAATATGAGTTTTTTTCTATAATTATAGTTTGAAAAGTTTTGGACTGTTGGTTGGACAAAAGAAGCATTTGAAAGACGTCACCTTGAGTTCTGGGACACGGTGAAGGACGTTTTAAATGTCTTGTAACAATATAACTGAGTTGTAACCCTCATATATTGCCAATGAAGGTCCACTGAATTCTCAATCTGAAAGAGAGAACCAGACAAACTACTGACAGCGTGAGAGAGACAGTGAAAGCTGTGACGTTTCTGTCTCCATCTCTCAACCGTGTGTTTATTTTGTGTCACCATGTAACCTTGTACGTCTGTGCCGCACAGGGCCAAAACATGACATCAGTAACCACCATCTCTCCAACTTTCACACGCTTCTGAACATTGTTTGACTCTCCAACTGTGGAATGACCTTCCCACTCCAAGTCAAGAACACCAGAGGAAATATCACCTCTTCCTCCTCTTACTTAATTTACTCTCAGCAAGATTCCCTCTACCTCCCCTTGTGGCTAATATTATTTTCCAGCACTTTTCTCTCTCTAAGGACACATGAAAGTAGTCAGGCGTTAACAGTACAGCTCTGACGCTTGCACTGCTCATTATTAGTTTCTTGTGCTCGACTGTAAGAACCCAAGCTCTAATGTTGTGCTTATTACAGTCTCATGGGATGAAGAAAATGGAAAAAAGGAAAACATTCCTCCTTTGGCTTTGTTAGTAATACAAAGCCTGTGTTCAATTATGCCTGTGAGCTGTCAAGAATTCATTCATGGATCTGCCCTTTATGAGCCAGCTTTAACAAGGTGATACTACTGTAAAACACATGAAATTCAAGCGGTAAGAAAAAGCAAACAAAAACAGAAACAAGCTTGCAGAGAGAAAGGGAGGAAGAGCTTCAGTCACAGTGAGCGCCGCTAATGGATGCCGAGGTTGAAGGGCAGTGTGACATTGAGAGTTAATTAAAAAAAGAAATAGCACATTCCTGTGTCCCTCATGAGAGGGAGTCAGCTCTGCATATTCATAAATATCTGTGTGTTTGTGCGGGTTTGTAAGCGTGCTAAGTTTGTGTTTGTGTGTGTTTATGAGCTTGCTAAATTAATGTTTGTCTGTGTGTGTGTGTGTTTTATCTAGCCAGCACCTGCCCTGTTAATCCCTGCATGCTTTAACTAATACTACCCGTGTCCATCTCTGTCACAATACACACACACACACACATAGATAGGGACTTCCTGCAGACCGTTGGACACCATGAACACATGACTGTTCAGGTGTTTTCCTGCATTTTGAAGTTCCACTTCTGCAACAATGTGCAATTTAAAAAAAGCCTGAAA
>NW_023339807.1:16855584-16858259 GCF_004916995.1 Morone saxatilis | reverse complement strand
ACACACACACACACACCCAACACTCCCTCCCAACCAACACACACAGGCAGGTCTCCATATGAATACACTAATTAACCAGCACAATAACATTTCCATGCCTAGTCCGAACACTGTTCAAGCTGTCATGTTCTAATTAAGGCATGTCGGCGCGGCCATAAGAGAAAAATAAACTGTGAACCTTCATGTGTTATGCATGAGCCCACAGTTCAACTTTACACTAAGTATTCCAGGAAAAAGAAAAAAAACTGTGGAAGCCCTTTTATCCTTTATAAAGCTGGTTTAAATGTAATAAGTTAGGTCACAACATGAAATTTAAAGTTTAAAGTACATAAATAAGTAAGAGACGGTACAAAAGCAGCCTTTTTCTACCTTTCATTTACTCACATATGCATCGGCCCTTGCAAAAACTGTCCCAACTTTAGGAAGAAAACACTTCAATATACAAGATAATAAACCTTACCAGAAATTGATCTATATTCAGAACTGTTTCAAAAGTGTTGATCCGCTCCCTCATCTTTGCAGCCGTTCCTCCTGCAGGTTGCTGCTCACTTTCTTGAGTGTCTTTAATACACTGTAATCCCCTCTCTGGATATCTTTGTCTTACATCTGTCCTTTCCTGTCTTGTGACGGACACGGACTATACCTGCTACCTGCCTCCATACAGTATAGACCTCAGTGACTGACAGGTATGACCAGTGCAGCACACACATCTACACACACAGAGGGGAAAGCAGCAGAGGTTAATACAGACACTTGAGGCTTGACAATAAATTGTCAGCAGCTCTTAATTCAGAGGGGTAGATTCTCAGTCAGGCAGTTGATCCAGCAGATTCCTGCAGCAGGATCATAAATGATACCAGGCAGGCAGGACACAAGCTTAAGGTATGAAAATAATACCTGCTGACTGAGTGGAGACCATAACCATATTAACATTGTGTTGGATATGGTGGGTAATACTGAACTGTACTTTAAGTGCCTTCAGCATAGATAACATGCTTTAATAAAGCCTGACTGGGCTCTGGTACAGCATTCAGTATCATGTTGTTGGATTTTTTGTACACAAACAATGTTTTTAGCAGTGCATGCTCAAATCTGGTACTTTAGATAGACTAAGATATTTTACATTAGAACAATAGATTCTACTATGAAAGAATTTTAAACATTGAACTTACTTAAAAACAATGAATAAAAAGTCAAATGCAAATATTTAATCAGGTAAAAATAAATAAAAATGCAGCCCATAAAACATTTTTACGGTACATATCTGCCGACATAAACAATTAATGATTTATTTTGGATGAGCTGGTACCATAATATCATAATGTGGTTACATCAACTGGACTCTATGCTTTACCTTTATTTAGTCAAGTGGTTCTCCAACTGTGGGACCTAAAATGGGTCACTGACTGTTCTATGGTGACCCAGTAGTTCTCACGTGGTTTCTGAGTCTTTGGGGACCAGAGTGCTGCTGGTTTTCTGTCCCACCATGTAGCTATTTGCATTTATCTGGTGACAAACAGCAGGGTTCAGTCAGTTTGGTACACAGTAGTGTTTTATTTAACTTAACATGTGTTAGGATTAGAGCCATCTAGCATTGGCCCTGAATGTGGAGTGTCTGCTTGAAAATAACCGTTTTATTTCTATTTTAACCATATGTAGGCAAACAGAGTGTCACTATATCTGATTTAGTCGTACTCTGCAGTAGACTGGTGTCCTGTACAGGTTGTTTTCCTGTCTTTTACTTGATGCATGTTGGGATACACTTCAAACCTCCAATAGACCTTTTTCACAGCAGTCATTTTGACATAAAGTAGATGATTACCCTACTAATTCATGTCACAAATGTCTGCTGTGAAAAAGGTCTATTGGTGACCTGAGCAGCAGAAAATGGATGGTGGGTAACAGCTTTCAGTTTCTTTGCAGCAAGTAAGTGGAACAACCTGCCTGAAAACCTGAGAAATGTTGCAAACCTGATTTAATTCAACCCAGTTTTACTTTTCTCCTACTTATAGCCAACATCAGTATACAGTATGACAAACATTACATTTTCTTTTAAGTATTTTTGAGCATTTTATGCCTTTATCAATCAGTCAATACTAGAGAGGTGACGAAGAAATGAGAGAAAAGAGAGGGGGAGTGACTCTTGTGATATAGCTAGTACAGGTGTACTTGATAACATTAATAACCGCTCTATCCCGTCTTGTGTCCCAGTAAGCAAAACCAGTGAACCAATATGCACAATACCTGGTCCCTGAAACATGCACACCAAAAGGGAATGCAGCCATCTTTAATGTCATTAGTTACACATGTGCTTCTCCTGCTTTGACACGACAAAATATCTGCTGTGAAAAAGGTCTATCACAGTGCCCTAAACCATGAGGTACCCCAATATTATCATATTGTCATATTTTAGTGCAACATACAGAAATATTGTAGCAATTTTAAAACTGAATTAAATGAATTTGTACTAGATGGATTAAAGAGATTTATGTGAATAATCAGCAGTCCAATGTCTTGAAATGTATTTAAGAGCCAGAAAAAAAACACATTGATGGGTCTTTTTTGAGCAGCTGCAACCTATTGCAGTTATTTGTGCTCTCGGCCACGTTTCCCAGAAGTCCAATTGTAAGTGTGTGTTAATAACCCCTTAGCTTTGAGATGCTTTTGGGAAATGA
>NW_023339807.1:16855029-16855561 GCF_004916995.1 Morone saxatilis | reverse complement strand
TTTTTTTTTTTCTAATTTCACAGCCCTGAAAGCTACAAATTATTTGTAGCACCATATTTCTGATGTTGCAACCAGATTTTCTTGTGCTTTCTTTTCCAAAACGTCTCACCTCTGACTGAACCCTTGTGTGCAGCCTTTCACCTTTCTCTCTTGCTCTTCCCCCTGAAACTTTCCCTCTTACCACCCCTTGTCCCCATCCATCCAACCCCCACCCCTGAGGTGAAACCTTACTCGTGGATAAATTTAGCAGCAGTGTGACCCAATGTTCACTGACACACTTCTCCGCACCTCTCCCTCTCTCACGCTGTTTATCTCTCTTTCGGCCCATCTCTCCCAGGAGGCCTTTTGTACAGACAGATGAAGGGCTTTAACCTTTACACAAAAACAAAGCAAGTTATTGATGCTATTTTGCTACTTTAACACGGTGTTTCATCGTGTAACTATTGCTGTAACTACTAATAGTTTAATTATTACATGATTGCCACCTCTGTAATTGAAAAGACACATCAAGTGACTGCGATATCATGTGAAA
>NW_023339807.1:16854736-16854990 GCF_004916995.1 Morone saxatilis | reverse complement strand
AAATTTAATGGCTTAATCGTCTACATCCCAGTCATTCCAGTCTGCGAGACATTTGGCAGGTGAACATTATCCCTTTTAGTAGCCTGTAACATTTGAGACTTATGAGATCTATTTCACTGCTGTTGACATTCTCACAGTTTGAGACTCGTCCACTCACACACAACCTCATTTTTAAACACATCCCTCAAATAAATTGTAACACACAACCAGCTGTATCAAAGCAAGCACAATACAGTATGTATGCACACACACAC
>NW_023339807.1:16842362-16854636 GCF_004916995.1 Morone saxatilis | reverse complement strand
GCAATGATTTGGTGATTTGCAGGTCAAAAGACATCAATGTTAAAACTGGGCTAAATTAAACTAAAAGTTATAAAGAACCTTCTTGTTAAGTATTTTACAGGTATGTAATTTCCAAAACATTTCTTCCTGTTTCCTAAAAAGAACTATGCAATTATATTAATTACAGGAAAAGAATATATATAATATATATAATTCTCATACATTGTCAACACCAAGATAATAAGAAGCTAGATAAAAGTCCATGACTGAAATGATACACCTTTGTGCCAGGTGTGCATTAGATAACACCGTGTTTGTACTGATTAAAGGGGAAAATAGAGACATTGTTCAATTGGTATACTTCAGTGAATTACCAGTATAATCAATCTTTCTTTTAGTCAGTGCAAATCAGGTCAGCTAAAAAATTCTAATTAAATTAACTACAGGCACAACATAATTGAACATAGAGAATAACATTTTTTGGATAATCATTTAATAATAATGGGTTTAAATGGAGCTTTCAAGGAAATGTCCTATTTTTCGCAATAATTAGTACCAAATGACAGAGAATTACAGACCTGGAAAATAAAGTGTTGTCTGTTGCTTTATCCTAACTTGACCTGTTTCTTTTTTCTTATATCGTATATCGTATTTATTAAATTTTTATTGAATTTCTCTTTTCTTCTTATCTAATTATTTATACAACCACATTTAATTGTGTAATCATGTAATGTATAATGACAATAAAGCTGCACTTTAAACTGAACTTTAAAGGACTATAGTTTAGTGTCAGGCAGATCCTTACTAGTTATATGTAACATAAACATCTAACACTTAACCACATTTAACCCAGTTTTAACCTCAACACTTTGTGCGAACACTAAAAACAGACGTCTATTGTAACCTCTCAGCATCAGTGTGCATCTGTGAGGATTTAGCCTGCTAAACCATCAAACTGAAAATATACACTGCTATATCCTGCTGCTCATCAATAAACAAATTATATTAGGACGATCTATTAACAGCTCTACACATAAACTCCTCAAATCCTTCAAGGCTCTAATTTCCTCTCTCTCTCTCACACACACACAAATCACAGACACCATCGCAGCTTTCACACCGGAGAGATGTGAGACTTCGCAGAGAGACATTAAGCCAGTAAATAGTGTGGTTAATTGAGATTTCTTATTTATACCTGACCTGTGGGCACCCCTGTGGGGCTCCACAAGGGCCGGGGAATTAGAGATTTGCTTTTGGCAATCTACATCGTCTCAGAGAAGAAGAGGAAGAGGAGTCACTGTCACTGCTCTTAGTCACTTTGTCAGTTGCTCAGGCTGCTCTAACACATATATACACACCACAGCTGCTTGTGTATCTGTCATCCTCTTGTCTTATAATTCAAATTCATATTTAAAATGACCGTTAAAACCCCTGGAAGAAAAAACACAATGCTTCAAATCAATCGCTCAAAAAAAACACTCTCATTTATGTCCATAGAGGAGGTGTGATTGAATGAAAAACATCAATGGCAGACATGCAGACATGATGCTCCTCTGGGGAATGACCATCATTCTGGATGAGCATTTAAACAGATGAACGAGAGGATATAGTGACATGACTTCATCTCAACACGTATGTCTAACCTGTCTGCTCAGGTTTCCTGTATATAGGTATTTATATCCACCAACACATGAAAACAGCAATGACTTTACAAGGCTGCTGCTTGAGGAGGAATACAGATAGAAGTAGACAGACGAGGTCTCGAAGTAGAAATGTACCCAACACAATAACAGTCAAATGCAAGAAATCAAGCAAGAGACCAGAATCTTAGTGTAATAAATAATAAAATCCTTGATTATTGAAGGGATGACTTTCCATTTATCGCCCGCACTCAGTGTTTAGCAGCGTGGGCGGTGTGAAAGCAGCGGAGACTGTGAACATGTTTGAGGGCTGTACAAATAAACTTGACATTAAGTTGCAGAAATGGTTTTCAAGAAGTAAAGAGAACAGAGGAGGCAAAGAGAGCACTGCTGGTGGACAAGAAAGGATGCAGCAGATGAAAACAAATGACCAGGAGGTAGTTGTGGAAGAAAAGTACTGAAAGGTAGGGCGGAAAGAATTAGGGAAAGTGAAGGATGGTAGAAAAAGTGACAGGTAGATAGATGGAGGGATGAGGGAGAAGCAGGTTGATGGGCATGAAATGAGGGGAAAGTAAAAGACATTTCAAGAGACAAATAGGACAGCGGACCGGCATGCAGGTAAAGGTAGATTTTGGGAAAGACCTACCAGGGTCTGTTGGTATCTCAGAGCCTTCCTTTGCGATGCATCTGCAGCCATTGACACGCTGTCACTGATCCAAAAATAACCTTGCTGGACACCCCAGCATTTCCAATGGCGTGGGCAACACCATACACACACACACACACACACACTCTTTCTCTGCCTGTCTTCTATATGCCGTACACACACTTTACACCAGGTCAAATAAACAGGCAAACATCTTCTAAAGTTTCTCACTCTACTATAAACTCATTCTCAAAACGCACTCGTTACAGAGTCCTTCCTGAACGCGCTCTTCTCCAGATGATCCAGATGCTGCGAGCAATCCAGCTCCACTACAGACCTGACAGACACACGGACAGAAATCAGACAGGCAGACAAAGCAGAGCCAAGCCATCTGATGAGGCAGTGAAGGACGCAGCGCTTTCCTTTATTAGAACTGCAGACACCTAATAAAACACACACACACACACACACACAACTTGTTGCACTTAGCAGCACCCTCCCTGCCAGCCGGCCATTAGGTGTGTGTGTGTTTGGATGGACTTCTTGTTTGGGGGGGGGTTGGAAGGGCACCCCCCATAGGGCTGCCCCTGCAACGTGAGCAGGAAGGTGCACATGACACCCCTATGACAGCTCTCACCTAATCAGCCAATGATGCAAGGCAATCCCCATAACACTCACATGCTATGGCAGTCCTGCCTTAGGAAGAAAAAAAATTACCCCGAATGCGCCCACCCACGGTAAAAGACGGCCCCATAAAGCGATCCCTATACGCTTGACCTCTCCAGCAGGTTCAGAAGACCACCACTGCTCTGCACCGCCAGAGAGACAACATCCCACTCAGACAAGTTAATCTAAACGTCTCTAACTCATCCTCTGGCTCTTCCTCTTATGGCTGATGAGACAGGCGGCCATTATGAGAACCACAAAGACACACAGACACACACAGATCCCCCTTAACCCCGCCCCGCTTTGTGGTCCACACGCCAGCGCATAACAGCCTAATCTCACAGCTACACCGGAGGCCAGCGAGAAATGTGTTACTCTGACCGCCGGCGTGTGTATGTGTGTGTGTGTGACAAGGGAGAATGACTGTGGACAGCTGGCTGGGCCTCTATCTGATACACTAAGAACATTTTCACTGGGTGGCGGGCAGTGTGAGCGATACATTCGTCCCAGTCACAGCATGGAGAGACCTGAGCACAGCGGAATAGTGGGGAGCCAGTTATACTATACCTGAGAACGGAGAGGACAGGCTGTACGCCGGGGAACAACACACACAAACACAGCAACAAGGAGGATCAAATAAAGTGGAGCATGCACAGGAGCAGCCACAGCGTACATTTGTGCAGAGGTCTCACGGTGCAGCACTCAGCTTAAACCAAACATATGCACAAAACAACGCAGTCACAGGAAATGCAGATACACTTATGCACATGCAAATGTAAGAAAAAAACAAAAAGTTTCTCTTGTTTAAAAACCATGGCCTGTTTATTGTATAGCACATTTGGCAGTCATTGGCATTGATAGAAATAAAATCTCTCCAGGCCCCCCCACACTGCACCTCAGCAGAGCTTGGCAGCAAATTTCAAAGCTTCAAAACTTCCCACCCTGCAGGAGAGTTACCCTTTCATACCACTCAGATGTTTTTCTTTTTTAAATTATATTTTCCCAATTACTTAAAACAAAGAGGAGAGCACACCTTCCAGGTCTAGTTAAACTCTACCACAAGTACCTCACACACAGAGCTTGAAGGCATCTTTGTTTACAGATGGTTAATCAATACTGTTTCGACCATGTATTCTGTTTTCTTCACTACAACACTGTTGTAACTAAACACACTTTGCCTGGTCAGGGCCTTTCTCGGAGTCATCAATGCTCACAAAGCCTTCAGAAATAGATTTTTCTCTGTGTGAGGGTGCCAAAGCAATACAATACACTGTAAATGCTCAATGGTAATAAATTCATCTAAGAGATCATTGTCACATGGTACAGGTTGATGTAGAAAACTGCATATTGTTTATGGAAGACATAAGAAATACATGTTTTATCGTTACTGTACCAGATACAGTAAAATACCACGAAAACTGTACATGGACTAACTAAATGTGTGGCTCCCACACAGGGAGAAACACTATTAGGAGTGAGAGATAGCATAAAGGTCAGAGTTCACACTGTAGGTGTATGACCCCACAAGTAGCACCACATTCCCCTGGCAGCCCACCACCATGACAGGGACAGATCTACAGTAACACAGCTGATATAAAGTAAAATTCTTCCTTCCTTTATGAAATTTAAGGTTAAAGGCTGCTTTGCTGGTTGAAAATCCACAAACATGTTTGTTTGTTTGTGGATTTGCAACCACAAAAGCAGACTGAATGGTTTGAAAGCCACAAACAAACAAACAGTTTTGTAGCTGCCCTGTAGGTGTTTTTCATCATTTTCATAAGGCAAACTATGTGAGAGAGAAAAGAACCTCTCTAATGAGAGCAGGCAGAACCTGCTGCAAAGATTTTACAGTTTAATTATCCCTGTAGGTGACTATAACTAAAATAAAAGCCGTCTGCAATCGTGACAGTAAAGATCCTTTTTGAACTGCAGTAGATATGAATATTGATGACATACAGACGATGAAATGCATTTGTCTCTGCTGTGCTGCCCCCTGCCTGTCACTATACTAAAAACAAGAAATGGTCACAATTCAGAACAAACATTATATACAAATAAAAACAATGGGCTTAAAAATCCTTATAAAAACAATTCCATACAAAATAAAGCCACAAAAATAGATCTGTGTAGAAAATACATTTTAAAAAGAGAGTGAAACCTCAAAGTAGCTGTGCAGTAAGAAAACAAAAAAATATGATTCTGTCTTTGACTAAAACGGATTAACATCTAAACCCTCTAACTGGCATAGACACAGGCACACAGATACATGAGTGAGTTGTATACTAAAACGCTGCCCATTTCCGAGTACATGTAGATTAACATAAGCTTGCTCCTTTTTCATTTCCAAGATTTGCGTATTTGTGTATGTGTGTCTGCGGGTTTGAGGAGGCAGTATTTACACAGGAAATATGAATGAATAAATCCTCTGTTTGGACATGAAGTTGTAACAGGGGAATGTGTGAGTGTGTGGCAGTAATTGTGTGGAATAAACAGTTGTGTGTCCTTTCTTGAGAGGCTTCAATGTAAGGAATGGTCTGTGTGTGTTCATCTGTGTATGTGCATATTTGCATATCAATACTGGGGCTGGTACTTGGGGAAAAGATAGAGGTCTTTGCACAATGAGCTGGTGAACTCCGACATCTCTTTGCAGCGATGGTGGGCGGTGCCAGGAGCGTAACCCTCCCGCTCCTTAATGCGCCCGTTGACCTAGAGACAGTGAAAAAACAAGACAGGAAGATTACAGTAATGTCTTAAAGAAGTTCATTAGATAAAAAAGTACATTTAACAGCATGAATGCAGCATATGGAAGTGCAGGACAATCTATGCTCACCTGCACCAATATGTCTGCAAGGTGTGTGTCTCTGGCATTGAGGCGAAGTGATGTGTTAAGTTCTTGGATAAACCAGGATCCTCTCTTGGTGTTCCGCATGGCTGCTGTGCCTTGAGGAGAAAAGGATCAAACAAAGGCTTAATACAGCGAGAGCTAAGGTGGTGTTTGCTATTTACACAACTGGAAACAGAAACAGAAAAGTTATAAAATTATGTTAACATCTAAAACTTTGATAATCATCATGGAAAAGTAGTCTGAGCTCAATTGAAATACATGAAGACAGAGCTCAGCGGAAATTTCATCAACAAATATGGTTTTAACCCCAGACACTTTTTAACATTGCACTCTTGTAACACTGTCAAACTCACGACAGACAGTTTAAGAAAAAAGTATGAAAATGGATGCAGCACAACTACAGAAATGTTTCTTTGCCAACAGCTCACTTGGAGATTCAGGTATGTTATGCTAGCAGCCTTTAAGCCTCCACACCCTCAGATTCGAGGTTCTTAACTTAGTAGTAGTCTTCAGCCCTAACCCCTGCTGCTTGACATATTTTCTAGCAGACTTCATGCAGCTTCCTCTGGAACCACAAAAGGTTTCATACAACTTTGTTCATATATGCAGTAGTAGTCTCCAAGACGGTGTGTAAAATCAGTGAAGTTTACCTTTAAAGCCTCTAATATGATCTATTTTGGTTTTGTTTCAGTTCATTTTTGAGAAGGCTGCAAGCATAACAGAAGGTAGAAAACAAGACCAACTTAAGCCACAGTTGGGTACAGCTGCAGGAAAAAAAATCAGCAGTGAAAAAAGACGGGTGGTCAGGTGGACAGACACTGATTTGTTTTAGTTCGTTGAAATACGGCTACCTCTCGACGACCTCTCTTTTTTCATAGATTATTGCTCACCTCTACTGCAGCATTCAATATTCCACACATTGTTTTTTTAATCTTTCACACTAAGGTTGAAGGACCAGAGTGTCAGATTTAGTGGCATCTATCTGTGAAGTTGTAGACTACAAACAACTGGAAGAATACAGCTTGCCCTTCCACGAGTGTAGGAAAAAGGCCCTATCTAGAGGCAGTGTTTGGTTTGTCCATTCTGGGATACTGTAGAAACACTCTGTGGAAGAGTACTGGCTTCCTCTGCAGACATAAACAGCTCATTCTAAGGCAACCAAAACACAATTTTTATTTTCAAGTGACTCTACACTAATGACAACATACCTATGAATATCATATTCCATCTCTGTCAATAGATCCTCTTAAATGTTACACACTGGACCTTTAAATAAACATTTTCCTTAATAACCAGAATAGCAAAAGGGACAAACTTACAAATTCTCTGACCTTTGAGAGATGCGAAGCCACAGATCATGTCAGACCGCTGGGGCAGTTTAATCCTGGGCCTACCCATGTCCCCTCTCTGTCTGGAGTCTGCATCCCCCTGTCCTTCCCTCCCAGCATCCCGCTGTTCACAGCTTGGCGAGCAGGTCCTTGCTGGCCCATCTATCTGCTCCACGCCACAGTCCATCTCATCTGGAAGACAAGATAGTTTCTAATCAACATCAAACATCCAACAGTCTTCTTAACCTTTGGTGCAAAAATCAGGGCTGACGTGCCTGGGCCTGGTTTCAGTCTTCAGATGCTGTTTCTCTGACTATAGGAACAGGACTTGTCTTGGACTAGAATTTAAGTGGGTCTTGACTGCAGTCATGGTTTTGATAAATAAAAAAATTGAATAATAAATTCTGTAATAAGAACATGTAATGGGATATTTTTTTAAAGTGGATTCTTGAAATTATTATTAATATTATTGTCATTTTCCTGAGCTTCAGTTAAAAAAAAAAGTCTTTTAACTTCTGCATCAGGTGTAAATGTAATTAATTTTGGAAACTAGGATGACAGGATTTTCATGAATACTGCAAGAAACCAATTATTGGTTTTGACTGAAGCTATCTGCAGAGGCAGTGGCCAACCACATCTAATGGCCTTTCATCAGCACACCTGTGGTGGGCTCTGTGGTGGAGCGAGGGACTGCGTGACAGTAATTATGATTGCTCCTGAGGGGTCTGAGGGTGTGTCGGGAGAATCATCAGCCATGTAGTGAGACCATAACCTCCATCACAGAGACATATTAATTAGCTGGGAGCCTCGTTAAGTCACAGATTAATTACATGTTTATGAAATAATATTGTACTACTACTGTAATATGTTTTATTAACAGAACATTTAAATTTGACATATTATGACACAATCCACGACATCTGGATCGCCCGGGTTATCTGTCCCAGTGGCCAGGAAGGTGACAGCCAACAACATCTGGACATGTGGAGAGACAGGCTGGCATCTGCGTATTGTCTTTCTCTTACAGTAAAAGCTTTTATTATGTTGGAGTGATCCAACTGATTTAACATAGGTAGTCTTAACATACGTTGTAAGGCATTACAATCACGTATTTGCATATTCACATTTGTATATTATGATCCATTATGCGTCTGCCCCAGTGTCTCCTCAAAGTGTACCCGCCCCGAACACTTCCACATGGAGGCACCCAGGAGGCAACCTCAGCAGAGGCCTGGTTGCTTCACATATGAAGGAGCCGTGGCTGCACTCTGAAATCCCCATGGACATCTAAACTCACTCTGTGGCTGAGCTTCAATGAGTTTAAACACCCAGTAAAGAAAACTTGGTTCGGCCATGTGTCAGTTTAATTAATGATGATAGAGGGCTGTACAGAATAACACAGAGTCTTACCTCCTCTGCAGGCCTGGATGAAAAACATCTTCGGCTTGTTCTGTAGCAGGGGACAGTGTGCATTGTCGAAGGCTTCAAACACCCAGTCCAGCTGAAATTGTGTGACACATATTAAATGTAAAAGGAGTTGCATCCTCACCCTTGAATGGCATTACATACATCAACACTACCTATCAACCAATCACACCTGCAGGAGCTGTCCGTCTGTACCATATATAGCTCCTTCCACTCCATGGGAGAGCAAACAGACCACACAGCTGTCCACTGTCTGGTGGTCTGCCCGTCGACAAAAGGTCTCAATACACGTCCTCATGCCCTACACAAAGAATGTGGAATCAGGAAAAGTGTGGTTCAGATGAGCTCAAGATTTTTAATACTTAACAGGTTAGGTAAGGCAGCCATGTGGTTACATGGCTTACTCATTCCTCTTTTTCATTTCTTACAATAAGCCAATTACTGAAATATTAAATGTGTTTTGTGATAACTTTGGCACACTGAACAGCATTGAAAATGGGAACTGAGCTAAACAAACCTGCCAAACAAATCTTACATGAGAGCAGCTTTTCTACAAGCACTGGCCAAGTGACTTTCTGAAAATGATTCCAAGGTTGCACCTCCCCTTTTACAACTTCTTGTTCTAGCTTTATCAGCTAAATAAGACAAAAATATTTTAAATAACATCCTGTAAATACATGCTGAACCTGCTTCTGTGTGTGTTACCTGAGCAGTGAGGTCTCTGTGGACTGTAACCAGGTAGTCCAGCTCTGTGAACACCTTCCTGAGGACCTCGTCATCCACCTCACCTCCCTTCCTCGGGTCAAGGTCAGGCGCAGCACAAGGATCAAAGGTCACATTACTGATCACCAAAGCAAAACCACGAGGGGATGAATTCATTCTGTAAGACTGGAGTGTGGGAAGTGAGAGAAAAGCAAAAAGAAGAATGGATCAAAGAGTCCAAAATAACGTCATGACAAAGCTTTGTTCATATAACGGCATTAACACCTTACTTGTATACATTAATTTATACTATTATTACTTTTACACATTCACTGCATTTATGTATCTTTGCATTTAGTGTTATATATTGACTCATATCCAGATAGGTGGTGTGACACTGAAGACAAGTATTTCTAAAGGCCCACAGGTAAAACTTAAATAAGTCACCGTAAACCAGATCTGGTGAAGAGAAGAAGTGTTTTACCTGCTGGCAGTGAGAGAGGTAAAAGTCAGGAGTGCACGGGAGCACGGGAGTGTTGATGGGACTGTCTGCATCCAGACTACACTCCATGGACTCTGACACACAAACACAAACACAATCATTAATAGGTAAAACTCTGATTATTACAAGTTAAATTGCTGATGCACATCATTGTGTGCTCCCACTGGCAAATGTGCAAACAAACTTTGTACTACAACGCTGTGAATGAGTCACTCTTGGGGCGTGGCGCCTGTAGGTACAGACAGTAGCCAAATACTAGAGTAACCACACTCCTACACTTCTCTCAGTGATAAGATTATACAATGAACAATTCATGCAGACTGAATTCTCTAAAGCTGCTGAGGGCTACAACATGTTTTTTTGTGTTGAAGTATATTCTATTACCTGCTGTTTAAACAGATAAACACTTCTCCAGACAACACCCTTGTCTCCATGGAAACAGAACAATATTGACAACAAGAGAAACCTACGTTATCCTGAATGCAGGCCACATTACAATACCACTCACCATGTGTCCTTGCTCTCTTGGCAGCAATTCCTTCTTGGGTGGGGTGTGGGAGAGAAGAGTTCACAAACCTCTGAAATTTGAAGTCATGTACAAATTATTAATGACAAACCATCAGCTGCTTAAAGCAAACAAAACAAGACAGATAATGACGGCTTTTGTTGTTGGCTGTTGCAACAGCAGCTGTTGTGGGAATATGACTACTACCATCATAACTTAACTATTAAGGAATCTTCTGCCTTCTGTGTAACTACCTCAGCAGGCCATCTGGTTGTTTAACATGATATGGATGTGGTTTGTGATTCTCACATCTGTCTGCTTATCTCTTCCTCTTTTCTTCGTCCTCTGTCTCTCTGCCTTCCTGTCTTCCTCCCTGACTGGGACCAACCATCCTACTGAGGACTCTGAGCGCAGGCAGTTATCTGAGGCTTGGACTGGGCATGATGAAGTGCTGCTCACCTCACTCTTTTCTTCTCTGTCTCCTAGGGATGTCTGCAGAAGGCCGTGTAACTGTTCATACCGTTATCGTGTAACTTTTTCTTAGATCTGTGAGCATGTGAAATTCATCTGACAATTATGAAACCTCCTTAAAAAGAGATATACAATAATACAAAGTTCTCTGGACATTTGTTCTGTCTAAGAAAATGTCAACAGTGACAATGACTGCAGTAATTCTTGGGGTAAGAATCTGCTGTGTATGCTGCAGCTTTGTGTTGTGTGTGTGGTGATGTATGATAAAGCGCACACTCACCTCTACATATGTCTCTTTGCCATCTTTTTCTGCTGTTTGTGTGAGCAGGTCACACAGGTGCTTCTGCTCAGTTTCTCGCAGAGCTGAGCAGAAGCTGCTGAAGGCTCTGGGCCCTCGCTTTGGTAATAGTAGGAGTAAGCGCCAGCTTCGTTTATGAGATGTTTGCTCAGCCTAGAGTAGAGGAGATTCGATGAGAAAACTAAAGATCAAATATGAAATTTAGTGGTACATTTACATTTTTGGGTGTATTATTTATTTTCACACTAATATTAACAATATTTATATTATATATATATATATAATATTTACTTTTTTTTTCCAGCCCCAAGGTCTGGTTGAAAAATAAAATAGCATGCATTTAACCACCACTGGTTGTTTAAAGGGGGTATCTCAGTAATCAGTAATGTCATCCAGGGAGAATTTACAAACTTCAAACTCTTACTTTACACGTTGACTGAAGGACATAACCCAGTGGTTGCCAACCTCTCTGGCTAGTGACCCCTTGAAATTAAGCAATGTCTCCTTGTGACCCCTCATCAAATTTTAAATCCTTAGTGAGGATACGAATGGTACAACAACAGTTCAGCCAAAGGATGGTTTCATTTGTTTAAAATAAAAAATAAGATTTATCAACTGAAAGTATCTGCTATTTTACAAAAAATAACAATAACATTAAAGCTGCAAGCTGCATTGGGCGGGACCTCGCCATCTCCCTACGTCGGGGCCTGCGTGACGGTCACCTGCCGCAGCCGCGCCTCGCCACGTCGCCCCACGCCCAAGCCCTCATCGCTGGAAGCCGAAGGAGACCGCTGTAAGTGGTCATGCATTTCAGACACAGTGCAAAAGACTTAGGTTTTCATAGAGAGACTCTTCAGTGCGAAAGGTGGAAATTCAGCGCCACGCCACGGACACGCCGTTTGACGCACAGTAAATATTTGATTAACTTTTGATCACCAATGTGTTTAGATTGCAGTGATCGAATTTGAAGTCAATCCGATAATATCTGTAGGAGTAGTTAGCTTTAGTGGCACGCCATGGACACGCCCTTCAACGTCAAGTACAAATAGCACAACTTTTAATCAGCAACATACTTTGACTGTACTGACCAATTTTGAAGCAGATCCGATGAATTCCCTAGGAGGAGTTTGTTCAAATACAACGCGAAAAGTTCGCCGAAAGTGAAAATGAAAATCAAAATGGCCGACTTCCCGTGGGGTTTGGGGTATGGGTCCAAGAGGCTTTTTTGTACGTCTTGGTGAGTTACACGTGCCTACCGAGTTTCGTA
>NW_023339807.1:16824154-16842262 GCF_004916995.1 Morone saxatilis | reverse complement strand
TCAAAATGGCCAACTTTGACGGCATGCCACGGACATGCCCTTCAACGTACAGTCACAAATAGCACAGCGTTTAATCAACAAAATTTTTTGATTGTACTGTCCAATTTTGAAGTAGATCCAACAAATCCCCTATGAGGAGTTCGTTCAAATACAACGCAAAAAAAGACCACGCAGTTCAAAATGGCCTCTTTTTTTGCCTAAAGTGAAAATGACAAACAAAATGGCCGCAGAGAGTGAAAATGAAAATCAAAATGGCCGACTTCCTGTGGGGTTTGGGGTATGGGTCCAAGAGGCTTTTCTGTACGTCTCGGCACGTTACACGTTACAAACACAACAAACATGATTTTTGGTATGTGAGCTACAGGCACCAGTCTACACGTGCCCTGTGAATTTCATATTCATAACTATTACGGTCTCTGCACAGTGATTTACCATGCCACCAGAGCGCCACCTAGTGGCGGATTGTTGACACATTTTTTAGCGAGCCTCAGGGAGCCATGGGCAAGCATCGTACCAAGTTTCATTTTAATCACACGTGCCGATGCGGAGATATAAACTTGTTCATTTTAAAGAGCGCCACCTTGTGGCGATGGCCTGAAATTGTGCACGATGCCTAAGGAAGACATGGGTATATGTTCAGGGGGGCAAAAATGCAGTCGAAGGGGCTAAAAATAGGTAAGAATAAGAATTCTAGCAAATACAATAGGGACCTCCAGCGGTCGCTGGCTCGGTCCCTAAATACAAAATACGTTCCCTATAATCATCTTTAGACCGTACCGTCTCATAAGATAAGACAATATAAGATAAACCTTTATTAATCCCCTGTCGGAGAAATTCAAGTGACACATCATGAGGCCCCAGGTTTTACCCATGGACATAAACTTGACCGTAAACCTTAACCAAAGTTACTGGCAGCCAAGCAACAACCTACTGACAGCAACTTAAGCAGGTGTATCGATCACTCAATGTGTAGGTAGCTCACATAAGTAACACAGTCACCTGAAATATCAGACTACTTATTCCTGCGGCTCCTAAAGGGAACCGATATCCACATACGAGTGCTCACATACCATGATGCTCTCTGCCATGCTCTCTGTCAGGATGTCCTCAGCCTGTAAGGACTGAATGAGCAGTGCATCCACCACCAGCTGTTTGCAGAGAGTAGCAGAGTGTCTCCGAAGGGCCCGGCTGTCTCTCTCCAGCATGCCACACTCCAACATCTTGCATCAACAACCTGTGTGTAGGACAGGTGAGACACATGAACCTCCATACCAATAAAACACACAGTATAACCAAGTGACAGGCAAGACTACAAGACATAAAGACATACTGTGAGTGTGGTCTGTTCAATGTCTTGCTCCAGACAGCGATGAGATTGTTGAACATTAATGCTGGACTCTCTCATTCTTACCTGTCACTAAATAGCTAATATGCAACAGGTAGTATCATCTCAAAATACTCATCAACTATGTAATTAAGTACTTTTAATAATAAAACCACCACCAACGCTAGGTGGACAGTGCAGGTACACAAAGGAACAGCTAACTAATGAGTTTGCGAAGGCAGCAGTTAAATGTGTAGCTTTATGTTGTGATATTTAATAAAACGTCCCGATTCCAGAGACTGTAGTTTACAGTATATTTACAGTTCAACGTTGATGGCTAATTACCAATGCTAACTAGCCAGCTAGCTCACTCCGGACTGCCCCTCTTCTGCCCTGCATCAAAGCGAGCGATATATAGTTGAGTAAATAACTACTTTCTTACCGTTCCTCTGTTTCTGCAACACAATGTCAAACCGTCCGGTAACACTACAGGAGAAACGTCGACGCGTTGCTCACTATTTCACACAAATTAACAACATCCCGTCCTCACTCTGCAAACCAACTTCCGCGGGGTATCCAGTGCTGCAGTGCGAGGGGGCGGGGCCACAAAGTCATTGTTTTGGATTCCGACCAATGAGAGCGGAGTAAACAAATGACTGACGTTTCAAACATCCAATCGCCTGGCTCCTTACACACACGGGCGCCTCCCATGTGAAACTGCTGTAAAGACAGTGTATTCAAGGGCATTTTGAATTTTGAATCCGTTTTCTGTAAATAAGTAGCCAATTGATAAGGAGCGCTTTGGAGATAGGCACAAACAGTTCACTAATAGAGAGTCATTTAACACACAGAGGATGGACTGTTATTGGCTGAACATACAAAAATATGTAACGGGATTTAACTTAAACTGATTTCCAATTATTATAACAGATCTAATTATAGCTCAAAATCAGACAAACAATATTTATTTAAGATATGTAATTAACAGCGGTGGTATGGACCATGGTATTTTAATAAAAATGTGTTGTACTGTTCTTAGTTTATGCTATTTCATACTTCCAATTCAAATAAATATTTACTACTACTTTTAATTCCACTTTTTTCAAAGTTCAAATGAGCTGCACCTCAGCTATTAAAATGCTGCATACACTTAAGGGTAATCAGTAATAATTAATATTTAATAAATATAATAACCTGACAAGGACCTTTCTGCTATTTGTTAAAAAAGCTTTACATTTTCTATAATAAACAAATAAAAGTGTTAAATATCTGTGTGAAATATAGGAAACAGAAACAAAAAGTACATTTTAGCAGGGTAGAGGAGATACATCAGGGAAAAAATTTAAAAAGGGGAATTTAGAACAAAACACGTAGATGGAAAGAGATGTCAAAACAATTAAATGCCAGCTTTATTTGTGACATTTTGTTCTGTTATAATAGCTTATAAGGAAGCAATGGTTGCATCTGTTGAGAAATACCACTTCCTAATTCTGGGTTACATTCATTGCCTTAAATATAATATTCAGCATGACCAATAATCTACAGTATTGTACAGTCATTGTACGTGTTTGCTTCTGCAGCCATTTAAAACCCAACAACATCCTCTTAATCAGCTCTTCACACTGACTGGAGGTGAGTACACATTTAATGATTATATACAATTTTTAACCAAACAAAAGTAATAAACAGTAAATAAAGTAATGGTACAATAATGTAGCTGTGATAATGATCTAATAATGTCATAAAATAAAATAAAATAACATTTATGGGAAACTTTCTTCTGCACACGTTCTTTTACTTTTATACTAATATAACTTGTAATGTGAGTAAATGAGAATTTTTACATTAGTTTTCTTAAGTAAAGCATCTGAGGGCTTCTTGTGTGAGCATTTTTTTTTTAGTCCAAAATTTCACTTTGATCAGTTTGATATGACTGTGCAAACCTCTTTCACCACAATATTCAATAAAGGTACAGTTCATAGAAATGTAACTTGTATTGTGTGGGACACCATTTAAATGTGCACACCTCCTCTCTCTGTTTGTCTCTTTCTTTCAAATATCTCTTTCTTACTCCACTCTCTCTCTCTCTCTCCCTATCCTGATGCCTACTTCACCTCCCCTGCTGTCTCTCTCCTCACCCTCACTGTGTGTGTGCTGTCAATAATTGATGATCCTCACTGACTCAAAGGGTAACAGGTCCCGGAGAAAATGTCTCACCCATTTCTTTATTTATATACAAGTCTGTGTTTAAGTTCAGCCAGTCTGAGAAACCACCACCAGCGTTTATTCGAGCACGAGAATCGATGGGTGTGAAGCCTGACCGTGTCCGTTTTGTAGTTTGTTGCATCCGCTGCACCTGTGACCATGAGCGGGTTAATGCTGCCTGTCTGGGCTGACAGCAGGACAGAGGGAGGAAAGGGAAGCTTAAATGAGTGAGAGGCAGGGGGCAGAGAGGAGGAGGAGTGACAGAATGATAGAGTGAATTAATTCAACCTTAGCCAGACCTGATTGAGTCAGTAGCAAACTGGCATGTACAAACATTCACAGTGACACCAAAGCCATGGAGGAAGAAAAGAGGAATGACATGTCCTTCTCCAGAAAGAGAAGTTTCACTTTTGGGGCATATGGAAGGTGAGTAAGGACACTGTTTGTCTTATATTAGAAGTGACATTTTCCACCACAAGTCAACTGACTTGTTACTACATATACTGAATAAATATATATTTTTTAGATATAACCAATCGTGTCTATGTAAGATGATTCATTTTCTTCTCTGAGTAGCTCTCACTTCCTTGTTTACAGTGTGGACAGATTCACATGTGGGGATGAGACGAGGTGAGGTTTTATTTTCCATTTTATTGCAGCTCTTTTCAAGCTTTTTTTTTGTATAAAGTAACAACTGAATGAGAAGTGATGACCTGTGCTGTCTTCTTGTGTGAATGAACCTGTTGCTGCAGACCTGAATCTGCAGAGGACAAAATACTGGACATCCTGGACTCTCCTGCCAGTGAGAGCAAGCCTTTCCTCTCTGCCAGCAGCAACCAGAGGGTGATATCATTATCATGTTCAGCGTGCACCCTCCCCACTCATTTTAATTAAACATACGTAATGTATTTCCATGTCCTGCGTTTCTGAGAAGTTCCCATTTGCAACTGAAGCGTTTGTCATGTTCTTCTTCCTCCCTGTGTGCCTCTCCTTCCCCTTCTCTCCGTCTGCATTTCTGCCTGACAACTACTGCCCGTTGTTCCGAACAGGAAACAGAGCTGTTTGAAATCATTGAAAAACTGCAGGTGAGTTACGCTACAATTGATATTGTGTAGTGTGTGTGTTTGTTGGTGTCTGAGCAGCACAGGTTTCTTATCATCAATACTCTGCTTGTCCATCAGGGCAGCAGGATCGATGAGCAGCGGTGTGAATTCCCTCTTCCTCTGAAGGTTAGTTTTCAATCTGAGAATCTATATACGGGTTTGATCCCGCACATATGTGTATTGTCACTGACCTTTCTATGAACATCATGACATTTGTTTTCCCAAACAACAGAAACAACAGGCCCTCATCATCATCAGGTGCTCCTTTGTGTCTATTTTAGACTCAGCTTCTGACGATAGGTGGAGACCTGCCGCTCATCCTACCTTCAAAGTTGGGGGGCTACTGGATAGACCCCCCTCTGGAGAGGCTCGTAGATGTGAGTCCCACCTCTTCCCACTATGGCCTCGATCCAGAGAGCTTCGACATCATGGAGCGAGACAGAGAGGCCAAAATCTACCACGAGTTCTTCCGCTCACGAGTAAGTAGACTTAATCTAAAATCTCAAGGAATGTATTCTCTTCCCTCAGTCTGGTATTTATGTTTTATCTTCTTTTTCCTCCTGTAGTACCATCACTCATTCACAGCAGTGGATCCATCTTTGGGGCCTCTGGTTCTTTCTGTGTGTTTGGAGGAAGAGGAGAACAGGCTGCGAGTGATACTAAGGTTGAGACCTTTAACCATTTTAGTAAATTATGAGACATTTTTTTGTATGTTCCTATTTCACAGAAAGTCACCCTCCACTCAAAAATGTATGTTGCCTATTGTTACTTCTCTTGGATGTTTGAGCTGTTTTCACATTCATCTGCTGAAGGGGGGAAAGTTTCTCTGCTTACCTCAAATTTCAGTTTAAGATGTTAGCACCGACGTATCTATGTAGAAACTGTTAATTCCAACAATACTGCATCACTGACAATAATGCAAAGATTGTTTTTTCTTGTCTTACAGGATGAAGGAGTGCTCTCTGCATGGAGTTTTCTCTGTGTCTCTTTTCCCCAACATCCCATCCGCTGTTGAGTTAGCAAAGGTATCACACTACTGATTCTGGTGGAAGACAAATAATGACAGACGTGTTATCAGCTAAATATACTTTAAGTATCACAAGCAAATATTTTCATCATGTCTTTCAGAATGTTTTTATTTCATGTTATGTACATGAATTAACATGTATGAAGCATTTTTACTGTTATAGCTGATTGAGCTAATTTAACTTACTTTATCTCCACTAGTTTGGGTACTTTAATTTATAACAATTAATCATAAAATGTGTTTTATATGTAAATTTTTTTATGAAAATACAATCAGCAAAGTAACTATAGCTGTCAAATAGTTGTAAATCCCTATGAAACATAGTGAAATACATGTATAAAGTGGGATAAAACAGGAATACTCTATAATACTAAAACCACTCTTTCCAGATGCTCTGTGACAGAGTGACTGTCTCAAAGTTTGAAGTGGTCAGCTACCTCAAGGTAATGCTCCAGAATTACAAATAACTAAAAGAAATGATGACTTATTTTAGCCAAATCCTCTCAAATCTCCTTCTCACTCATCCATCAGGCCCCAGAACTCATAACTGCATTTGATGAGCACAGAGTGTCGCCTAATTTCAAGTTTGGTATTTTGTACCAAAAGGACAGGCAGGTAAGAAATTGTGCAATAAATGACTGAAATATGGCGCTATATCATAACCAACTTCCTCTCAGACAACATCTGTCTCTCTCTCTAGTTCACAGAGGAGGACATACTCAGTAACAATGACGAAAGTGAGGAGTTTAAAGAGTTCCTTTCTATTTTGGGAGAGACGATTCAACTGCAAGGCTTTACCGGGTATAGTGCACGGTGTTGTTTAGCTGGCAAAATGACACATGCAATGAGTAAAATCATATGATTTTGTCTCCTCACCCCCCTTCATTAGATTCAAAGGAGGACTGGATGTGTGTCATGGTCAGACGGGGAGTGAAGCAGTCTTCACTTCCTTTCATGAGAGAGAAATCATGTTCCATGTTGCAACTAAACTGCCTTTCACAGAGGGTGACCCACAGCAGGTCAGTTACTGTACCACCCTTCTGTTTTTTCTCGGTTGATGATTCACAGGAATTCTTAAACAGACACTGACACACAGTTTTTCTCTTTTTCCTCATCTCCCCAACATAGTTACAAAGAAAAAGACATATTGGTAATGACATTGTAGCTTTAGTCTACCAGGAGGGCCAAACCCCTTTTCTATCTGATGTAATCAAGTCTCACTTCCTGCACTGTTTCCTGGTGGTCCGGAGGGTTCAGAGGGCGGAGGAGACAGGTGAAACTGCATACCAGGTAAGTTAAAAAAAGCACCCACTGAATCTATCATCACTATCAATAAAAGTGGAGCGACAGACTTTCAAACTTAAGTGATTTTACCTTTAATACTAAAAAGCCCATTATCTAGAGGCTGACCAACACTGGATTTCCAACCCTGATACAAATCTAAATTGATCACCGCACTCTGGAATGACTTTACTGTGATCATATTAGCAGTGAACAACACATTTTGCCTGTAGCTTCTTCAGGTTCACTCAGTAAAATTACATTAACACTCACAGGTGTGAAAAATAGGCTGCATCTGGGTCAAAATTGTGTTTCACAAGTGTTTCACAATTTTTAGAAAGGTGAAAGTATAAAACACATAATGCAAAAGACAAAGCATGATTAATATAAAGACATAGCATTATTAATCTCATAGAGTCACAAGAATTAAACAATTTTTCATAATCCATTAAGAAAATTGATATCCATGTCCAGCTGACTGAATAGGATGTGCTAAATACCTTAAGACAGATATCTTATAGGTCCTACCACTTTCCCTCTACATTACTAAATGGGAAGGCTATGGGAAGAAGTGCTGCGACCTACCAGCACCTGATTGCTGCTGGTTGTGCATGTGAAGTTTCTTTTACTACTAATTTATACTTGGAGGTTTTTTAAAATCCAACAATGTAACATAAACAAGTAACCTAACAAGCATTTTATAATAAGGATATCTTTTATCAAGATATGTCCAAGTGGTACAGATGGAAAATAAACTTATCACTGCTTTTCGAGGTGGACAAACTATGCAAAGACCATCACTGGCATTTTCTTATTGCAATGTTTTTGTTACTTATTGGTAGAAATATATTTTCAGCCAGGGTGTTTTATCCTCTTCAAAGGTGTCTGTCACAGCCAGAGAGGATGTTCCTCCCTTTGGTCCAGTCCTCCCGGATCCTCCCATCTTCACAGAGGTAAGAAACAATACCAAGGTCAGAATCAGGATCAGAATCAGCATCAGAATCAGAATCAGGATCAGGATCAGGATCAGGATCAAGCCAACAAGCTCTTTCCTTTTTCCGAATACAATGTCACATCACATGGTTATTTTAGAACCTGCTGATCCCTCCCTGTCCAGCGGTTGTCCCCAATAGGCCTTTTTCACAGCAGCCTTTTTGACATGAAATAGTAGGGTAATCACAGGTGTTACCATTGACACATTGGTTCTGTTACTGTAGCAGAGCCTTTGTTTACCCAACTATTCCATGACAAAATGAGTGTTGTCAAAGCAGGAAGAGCACAGGTGTACATGATAACATAAACAATGGCTCCGTTCCATTAGCTCAGTGTCCCAGCAAGCCATGACAGCGAGTGAGCGGGCACAACACCAGATGATTATTATTAGTGTTGTTTATTCCTTCTGTGCTCTTCCCGCTGTGTCCCAAATCTATACAACAAACTAATTCTATACGATGTGTACTGCACACTATTCGCCATAATCTTATTAGCTAACAGACTTACTTACATAGTTTTATATAAACAGGAAATGATGATACAGTATCTGTGATGTCGGATGTCAATCAAACTGTATCTTTGAACTGCCAATTAAACTTTAAAAGTAGAAGTAGTTTACGTTCTTTTTAACCTGCTTATAATAGTATGGTATTGGGTCATGGTGCTAGTGTATATTGCATGTGTACTGTCACAGCAGCCTTTGCCTTGTGGTCCTGTCTGCCTTAGTTTTTGATCCTTCTTTGACTCTTTTGACTTTTGCCTGCCTTACATTGATCATGCACCCAGCCACACCTTGCTCACCTGAATCGTTACAGTACAAATCAATAACTGAGATGCTTGATAAGTCTTGGTTTCCTCTGTCCTGTCTTTCAGCGTTCCCTGCTGAGAGAATTCCTTTTGACCAAACTCATCAATGCAGAGATTTCCTGCTATAAGGCTCAACAGTTCAGCAGACTCGAGGTAGAGGAAAGAGACGTTTTTTTATTAATGCTCTTTATTACTGAAGGTCCAAGCTTGTTCTCTGACTTCTCCCTGCCACGTGTGCTCTCCTGTCTCTCCTCTCTGACGAAGCTCCGCACTCGTTCCTCACTCCTAGAGAGCTTGCAGGCTGAACTCTCCACCCGTTCCCAGTGCATGATGGGAGAACCTTCACTATCTGCGCTCCCATCTTCAGAAGGTGTACGGGGGGCATCTGAGGGGAGCGGAGGATTCATTGAAAATTTTAAGGTAAATGTTGGCCTCCCTCACCTTTTAAGATTTCAGAAACTGTCTTACTGTTTTGACTGAATTATTTTTCTTCTGACTCTATGTCATTAGAGAGCCATACGAGTGCGGAGCCACTCTTTCGAGACTCTTGGGGTACCCAGGAAAAGTGGCAGCAGTGCTTTACAGAAACCTAAGGTAAAAATTCACAATGGGTACAAATGTGTTTAAATACTTATTGAAAGGTTTGAGCTTATATTCTTTTCTTTTTAAACTTTATCAACAGACAGAGAAAGATGGAGAGAGGTAAGATTTATGAAAACAGGTGAACATTTTTTTTTTAGGATTTGAGTTAACGATAGAGATAATTATTTTCTCTGCTTTTCAGTGACAAATCTCCAGGACCTGTTCTCTCTGACAGTTTGGGGCCAGCTGAGCTCAAAGATCAAGCAAGTCCTCAAGAAGAGACATAAAAGGAAGATAGATACTCTTATAGACATTGCTAGCCTATATGGTTACTTCTTTATTATCCTGGTGGATGGCTTATATGTAAATAGATTGTACAAGTAAATAGTATTTCTGAGAATATAATTATTTAACTGTCATAGCAGTGATATTAATATAAATATTCACACTGTATTTCAGTTTAATGTTAAACATATAAAACTGCCGGGAAAGGCTGAAATGTTTGGACAGAGTTCACACTTGTGTGTTTATATTGTCAATAAAACAGTTATACTTCAATGAGGGATGTAAAGAGAGGACATGGGGAGGAGACAGAGGTGGAGAACAGCAGCAGAAATTAAATTAAAATGAGTTCAATATGCAAAAGAATGTTGATTTTTTTTTAAAGATGTGATTACTGATACCACTAAAACATGATTATAGGAAGATTATATACCTGTACAATTAACAATCCAGCTCTGCAGTTCCATAATGGCCGATACCTTCCATGCATATATAAATTATAGACATTAATGGTGAAATATGAACTGTATTAATAACATTAACAATAACTTCATTTTATTCAAGTGTCCCAGTTAGTCCTGACAGTGTGACAATTAACCAGTCAGGACCCTGAAACAGCTAAATGGAATTCAGCCACCATTTAATTGGTTATTTACACCTGTGGAACAGACAACAAATATACAAGTTCCACTAAATGAAAGAGGGACATCTGTATAAAATATAAAAGCATGTTGGTACTGGACAAGACAGAAAACAGAAAAAAGTGGCCGTTATTACCTATCTGAAGTTAGCACACAGGGCTTTATCAAACAGTTCAAACACATAAAAGGTCTCTGATGTGGAGTGAAGGAGACGAGGTTTACACAGTAACTCATTACTAGAAATAATATTAATTTCCCCAGTAACTAGTAGTGTAACTAATTAAATATTCATTTAAGATAAGATAAAATAGGATAAGATGTACCTTTATTGATCCGCCGCGTAGGAGAAATTCAAGTCAGACACAGCAGCATTGGGGAATGTAGTGCAAAGAGTACAGAGTGTACAAGAACAATAAGAATCACAAAATAAGAATATGAACAAAATATAATAGAAAATATAAAACTATAAATGAAAAATATATACACTATATGCAATATGGTGTGCAAAAAATTAACTAAACTGACTGTACATTTGCAAACTTAAAGATTAAAGATAAATAGTTTAAATAGTTTGTGCAAGACGTTTGGTTGAAGTTAAAACCAGTCTTAGTCAGCGGGTAGTGTAATAAGTAATAATAAGTAATAGTAATAAAATTACAGTTAAAGTGGAGAAAACTATTTTGGAAGATAGAAACATTCACATTACTTTGATTTTAACAAACAAAACTGGATTTTAATCGTCATAAGTCTGAATTTTGTGGAGAAGGGACACAATTATGTATTTTATGGGGAAAGTAATATAACTAGTAGTGTAACTAATACTGTTGGCAGGGCGTAAGTAGAGTAATAATATTACTTTTGCAAAGAGTAATGAGTAATACATTAAATTTTTTGAGTAAGTAGCCCAACACTGTTAATGCTAATACAGTAGGTGGCGGTAATGCGTCTTAACACCGCTAATGAATCCAGAGAAGAAGAAGTAAGACTGAGGCATAGAAGAAGAAACTAAAGGTAAATTAAAAAAAAGGCAACAATAGTTTACAAAGCTGTCAGATAAACTAGTGACCTCTAATGTATCAAATGGTAACAGCGATACGAGCTAACTCTGCTCCGATAGAAGTGATTTATATTCACGGTTTAATGGCGCACTGATATTAAACTGAAGCAGTCGTCAGGTTGTTTGAACTTTAACACACTGACAGCTCACTGAGGCTGAGTGCGAGTAAAGACACTGAGTTCTGATTTATCTACATTTCATTTAAGTGTCACTGCAAACAAACAGCTACCGACATCCAACATGACATCGAAGAAAGTGGTCGAGTTGTTCTACGACGTGGTTTCTCCGTACTCTTGGCTTGGCTTCGAGGTTTGTTTGTTTGTTTGTTTGTTTGTTTGTTGTCAGCGTCAATAACAAAGATGATAGAGACTTAAAGTTACAGATGAAGCTTTCACACGGGGTTTGTGTGTGTTTACAGGTCATGTGTCGCTACAGAAACGTGTGGAATATAGAGCTCAAACTGCGACCTGCGTTTCTGGGAGGCATCATGCAAGGATCAGGTACATAAACAGTGGTGGAAAGTAACGAAGTACTTTTACTCAAGTACTGTACCTAAGTGCAGATACTCGTACTACAGTTGAGTATTTCCAGTATTTCTGTGGATAATATTTTTACTCCACTACATTTTATAAGTTACTAGTTCCTTTTTGTAGATTCAGATTAATAATACAAAATATAATCAATATATAAAATCTATTATATTAAAAAAGCTTAAGATAAAAAAAGATAAAATAAGGGGGTAAATTCACAAGATAGCATTATATAAGCCCCACCTTTACTAGCTGCAACACTTAAGTGATATACACGTTAATGCAATAGTAGTTATAGTCCAATAATATAATATATATTATTCTTGAATTAGCTGTTGTGCATAATGAGTGCTTTAAATATATTTTTATGTTAATACTTTTGTATGTAGAGTATTTCTTCACTGTGGTGTTGCTACTTTTACTTAAGTAAATTATCCGATTACTTCTTCCACTGCTGTAAATATGTATTAGGCACCTCTAAACTATTGGATTGAACTATTGATGCTGTTTAATATAATATAATATATATCTTTCACCACAGGCAACAAGCCCCCCGGTCTGGTTCCAAACAAATTCCTGTACATGACCGAGGACCTGAAGCGTTTAGCGGGGTATTTTGCTGTTCCCTTGCAGAGTCCATCTGACCCCTTCGAAGCCATGTTCAAGAAAGGTATACACAGCATTAGTCGTGTATGTGTATTGATTAAACCACGGCTGTTTTGGGGGCTGGGACTCCTATTCTCCCCCTCTGTTTGTTGTGTAGGAAATTTTAAAAGGCCTTTGTCACTCTTCTGTCTCACTGTTCTTACATTTTATAGACAAAATGATTATTCGAGAAGAAACACATTAATCAATAATGAGAACAAGTTGTAGTTGCAACCCTGATCTTGACATAGGCCAGCTATATAAGGCAGGGCCTCAAGAAACAGGACCCACCTTGAAGCAACATTAACTGATTTATTTAGTTAACTGGTGGAAGTGGAACAAGCTGTAATAGCAGTTGGTACTATTTTTTTTTTATTGAGCAATTAAAGCATTAATAATTCAGTGATTTTCAGGTATTCTTCTGTGTTTTTTCTCCCAGGCTCCTTGTCTGCAATGAGATTTGTGGCAGCAGTACAAGAGAGGGAGAAGGGTGGAGACAAGCAGGTGGAGCAGGTATCTCGGGAGCTGTGGAGAAGGATCTGGTGTGAGGACAAAGACATCACGGAACCTGCATCGTTGTCTGAGGTACCACCTTATTCAGTCGGGTTGTGTTTGAGAAGATTAAAACGGACCATTTCGTTTTGTCAGTGTCTATTTTTTTTTTTTTTTTGTAGGCAGCAATGAAAGCAGGACTGTCTGAGAGCGAGATTAAAGAAGCGCTGAAGCTGTCCACCTCAAAGGAGGTCAAAGACAAGCTGAAAAGCACAACACAGGATGCACTTGAGTATGGGGTCAGTTGTCCTTCAGTTCTCCTTGAAGCTTCAGGTAGGAAAGACAAAGCCATTACACTGTAATGAACAAAATCTCTCCTGCTGCCTCTTCCCAGGCGTTTGGCTTCCCCCTGCTGGTGTGTCATGTAAATGGAAAACCAGAGATGTTTTTTGGATCTGACAGATTTGAGCTCATGGCCCACTGCGTTGGTGAGTAAAACTATAGTGCATCATTCACAAACACACAATGTTAAAGTGATCATTTAAAGATTAAAGATTAACCTACTGCACACCCTATTTAAAATGCAAATACACTGTTATTGACACAATGGAGACAGTTTCTATTTTGAGACTGGGCAAATGTTTGACAACCATATAAACTGTGTTGCAGCTTTTATCTTTTGTTTATATGATTTGTGAAGTTCAGCATCTGTTTAGCAATTCAATCGGAAGCTGTCTTGAGATTCCTGCCCAATCTCATTTTGTTCTGTTTCAGGAGAGAAGTGGCTGGGACCTCAGCCTGGCAAATCAGCTGCCAAACTGTGAGCTGCCTTCAGACACTGTTGATATGCTCACATGCTTTTGAATTAGCATCCCATTTTGGTGATTTTCTCTAATTCTTCAAATGTTATATTTTTTGTGCTGTGCCCTCTGAAACCTAGGAGTCCAATAAACCTTAATAACAAATAGTGGTGTAAATAATGTAACATAAATTGTAATAATAATTATGTGCCTATTAAAAGCAACATTGACAACTTAAGCTCGTTATCTTTTCTATTGAAATACAAAGACATGAAAATGATCTCATTGTTGTATTGTAATGTTATGTTTTTAGCCATGCTAGTGGTCTGGCTCTATGGATGGTGGGACGGTCTGTTTATCACTTTTACTCCAGACTGAAATGTCTCAAAAACTACAACATTCAGTTACATTCATGGTCGCAGTATGATGAGTCTTAATGATTTCGGTGATCCCATCACTCTTCCTCTCTAGGGCCTCTTTGAGGTCACATTGCAAAAACTAGATTTTCTATTCACAATTATTTTGTCATTGTTAGGTTAAGCAATTATTTGTGAATCATTGAACTGAATACATTAATATTACTTTGATATTAAATCCATATTTCGCACAGTGGTTACCTCGCAGTAAGAAGGTCCTTTTAGAGTTTAAACATATTTGAGGCAGATGTCTTTCTGTGTGGGTTTCATCCGACAGTCCAAATACATGCAGGTCGGATGAATTAGAAACTAAATGGCCCATAGCTATAAATGTTAGTGGTTATGTGGTTGTCTTCTTGTGTTTGCTTTGTGGTAGACTGTCCAGGGTGTAACCCTCCTCTTTCCCAATGTGAGCTGGGATACACTCCACCCCCTAGAAACACTAAACAGGATGTGGGTATAGATAATGGATGGTTGGATAAAACCCTTGTTATGATATCAATTTGAAAACACTTAAATGTTTTAATTTCAGCAAACAGTGCATTGTACTTCGGTGCAAGTTTGAGGTGATTTCAGAGGGAAATATTATACATTTTATTTCACTAAATTAGTTTGACACCTACAATTATACTGGTTTATTTTTTTTGAAGTTGTTTTTATGGCCTTTTATTGCCTCTTTTGATAGTGACAGCTGAAGATAGACAGGAAAGGGGGGCAGCGAGAGAGGGGATGACACACAGCAAAAGGCCGCAGGTCGCATTCGAACCCAGGCCACTGCAGCAACTCCGTACATGGGTCGCCAGCTCTACCGACTGACCTAACCAGGCGCCTGGTTTGCAGCAAAACTTTGTTTTTCTTCTTTCCTGATCCCTGAGCTCCACCTCAACCATCTGCATCAGTAAAATATTACTTATGTATTAATGCATCAGTATTAACAACAAATAATTTAATAAATAATTAAATTATCAAATAAGAAATATCAAAAGTACTCAGTTTTGAAGTACATTTTACTGATTAATGTATGTACTTTTACTTCAGTAGAATTTTTAATGCAGGACTTTTATTTGTATTTAAGTAATTTTACATTGTTGTATTGGTACTTTTGTTTAAGTAAAGGTTTGATGACTTCTTCCACCACTGTAATTATGTATTATCTCAACTGACAGTATATTATTTATATTTTTTTTAAAGAAATAGGATTATTTTTCTATGTTTAATGCCTGTACCTGGAAAGAAATTCAGTTTATTATTGCTGAGTAAATACTCCAGAGACTGCAAAGCTTGTCATTCGAGTTCCAGTGGAATGAAGGCCAAACAACAAAAGGACTAAAAATGACAAGGAGCGGCAGGACCAGTTTCCCTAGACAAAGAGGAGAAGGCACGGCCAGAGGTAGCTGACATATGTCGACTTCAGAAACTAAATGCAGAATGTGGTAGAGCAAACTCAAAGAGAGGCAGAGTGAGACCGGATTGCCGTAAACCTGATATCAGTGCAATGCATCACATCTTAATTGGAGAAGGAGACAAACAGGAAGGAGGAAGAAGGAAGAGGTAAATAAGAGAGAAGAAGGATGAGGTGTAGGTGAGGAGGGTGGAGTTAAGAAAATACTGAAGGTGGACAAACAGAGAGCAGCACATTGATCCCCTGAGCCTGACAAATCACCAGAGAAAAACAAAGACAATGAAGATCTGAGCAGCAAGGCTGAACCCGGACTCCACATTCAGCTGGAAGGATGTGAAAAGTGCCTGACTGTGTGAAGGTGGGAAACATGAGCCTGAAATAACAGGATCAAACATTTTCTTTGGGATATAGGACACAAACTGAAGGGAGCTGAGGTAAAGATTTTAAACACTAAATCTGTTTTCTATCACACTGTTATATTTTGTTAATATAGCTCTGAGGTAGAGAGAGATGAGGTTAATGCATGATGTTAATTTAATTATCAACATGACACCGAATCTGGTGCTGTTTTTTCCATTTATGTTTGCCCTTTGGGTGTGTAGTTACACTAGCATTTATGCTTCTAAAAATCTAGACCAACAGGTTTAGAGATCTTGGATGTGACGTAAAAGGATTATAATATGGGTGAAGAGCTTTCCTATGTGGCTGCAGTGACTTCTAGTGAGTTCTATTCCTATTATACACTGCATTTAAAGCAACTTTAAATTCAGATATTCCTAAATTAGAGATGATCTTTGGTGAAGGGTGTATCTTATGTCTTAAACTAGCTAATATAATTACATCACCTTAAAATTGAGCATTTAAAAGGTCTGTGTAAGTCCTAAATGATAATGTTGTGTTATAGTGAGGTGTCAGAGTTATTACTGATAGTTTGGCATACCTCAGAGACAGTGATACAACATCTGAAGTTCCTGGTCTCGCTTACACGTTTCTCAGACACCTTCTCGTACTGGATACCTTGTAAAGAGTCGTGTTACTATTCACAGATTCAGCCCGAGATTAGATGCGTTTCAGGGGACTAACACTGTCACTTTATCTGTTGTTTTTATTCTCTACATCTACTTGTGTATCCACAACAAACACTTACATGGTTTTTGTAGTCCAACTGAAGGTTAGACTGTGTGAAGAGTGTGTGAGGATCTTTGCAACATTTCTTTAATCTCATCTCTTTTCACATGCGACAGGATGTCTTCATTATCAGAAGCAGACTTCCGCTGCAACCACGGAGATACAATTTGTGGTAAGTTTTACTTTGACCTCTAACTTGGCCTGGTCCATTGGAGGCCTTGAGGTTAAATGTTCACTTAAGTTGACAGATGAACAGACAGCATAGACAAACAGTGTCTGCCACTTTAAGATCACTGTCTCTCAGACTCGCTGAGTGATTGTAAGTATTGTGTCTGTTCCTGTTTGCAGAGATCCGTGTGTATGAGCAGGAGGTGATCGTTGTGCCCATCTTGCTGCTGTCCAGCTTCTTGGTCACTCTTGTCTTCATTATCCTGCTACGCTATTGTCCGGAGAGAGTTGATCGCATCCGTCCACAGGCCACAAAGGCGCCCACCAGGAGAGTGCTGCATGGGATTGATGGTAGGAAACTGGAATAGACACAAGTTTAATTCAAATGAATGAAGTCATATCACAGAAATTAAATTGGATCTACACAACAGTCAGGAAGCTGTTTCTATATGTATATTTATTGTATTTTGCTTTCTCTTAGAGGTGTGCTTAAGATTCTAGGTTTATTTTGCTTAATTTAATGTGTATTCATTGTTTTCTTTGTTTAGCACCTTTTACTTATAAGTCAGATTTATCATGTTGTCAATTTATCAAATCATAAAGCTGCCCAGAACCTAAAGTTCAAGAAAAATGCCACAGGCGCCTATAAAGGCGGACAAATCTGTAGTGGTGATCAGTCAAAATACTATCATAGAACAATTCAAGAACAAAATGCAGCAGAGGAAAGTAAGAAATGGAACTATATTACAGTCATATTTTGTTTGCCATGTATGTTTGCTTGTAAATTACTGACAATATTGATAATTCAAAGTTATAAAACTTTATTCCAATAAAATATTTATGATCTACAGACAAAAGATACTTACATAATATTATGTGTGACTACCCATGTCAGCACTTTCACCTGGATTTCTCAGTTATGTTACTATAAATAAAACATGCTCACTGTATTCAGTTTAGACAGACTCCAGAGGGTTAAATAGGAGCAGTTGACTGAAACCAGTCCAACAACCTTTTACACAATTCTCTGTACTAGATATTTATGTCTAACATTTGTACAGTGTTTACTATTACATTCAGAATGTTACACAAATGACACTGGATTCACTTTACGATTTATCCATACTCTTTTAATCAGTGTTTTACTTAGTGTTTATTTATGAATTATGAATTCAAGGAAAATGGTGCTGGGAGTAGGGGTGTTGAGGGGGCTGCAGCACCCCCT
>NW_023339807.1:16813732-16824143 GCF_004916995.1 Morone saxatilis | reverse complement strand
ATGTATGACTTTCTCTTTTTTTACTGGTATTTATGGAAGGAAATAGGTTTTGTCTTGTTCTTTCCATCAGTCAGATCAATAATCTCTCTTCATATCTAAGTTTTAGTTCAGCTACACAAAGATAAATAGTTCTATTGACGTATGTACTGTTTGCACTTATCTCTATGATAATTATTCTTGTTCTCCCTCTCTCCCCTAACTCTAACAGCTCCACCAGGTATCAATGTCCTGGAACATGAAAGCATTGCTCTGGACATGCCCAGTTCCTACTCCACCTTCCACCCCCCGAACACTTACCCCTCCAAAAACCTCTCCATGCCTGTGGCCACACCTTCTTTCCCACCCAGCCCCCCACCGCAGCCCTTCACTCACCAACCCAGTTTCACTCCCATTGTCCAGGCCAGAGAGCTGCCCCGCCAGAGGCTGCCCGAGTCCTTCAATCTGGTCTCCCCTCTGCCTACTTCCTTCTCCCTGCGCTCCGACTCCTCTGTGTCCCTCTACAGGGCACGCATGGAAAACAGGAATGTGGTGCTGCGAGTTCTAAATGGTGAGGAACTTGAATTTACTGGGAGTTTGTTTGTGGTTGTTGAGAAAAGTGCTTAATTGTCTCATTTGCAGGTCTTTCTCATCTGATTTTCATTATATGGTTTCTGTAACTGCAGTGTTCCTTCATCTTCCTCTCATTCTGGCCCTTTACAGACTCTGCTGATGCCACAGAAAGACACAACTTCCTGGGATTTGCATCCTTCTTGGCTCAGCTGGGACCACATCCCTTCCTGCCAGAGCTTCTTGGTGTGGTCTCACTTCGAGCTCCTCTGGTTACAGTTGTGGAAGAGCTGGAGAACAGAGACATGCTCAGCTTTCTGTGGCGATGCAGACAGGTATATTTTTACGGAGGGTACACTGCTACAATATGTGTTAACTCAATCCAAGCCATACAAATCATGTATTTAAAGAAAGAAAAACACTCATAAAGTAGGAAAGTAATGATTGTGTCATCTTCCAAATGGCAAAATAACTTCTCTTCTTGTTCTTGTCAGGAAAAGGTGGATCCTCCATGTGAGATGACTGAGAGAAGAATATTCTCTATGGCCAAACAGGTGGCCTCAGCACTGGTTAGTATGCTAATAAATATGTCCTCACCTTTTTTAGAGCACACGTTTGACTTTCTAATCACTGACATACAATAACCCTGTCCTGACCCAATCTCAGCATTGACTTGTTGACTGGGTTTCCTGACAATAATCCAGACAATCCAAAAAATTAATCCAATTTTCTTTTTTTTGTATCATTGTCTCATTTCTTTATCTATCAATATCATTTACATATATAGTTTACACTCATGCTGGCAGCTCTGGGGTCTGTTAGTTTGCACAGTGGTACTAAATGCTCTAATCAGCATGTTAACAGTCTGATGTTAACATGACAATGTTAGCAGGTAAAGTTTACCTGGGGTGAAACCCATGCACATATTTATGTCATGTAATCATAGATGACTGACTGAACTGAAATCAATCAGGTTTCTGTGTTTAATCCTTGTTTTTTGCCCAATCAGGAGTTCCTTCACAGCAAAGATCTTCTCCACGGAAACATTCGTGCCCGTAGCGTACTGGTCACCAAGGAGTTCACAGCCAAGCTTTGGGGTCTGCATGGGGTCTACACAAGGAAGAACCAGGGAGCCACTCAGAAAGATGATCCCAGCATGAAGAAATGGCAGGCACCAGAGCTGTTAGCCAAGAGACCAGCTGGTCAGAGCAGCGACATGTGAGTTTTTCTGTTCCAATGCAGACGTTGCTGCAGCATAAAAAAACTAATGACTTATTAAATGTTGCTACTAGCTTATCTGCAGAGAGGCATGAAATGCATGTTGTGTAAGTATATTATGTAGGTATATACACCATTTACTGAATAGAAGACTCTATTCAGTATTTGCCTCTGTGTGTCCCCTTTCTAGCTGGTCCTTTGGCATCTTACTGTATGAAATGGCAACATTGGGTAAGTTGAACTTTAACTTCTGGGAACATAGTTCATGCATAATGGAGAAATGGACAAAATGTTCCCATATCATTTATACTGCGTTATCTATTACTATAGGGATTATTAAATCCCTGGTGGTGTTAGACAATTGTAGGCATTATTGCAAACCCATAAACAGGACTTCTTTATAGGAATATTGAATTTTAATATGTGATTAAGTACCTAATCTGTATTTCTCAATGAGCCAAAAACAGACATGTCCATCTGGCTATTTAATAACAGTTTCGCTATTGATTTTGCAGAAAATGTACTATATAGCACAATATGCTGTATATTGATATCGCAATGTAACAGTACATAAAGTATACCTTGATAGAGGATTTTATCCATATCTATTATTTTTTTTCTCAAGGTGATGCTCCGTTTGCAGACATCTCAGTTAATGAGCTTCTGCAGTTTCATCAACGAGGGAAAAATCTGAAAAAACCTTCAAACTGTTCCAACGCGCTGTAAGTATTCGCTGCATTCTGCAGATAACACACAACCAAACCTGAAGCAGAGCTTCTCTCTTTAACAAATGTGCTGTTAAGCTCAGACTATTTTCTCTCTCCCTCAGATACTCCATCATTAAGGGTTGTTGCCAGTGGAAGGATCAAGATCGACCCTCTCTGGATGAAGTGAGCCGAAAGCTCCTCTCAGGAGAGAAAAGTGCCTCTGAAAAAGTCCTCAAGGTGTCAGGGACAGTTAACATTGAGCAGTACCTGCAGCAGGCAGGATATGGGGAAACCAACAGCTACACCGTTTTCTGATCAGTGCCCGTGCCAGCAAAATAAACTGCACTATTCTCCCCAGTGGTACCCCAAAGATGCACTTGTACAAAAAATATATTTTAGGTGCAATAAAAGTGTTTCAAACTCTGTTTATGAGAACTTTGGGACCCACAATTGTTTTGTTATGTATTATCCTACTTCAGTAAATGAGAAAAATGGTATGCAAAATGAGTTGTTTATCTTTGGAAGCCATTAATTTTCATCTAAGACCTCATTCGTGTGTGTCCTTGTCTGTATAGGCTATTTCTATTCCTTTGAGGTTTAATTGGGGAGATACAAGGGGAAATTTTGAAGTAGTACACTTTAAGAAATGTAAACTTGACCGAAGTACAGCTGCTGCATCATGAACTTGTAGTCGATACTGTCAATATATGATGGTTTACAAATATTGTTTACAATCTGAAGAAAATGTATATTAACAGATGTAATATGTTATTACTGTGTTTTTGTATGATTCTATATTAGGCAGAATTATGGAAATGAAGGGTACATAAATGTATTTATGCTATTATAGCGCCCAATGTTTTCTCTGAGCTGTTTACACAAACTCAAATGTGAATGAAAATATCACAGGTCCTACAATAATCTTTTCCCATTTTCAAGTGGGTGTCATGGGGGTAATAAAAGCACACACATGTCCAGTAACAGGTATTGTTTATTGGTAGTACTGCATACATGTACACAGAAAACTTCCACTCAGCCCTTGAGAGACCAAACCATGAGGAATACCTATTTTCAGGTAGTTAAGTTGATTAAAGCTACTAAAACTATATCGTATTCATGAAAAAATAATTTTGATTGTAGTACAAAATGGAAAAGATACAAAACTAAAACTTTTAATAACTGGTAAAAGTAACTAATTAAAATAAACCAGGCTTTTTGAGTGTCCTTTGCTCGATGTGATTGGAGCCTGGATTGAACATCTATGATAAAATAACTAATACTAAAAGACTGAAATATTTAAAGGGGCAGTTCACAGAAAAATTGAAAATACATATTTTTCCTCTTATCTGTAGTACTATTTATCCAACAAGATTGTTTTGGTGTGAGTTGCTGAGTTTTGGAGATATCAGTCAGATATCTATCTACCTTCATTCAAATATAATGGAACTCAAAGCGCCAAAACAAACTGCTCACAACAAGGTCTGTACATCATCTTGAGTAACTGGGTCCTGATTTCTAGAAAAAGATATTGCAGGTAAGAGAGAAAAATGTGTATTTTTGATTTTGGGATGAACTGTTTCCTTTAAAGTGAAGTGGACTGTTTTTGACATCACTTCAAATCATATATCACTAAAGTTAAAGCACCCTTTGAAATACAGCAAGAAGGCAACGTTTCTTTTTTTGTTTTGTTTTTTATACCCAACAGGTAAACTGTCCTAGCTAGAAGACCTAGCACCGATTACTGCAGACTGGCAGATTTGCACAGTTTCACAAGAGAATACATACAAAAAGGCCTCTACACAGCGACAGAAAAAAAAAAAAACTGACAAACACTACTGACATGGATACTTCTCCATGATACTGTCCATGCTCACCACTCACACATAACAGTATACATACATGTTTTTGCACATTCAATGTCCAGAAAGTAAACTGTCCGTCTCCATATGATTGATGGTGCACCACTGTTTTGTAAAAACTATCTATTGTCCCTCCAGAGTGGGAAATCAGCACCAGCCACATGCTGGTAAAATATGAAAGTGGCTGGTAGAGATTTCACAATGATTGACTATTGAGTGGCTGGTGATTTTAAACATTTATCTGTCAGTGGCTGGAAGATGTTCACATTTCAAAAAGTTATTTTCCCACCTTGCCATAGATCTTAGTTTCTTCTTTCTAAAGAGGAGCAAGTCCAGATATTGATTCCAGTGAGAAATCATCAGTTAGAAAAGGATCCTGCTGTCCCTCTGAAGCACTGACTGCATCACTCACGCAGGGTGTTGATAGAGGCACAGATCTTGAGAGCTGGGCCGAGCTTGATGTTCATGGTGGAGATGAGATGGTCCTCTCGCAGAAGCAACAGAGCCTGCCCGTCTATTTCCTGTGACAGGAACTGGGCAGCCAACTCCTCACAGCCTGTACACAAGACCAGATAATAGAATTAGTACAAAAAGAGAACAGGAGACATGGCAACACTTACAACATCACTGCTATCTCATCACTGAACAACACCCACCTTGAAGTGAAGAGATAAACCTGCAGACTTCTTCCACGCTCCACTGAGCAGGAGTTGCAGAGAGAAAGTTAGCCCCCTCTAGTGGGAGGCTTCCAGGAGCTGAGCTGTCTGACGGAGGAGCGCTGTGCCCAGCTCTGGAGCAGGAGTGTGAAGAGCTCGGGGACAGTGAGGGAGAATCGTCCTCCTCTCCTTCCCCATCGCTGGATACGTCCTCCGAGCGGCTGGACTCAGAGTGACACTATGTCCCAAATGAGTGGAGATTTAAATACAAAAGTCAACAATAAAACTTCAGAAAGTGAGCTGTATTTGTTGATAATGTAACAATATGATATAAAGCATGAAGCTGGAAATGTTCTATATTTTTCTTACTATCAACAAATTCCATGAAACGCTCAAAGGAAACCAAAGTGTGACTCAATACTTTCTTTCTGATGTGTAGTTTTTGAAAAACAATTTCCACATCAGAATTAACGTACACTGGTAATACTTGTTAGGATGAATTTATTGTTGGTTTTGATTTTTTTTTTTTTTAAAAATGGGATTTGTGTCTTAAAACTACTCTTACCTTGACAGCTAGATGTCTGTTTGATATTTTATTACAGGTGTTATTAGAACTGCTCCTGCGAGAGGGGCCCCTTCTCCTGGCAGCGCTCTCACTGGGTGCTGGAGGCGGTGCCAGGCCTGCGCCACTTCTCCCTCTGCTTGTCTTGAAGTGTTGGCTGCAGCTCACATTATACCTGTGGATCCAGGAGCACAGTTATTATACAGGAAGACATTTCGAGGGTTTTCAATTCTCCTATGTGCATCTATCTTGCAGTTTTTACTTCATGCCAATTTGCACAATGTGCTAATTAGGTTTAATCAGTGGCAACCCCTAGTACAGTCTTTGGCTTGTGTCCTTCTGCTTATGTTTATTTAAGCGGGACAACAACGATTTCCCGCTTGCCCGGGGCAAATAAAATGTTGCTTCCGGGTAGTAAATGTACGGCATTACCAAACAACAAACCAAACTAGAAGCAATTCCAAAATGGGAAGCTAAAGTAAACCGTACCTCTTAGCACAAGTATTTGAACAGAACCTCTTTGATCCTCTGAACTGGCTGGCCGGGGCGAGGCTTCCACAGTACTCACACTTTAACACTGAAGAGGAAAGAATAAAACTGTTACACATTTAGGAAATATTGACCGTGCACACAGATTCATGGTATCATTGTTAAAAAATAAAAGTTATTCGAGCACTTACATGGAGGTCCGTTCTCTGAGCGGCCAACCAGGGCAAAATCTCTGTCTTTGAGGAGTCCAGCAACCTGTCATATATATAATATAAGCCTGGTAGTAAGAACGTGTTTCACACATAGAAGTGCATAGCCAGTGTATTTCAAATTGTATTTGATTTAAGGTGAAATCTGTGTTATCATAGCAGGGCACACTTACAGGGAAGGGCTCAGCTCCCTCCTGGATCACAAAGCCCTCAATGAGGTGGGTGAGGACTTGAGGTTTGACCACTGCCTGGGGAACTGGGGCTCTGTCTTTGTCCCCAAGTCCAACTCTTGACAAGGGCAGAGGCAAGGACAGGGTGGGGGGAGATGAGAAGGCAGTTGCAAGGGGGGCTAGTAGGGATGAAAATAAAATAATGAGCTTTCAAACAGATTTTGTAGGCTTACAGTTACAATTTCAAGTACTTCTTACAATGCTTCATTTGGAGACAACAAATTGACATACCTGAGTCCTTTGCAGGGGCAGGGGATAAGGGAGGAGCAGAATCTTTCATGTGTGCAGAGTTTGAAGATTCTGTCACCATCTCATTTGGTGCATCACAGTCAGACTTTCTCTTCAGAGAACCAATGGCAGGCTTTATCTAATGGTATGTAGAAAAAGAGCAGGATAAACTGTTATAATCCCTTGTACACTGATAGTCATCCTTACACCTAAGAGTCAGCATCACAAAGTACATTCTTTTAATGGTTGATCTTACCATAGCACTGTTGGAAACTGCACTGACATTCCCACTGGCTGTACTTTCCTGGGTGGTGTTGCTCCGTACCTGTGCCAGAGCCACAGCCTGTGCGTTTCCTGCTAAGCCTTGCCTGGCTCCCACAAGCTGCACAGGGATGTGGGGAGTGTTATACCCCCCAGTTGTAGCCTGGTTGTTGCTAGGTGGCGCTGGGAGAATGGGAGGTGGGTGTCTAGGGGGTAGCTGCATAGGTAAGCGGTGTCCCTGAGCTGTCTTGGGCTGGATCGGCACAGGACCTTTGTCTGCAGTAGTGCTGGCCTGTTGTAGGGGCTGCACCACCAGAGTCTGAGTGTTAACGTTGGCTTTTGGAGTCACTGAGCCAATGGGGTAGCCCTGGGTTGTGGTAGGAACATTTGAGGTGGGCACCAGGATCACAGGGGCAGCAGAGGAGGACAGGAGAAGCTGGGAGAGAGGGAGTGCTGTAGAGGAGGTGGAGGAAGGAGCTACAGAAGCAGCAGGAGTAACAGTCATGGCAGCCTGGTTTCCAGTCTTTACAGTCATAGTGTTAGCAGTGGACTGCTGAGCAAAGTTGGGTTTGGCCATTTGTTGTTGCTGTTGTGGTTGCACTTGCTGCTGCTGAGCTGTCTGGGCAAATGTCTGCTGCTGCTGTTGACCGAGAGGAAAGCTGGCAATATCTTTCCTCTCTGGGAGCTCAGACTTGACAGCCACTGCTCTGGGAGCGCAGTGTAGGGCCAGATTCTGCACCTGTATGATAAAGAAAGAAGGCTGTAGTGAAATGCATTTGAGAAAAGTAGCAGGTGTGTGCTTGGTGGAGTCAAGTAGTGAAAATATTTAAGACTGTATGACTTGTAGCTCAGACTTTACATTACAGGTAGGTAATGGTCCTCGAACCTGATCATTGTCACACTGGGCACTAGCAGTGGTAGGAGCAACTTCATGCTGCTGCTGCTGCTGCTGCTGCTGTTGTTGTCCTGTTGTTGTTGCTTGTTGTTGCTGTCTGGTTGTTGTTGTTGTTTGTTGTTCTGCTGTTGCTGTTGCTGCTGGGGCTGTGTCTGGGCAACAGTTGCTACAGTAGCTGTTGCTGTACCACCAGGCATGAAGATGAGCTGAGAGGCAAGGGGAGCCCTGAGAGAGCGGTTGACCTATGGGAGGAGCAAGAAATATGGGTCAACCTTGTAAACAGCAAATGTTTCAACGAATGAGTCCTTAACTACATGGAATACTTAATAAAACATGTTTGGTGTACATTTAAAAAAATAAAGCACTTTCAAGAGATTGTGAAGTATAGCTATAGGATTTTCTGTAGGTGGAGTCTAATGAATTAGTTTTTACTTTTGTTGCTGCTGTACTTGCACAGACAACGGCAATATATATTATAATATTCACAATAATTTTTAACTCACCCTAAGATACATTTGTCCCTGTCCTGCAGAGTTTCCACCCAGCAACACTGACTGGTTGAGAGCTGTTGTCGTTGCAGAAGTGGCCGGGCCGTGGGGACGGGGGTTGGTCATGGTACCTCCTCCAGATGTGGTGCTTAAGTTGACCTGGGAGGAACAGAACATTTGACATTTCTATCCAACCTACCTTGGTATTTCCAAACCTAGCTGTGTAATTCATAAAACATTAATAAAATACATACAACACTCACTGTGGTCGGCACCTGGGACATGCTGTTACTTGGGGTATTGGACTGACGACTAGCTGCAAGTGTGGCCTGGTTTAAAGAGAGAACAAATTAAAACGTGTGATGCTACTGCTTCCCATATTTTTGCACTGACTACATTTTGCTGTCATTATTCTGGTTACCTGTTGCACAGCGGCCAAGTTGTGGAGTTGGGCACTACTGATCTGTTGCTGCAGCATGAGTTGTTGGAAGTACTGAGCTGCATTTGGCTGTCTTTGAAGTGCTTGAAGAGCCTGAACAAACAAACAAACACTGTTAAGACTAATCCAAAAGTCTTTATATGTATGTATTATTAGTCAGTTCAAAATTTAAGCACACAAACACTATACACACCTGTACAGCCTGTCTCTCGTATAGAGACATGTGGGCTATCTGGGGTGCACGAGAGTTCCCGCTTGCCTGAGGATTTCCATTAGTAGTGCCTGTGTTTTGGTCTTCACCTGCATCCATGTTTGCTGCTCAAAACACAGAAGACACAAATAGTTGACTAAATGTTACTCTGGTATCCAAAACATATATCTCTATTAATTGCAAAACTTCTTAGCTGTAAATATCTCAGCATGAGGACTTGTTGAGCATGCAATTTGGCACTCCACACAAAATAATGAAATACATTTACACATGAAAACTTAAATCATCAGTTACTAGCTGACACATAAATCTGTGTCAACTCAGCAGGTTTAAAATGTCTAACAGATACTGCTGGCATTAATAGGAAGACAGCTTCTGAGGTAGCACTGCTGGAGAACAGCCGAAACATTTCCAGTACTCGGATTGTTTTGAGGGTTATTCTTCCACAGGGCCCATAAATCACAGCTTGCTACATCCCTGCACATACAATAGCTTTAATTAACGTTAACACAATGCCACTAAAAATCACGGCAAGCAGGCGCATTGTGGCGTTTTCAATAGCAGGCCAGCTGTCAACATGATAGATGAATCCGAGAGAAAAGAACATGGAGGAAAGCTCAAAACCCCAAGTAAGAAAGAAGCTAGCCAGCTGTGGCTAACTACAATGGACTTAGTTAGCCAGCAGCTCTCCACAAACAAGTCTGCCTCGCCACAAATAGAACACATTAACGTCCGTAACCGCATTAAGAAGAAAGGCAGAGTGCAGAAATGTTAAATAAGAGCGCAAACGCCGTCAGTTTTGGCGCTAACACTAACGTTTAATAACGTAAGTAGAAAAAGGAGCGTAAGTTTCAACACAGACGAGCTAACGGCAGCTAGCAGCTAGCAGGCTATCACTCATGCAAGAAGTTAACGTTCAGTGTTTCTCGTCGTGCTTGTGTGTTTACCTCCACTCGGTATGTCTGTCCTGCTCACAGTTAAATGCAATCACGTTTATATTGCGGTCTTTGGTTGTAACCACACACAACGAAAGCCCCTCTCAGGGTTTTTGCCTCCAACAAAACCCCGCCCCTTTAGTTTGCCCCCCCCCCTTCTTTCTTCTTCGGTTTGTGTTAGTGGGTGTAAGATTATACCGCCCCCTACTGCCCGGTGTGAAGAAGAAGAACTTTACTACTTCATATATAGAACTACTTTATTGATACACACACACGCTGAAATGCACACTTCATGCACATGTGGACATGCAAAGGGGAGCAAAGGAGAGATGGTGGCTAACTAAGATGGGGCTGCCTTTTTGCACTACCATTTTTTATATATTTTATATTTTATTGTCTGTTGTGAAATTGAATGTTTAAATTTTAGTATTAGGAAATGTCTGTTCTTATCTGTTGTGCCTGTGCACTTTATCTGTTT
>NW_023339807.1:16794359-16813632 GCF_004916995.1 Morone saxatilis | reverse complement strand
GACAATACACTTAGTTCAGGATAAAGATGTGGCTTTCTCGAAAGTTCAAAAAGGTAAAGCTACATTTGTTTGTTTAATCCATACACACAGAGACATGTAAAGACAGGGTTGGTTCGTATTTTTAAGGAGAGTTGTATTATCTATCAATTGGACTAGCTTTAAAGGACCAGTGTGGTTTTAAGAATCTATTAAAGCCTTTTTTTAATGAATACAGTTTTAATATGCATTTAGTTAAAAGGTGTGTGTTGTCAGTGTCTAAGACAGCCACACCTTTACCAGTACGAACAAATTCTGGGAAGAAAATATGATATCAATCCTGGATTTGTGTGTAAAACGTCATCTGGCTCTTGTGGCGTAATGGGAGCTTTGTCTACGTCAGTACATGCTGGGGCTCAGTAGGTGGCAGTGGAGGACAGTGAGGAGGCAGTGGAGTGGAGAGGAGTTTAGTAATGTCAAAAGTTTGACAATTTATTGAAATGTGTGCACCTGAAACCCAGAGTTTTATATGTATTCTCAGAGGTGAGGGAAGCCTGTTGGGGACAATAGTTTGGCAAAGCAACCAGAATAAATTAAAGCTGTCTAAACCAAATGACAACTAATTTCACAGCATAATTTCAGCTCTTCCTCACATCAGCATGATCTATTTTAACCTCTAAGCCCCTACAACCATACAAGTATTATATTTATTTACATTTACCAGAGGATGCTGCTTGATCACAAGACTGCAAGTTTGCCTTTGACTTATAAATTTTACCTCACTCTTGTGACATGTTTCAATTGAAAACGAGTGTATTGTAATATTTTTATTAGTCATACCAAGTTTCTTTCCTATTAAATGAAAATGGTTATCTTGGTAAATTAGTTTTATTTTCGTTTAGCTTTTGGAAGAACCGCTGATCAAACCTGAAACCTAAAACCTAAAACACGAGAAGTGTATGGTCAAAAAACACAACTCAACATTAACAAAGATCTTAGTCATTAACTTCATTTAAATAATAATCTGGTGTGCATTATGAAAACCTTTTAAAACTCATAAAATTTCCAAAGGTTAGTGCACTTGGGTGTGTATGGAGTTCAACACTACAATGGTACATTAACTTCTTTCATATTTTATTTTTGATGGAATCAGAAAACAAACAAAAAAGGTTTGTGGCGTGAAATCATTCTTGGACCAAACAGGCTATATTGTATTGATCTAGCAGGTGTTCAGTTCACTACAACCACAGGTGTAACCATTTCCACCAGATCGTTTTCCAGCAGTTGATTCACCAAACTAAGCAAAGTAATGTCTGTAGCTGTATTAAACACAAAAAGGAAGTGATAGAAACAAACCACAAACATACAGAAGTGCTCACACTGACAATAATATAGTATCTTGATTCACAACTTAAACTTCCTAACAAAGATTTGAAATTTCTAAAAAATATTACAAACCTCATTATTGATATCCTCAGAGCTGTAACATTTTTACAGCTGTAACATATTGATACATGGTGTATAGAAAATTAAGTGCTTTTACTGTTTACTTGCTCTGTCTTCCTAAAGAAGCAGTATATCAGGTATGAAGCCTGAATATTTGGTACAACCTACTCTTCCCTAGCAATGTAATGTGTGTTTGGGTCAGTTTTATCATGACAGATCAGTTTACTAATTAATAATTTTTATTAAATAGTTTAATGCGATTATGAACATTGGTCTTTTACTGTGAATGTATGGTATATTATATGAAAAGTACATATACTACATATATATACACCATACTATTTTGAAATCATAAATTATGATTTGCAGAATTTATAAATAAATCTATTCTGACTGCACATCACTAGATAGTAGCATTAATGTACAGAAATTAGTGATCTGAGATCTAATTACCTTATTATTTCAGTAGGATGCTTTGCTTCAGATACCAAATTTGTAAGTTTATCAGTTTAATAGCATTCTTAACTTTTCTCATCAAAAAAAGAGGCTGTTTAGTTATAACTGTCAAGCTCAGATTTCAGTCAGGCAGCTGGTAATACCAACCAGTTTAGGGAGATATTAGCATTGATATAGAAGCTATGGTAGCTATGTGAAGCTATGATGTTTTGCAGTGATTTAATCTTGTGTAGGAAGGCTGAAAGCATGGTGACAGCACTTAAAATTAAACATTTACATTCTCATATTATGTCTCTCACTTTCAAAACATAAAGCCAAATGACACAAGAAAAAGCACTTGTGTGTTTTGTAACTTGCCAGTGCACGACCAAACCCCGGGAAGAACGGCTGGATGCACCAACTTCAAACAACAATCAATCATTAGCGGAGCAGAAAAATATGAGCAATATATCATTAAGTTTAAATCATGTTGAAATCCAACTTCTTAACTTCTCCCCTTTGTACCAGATTTCCATGGAAAAACAAGTCACTCGTCATTGTCACTTTGTAATCTCGAATTTATCACTCATTTGTTTGAAATCAAACAGCTGAATGAAATGCATGTGGTAGCGAGAGGAGACAGGTCTGTCAGCCCTCTTTAGTAACAAGCAGATCACGCAGTAGTTGCCCTAGGCACAAGTCTGGAGTAAACACACAAAGTGTCAACAGGTCCTAAGCTAAACCAGCACAGGAAAAACAAGACTTGTGTCTAACAGCAACGTCATCTAACCTGTGAAAGAGTAAACTGTGTCACACAGTGAAACTTTCTGTCCCATTTCTGTCATATTGAGGTCACATAGGTAGTAAGTGGTCGTCTCTCTCCTCTGGCTCATCTTCTAAAGGTTCTGCAGCCACTCCTCTGTACGCCGGAGCTTCCTCGCGATTTCGTGACCGGCACACAAAGTCACACCCATCCTGTAAGGGAAAGGAGGGGGGCGGTGGTGTAATCAATTTCCTTGAAAAACAGGATCTTTTAAAAAGGTCAAAAAAAAAAAAGGTAAAAAGGTGTGAAGGATTAAGAGGCATCTAGTGGTAAAGTTGGTGGCTGTGAAACTCATGAAAAACAGAAAAGTCCCCATAAACAGGCAGTGTTTGGTTTGTCTAATATGGCTACTGCAGAAACATGGCAGTTCAACATGAAGGCCTCCAAGGAAGGTGACCTCTGTAGATAAAAACGGCTCATTCTCAGCTAACACAACACATTCTACACATCCTACATTCAAGTGCTTAAAGAACTAATGAAAACATACCTATAAATATTTTTATATTATTATATTGCTGCCAATAGATCCTCCTAAATGTTACATACTGGACCTTTAATGACAATATTTATTATTATTTGCTTAAGGCTTACCGCTGTCAGATTGCCAACCTCCACCCAAAAAGCATAATTTGGGAATTGTTCCATCCCTTTGGCTCCAACAATCAGTCGCTGGTAGAGGAAACCTCCAATGAGGTACACAGCCAGAAGACAGAGCCCACTGAAAGAAGAGAGGACTTATGATAACTGATAATTTATTATATTATTATTATATAATATTATGTTGATTCTGTTTGTGTCATTACAGACAGTCTTTACGCACATGATGACTATTATGGAGCCAGTGCTGAGCTGGGACGGAACAACTGGACACACTGCGCTGGAGTCCAGCTCAAACAGGTAGAAACAGTCGTGAGCCCTGTCCCTGTCCTCCAGCACCACCTCCAGCTCGCCCTGAAAGTGAGATGGAGTGAGACACAAGGCAACACACACTAAGAGAAGGAGAAAAGGGTGCAAGACTACATCAGGCCATGTTCAGACCTGTGTGATTCATTCTAGGTAGGTCATGTTTTCTCTGTGGTTTACCTCACAATCATCAAGACGAAGCATAATATGGTGGTGTGTGTTTCAAGAAAATACATTATCTTCACACCTGTACACAAAGTAATGCGTCCCCACCAACACAGCCCCTTGCATTATTATTATTATTTAAACACAGCACCATTTCTGGTCTGAACACATGGTAAGTTAACATTTCTTCTCAAGTCTAGTGATCTTACCATGCCTATTTTACTGTTGCAAGAGATCATGATAATGGCTTTCCTCTTTTCTTTGGAGCAGTGGCCATCGTATGCGTCGCCGTTTTCGTAGATCAACATCACCCAGTCACCTGCACAGTAAGTAATGTGTAAAAATAGAAGAGACGATTATTAAAATGGTTAGTCTCATGTTCAGGATTAATTCAAGAATGAACAATAAACAATTCTTAAGCTTTTTGGGTTTATCATGCTCATAGTTTGCCTAAAACAACTTAAAATCAGGATAAAATCACTATATTTTGCAGACACTTACTTCCTCCGATGACCCGTGTTGAATTAAACCTGCCAATAATTGTGGATTTAGTTGGACTCTTGCTGTCCACCTGGACAACCCCAGCTTCTGGAAAGCCCGCTGCTTCGCCACACAACTGGAATGTATATGTGTAACTACCTTTATCTTCCTTGGTCACTACTGAAAAGCTGTCAACATGAGAACAAATACAAACAGTTAGTAATATGGGAGGCAGACGTGGTGATTAGAGCTGATTTTTGATTGATAACCGGCAACACAAAAACAACCGATGACACTGAAAGTGCAGGTACACAATTGAGTCATTTGTTACTTCTTATGGGCGAGTGGCTCGAGTCGTTCGAGGACTTTCCGTTCAGAGTTAGAATCAGAGACCAGTCCACAGCGCTTGGTGATGTCACTGGTGTACACTCCTCTCCCACACAGGACCAGCTGAACAGCCAGGGTCCACACCAGGAAGCACCCTCCACTTTGACTGTTCACCTCCTGGTAAAAAACAAACAAAAATAAAGCAATTTTCAAATATAATTACATACTATTCATTTGAAATTAGGGTTAGACAATATATAGATATACTGTATACCATCAAAGATTTGTCCATACCGTTTATGTACATATATATATATATATATATATATAAATAAATCAATAAGGAAATGATCAGAAGATAGGTGGTCAACAGATTAATAACTTCCATCAAAACATGCAAAAGATGTGCTGCTTTTCAAAGCTGCAAATGAATAAACATGAATGCTTTATGGTAATGTTAGATTTTATGTTTGTTAACATTTTTGCATGATTTATTTAATCCATAAATCGTTCCTCAATTGACTTTCCAGTAAATACAACACATCAGTATATTACACACATAGGGAAGAGGGAAGAGGGAAGATTGTACGCATATGGCCCACTACTATTTGAAATAATTTGAATTAAGTGGTGGGTTTTTAAATTGCAGACCTCCTGTTCACTAACAACCAACTTCAGCATGCTCATCTAGTTGCTTCCTGAACCAAAAAAAAAAACTAGGAGGAAACTCTCCATGTTCTGGGAAAACCCTACTTTATCTTATCTAAGGAGAGGATAATAACATCTAGAAACAGACAACCAGGATACGATCCTAATCGTGTAACTGGGAAGATAAGTTGTGCGACCACATATTTAAAGCCTAAATATGTATGTGTGAATGCAAAATGTCTGTTCATCTCCGCATGAGGCAATAAGTTTCCATGAGGAAACACAGTTTGAAATAAATAAATAAATAAAAGCTTAACAAGAGTTCAACTTTTGGGTGCATTGCGCACCTACCTTCATGACTCCTTCTGCTTTAAACGAGTGGGAGAATCTTCTTTGTTAGTTACAGTTTAACCAGACAAACTGTAGTTTTTACAGTCAGGTCCAGTGGATGATGTAGTGAGCTTCCTCACGCTAACGTCGCTTCCTGGTTTTATGTATTCAACAGTAAAGCTGCTGTTTTCTTGTTGCAGGTGGAGAGCAAAGTAAGTGTGCACGTAGTCACGGCTTTAAATGAAGCTGCACGCTTATCGGTGCTGGACAATAAACGCGCTTTCTTCTCTAAATGTGTGAAGTGGCGTTCAAGAAGCTAACATGCTACAGACGTTAGCGGAGTGCGGAAGTGAAACTAAACACACACACGCGCATGTGACTGACGGTCCAAACGAGGCGACCAATCAGCGGCTCTGAATCCCAACCCCCCCATCAGCTGACCACAGCCTTTTATTTATTTATTTATTTATTAACTGTTGAGTTGAAAGCGGAAAAGCTCATATATGGTATGTCTAGAGTTTGTTTGCCTCTTGATAATGTGTACCTCTGTCCACACTGCAGGAACTACTACTTCTATTTAATTGTTTTATTTTTATTTTATCAGATCCAGACAGACTTTTAATATTTAATATTTAAAGAGATAACACTGAATTTTATTTTATTTTTCATTAAAAAAAACTCTTACCACATAATTGGCACAGAATACAGAGCAAACATCAGGAGTTCACCAAAGACATTGTCTGGGGATCATGAATGCCTGTACAAAATAATCCATATAACTGAGACGTTTTGACCTGCTGGTGGCGCTACAGGACCAGTAGGATTCATCATCTGGGGACCATGAATGTCTGTACTTTCTGCAAGTGAGGTAACCACCATATTTTTTCTAAATAAAAGGTAAAATTATGGCTCATGGTAAGATTAAAGTGCAAGGAGATTTTTCAAGTCATAATTTCCAGGTTATTTTTTAAAAATAATTCATTTATTGCTGTTTTTTGTTTATTATATTATATATATTATATCTAGACATAGATTATGATGTCACCTAATTACCAGAACTCCTTTATCTCTCCTTAATGACCATAGTAAGTCTTGTTCTTATGTAATCCTTGACTTCATATGGTTGTGATTTAATTTCCCTCTAACCAGACTAAACTAAACTAAAGCCTCCAAACTAACCATAAAGTTGATTCAACACCTCTCTAAAACCCTCCCTAACAAAACAAAAAATTATAATCTTCATCATGGTGGTATTACACTTGATTAGTTTGTTTTTTGTGTATTAAATTACCTGGCAATGGTGGCAACTGAGTGTATTTTGTCACTGAAATTGAATGATAATATGCAATCAACTATCAGTAAGTCAAATAATGGTGCTACAATAGAGATATATAATGCCATTCTTGAAGGAGAGATCTGTTGTTAAAAGAATGTTCTTATAAACTATATGTGTGTATTTGAGTATGTGGAAAACTATGTGTGTAGAACATTTTGCTGGTATGAATGAAATGTTAGGTGGGTTGGCCTTACACAGTAGAGTACTGTTTCAATTGCATCAGCATTTTTAAGTGCACTAGCAACAACACATGGCTATACCAAGCTTGTTTTCTATACAGTAGTCTGTTCGTCATCCTTCCAAACTATCATCAAAATAAATACAATATGGCCTTTCACCTGACTTTGATCGGATTAATTTACCTGCCCCATTCTTATAATCAGAACCACATTTGCAATTTCTCAAAGAACTGTTTAAAATGATGAGATTAAACGTGAGTAGTCATGAGTAGTCATCCATTTTAATCCAGTTTAGTTTGTATCGGGATTAGCAGGCGACTTTTGTCCCCTTTGGCTAGAACCAGACTGCTCCTGTTTCCAGCCTTTATGCTAAGCTAAGCTAACCAACTGCTGGCTGTAGCTTCATATATACCAGACATAACAGTGGTGTCAATTGTCTCATCTATTCTGAGCAAGAAAGCAAATTAGTGTTTTTCCCAAAATGTTATTACAAAACTATTCCTTTAAACAATGAGACGCCATATACACTCAGTTGTAGTCAGTCAGTCTACTCAGTATAACTAAACGGAAGCCCTTATTGATATAGATGGAGTGGAAATATAATGCAATACAATTCAACAGCACAAACTAAAGTCTACAAAATATCCAGAAATTTTAATTAATGTCATCAACTGAACAATCCTGAAAGTAGGATTTACTGCAGCTGTGTTTTATCAGACTCCATTAGTTGTAGCTAGGTGTCCTTAGCCTGAGATATAAAATTATAAAATGCATGAATCTAAATTATAAAGACCCTGATTGACATTATGTAGAAATCTGAATGAGAAAATGTGTAAATGTAAGTAATTAAGTAAGTGGTGGCAAAGTGAAGTAAAACCTGAGTAGTGCTAATGCAGTGCTCACAGTTTGGTCTCATTGCCTTTATTTGGTAATGTTAATGACATAGACCTTTTATCTCACGTCAGTCCTGTATTCAATCAACACAGTAAAACAGTCATTGTTTAACAAATCATTCACAGATCACTCTTGTAATTCCTCTCCCTTGTTTCTGCTGTGTCATTGTTTAATCTTTTTTTTTAATCATAAGAGTTTGTGTTTCCCTTTCTTTCCCTTTTTTACTACCTCTTAGGGGAATGTAGGGAAGTTTTTATAGGCCTCACTGAGTCCTCCACCAGCGTGTGTGCTCTCAATCTTGACTCTCCGTTCCCCTCCCCCCACTCTCCCTTGTGTTATCACAGCCTTTACCTTACCTGCCTGTGTGTGTTATGCAGACACACCCGGCTACTCCATATCAACCAATCGCTGCTCCAAGACAGAGACACCAAGGAGGTGCACTTCCTGTGTTTCGTTAGAGAAGAATGGGGCAGGAGAGAGGAGAGAGTTATGTGTTTTTCTTTGCCAGGGGGGGTCCACACAGTCGATCACGTTGGCAGTAAAGGGGAGAGAAAATAACTGAAGAAGGAGGCCGACTTTAGTTTGATTTATTGGAGAGCTCCCTGTTCAGCAATAGTGAGGACAGGACAGAGAGAAGGAGGAGGGGAAAGATAAGTGTCAATCTGTTGAGACTTGTTTGGGAATTTGAGGAAGGAGGGGAGAGACAGAGAGAGAGAGAGAGAGAGAGAGAGAGAAGCAGCAAGAAGGAAAAGCAAAGAGAGTTCAGGCGTAAACATTAAGTTTTTCACAAGACTTAAAGCATTGAGAGAAAAAGATAAAGGTTGATTTATTTGTAGAAAAGGAGAACATTTGTTGTGTCTCCTAGACAATGTGAATACAAGGAATGAATTCTTATGTGTTGTGCAATACCATGCTTTTGAGCTGAGCTGGAATTGGGGAAGACCGCAGATCTCCCCAGGATACTACATTCAGGTGAGTTGCTTTACTATTTTTTCATGGATTTCAGATGAACACTTCTGTAAATTGCTACTGCTTTGGACACAGATTAGGTCTAGCTTAGTTGTGGTTTACATGTTACATGCCGTGCCTATGTGTCACAGGCCCTCGCTTTCTGAAAGACGTCGTTTGGTATGCAGTGTTTGCAGGTCTGTGCTGCATTCTTAGAGAACTGTATGAGGGGGACACCTTTTCTTAGGCCTGAATCTTTCTTTTTGAGTGTTACATTACTATATAACCACACTGGCTTAAAGTATCACACAGCTTTTAGCTCCAAGTGCAGCAATTTATTGTCCTGACTAAATAAACTAACTGACTGAAGACACAGCTGAATTGTTGCAGCTATTATAATTTTTCAAAGATAACAGTAACATTAGTGAAAGAGAGTTTTCCTATAGTATTCATACTCAACTCTATGAAATTAACTAAATATGTAAAAGTGTGCAGAGCCCCTTCATTCTGTCTAATTTGACTTGCATATGATTTGTCTCTGAAAATTGTTTGATTTCTAAACTGATGATGTTGGGTGTTTGTCTTTTAGGTTCTTCAAATTATGATACTATGGGGACCAAAAGGCACAGCTGCAGCCTTTTTGACACTTTATCTAACATAAACACATCTGACCGCAAACTTCAGCCAGGTGGAAAAATCTCCCGGGATCCAAGTCCCAGGCCAGCAATGACTGCCCAGTCGGAGAGAGTGAGAGACAGCAACCGCGAGGAAGACTGGAGGAGAGAAAGAGAAACAGAGAAAATGAGGGACAAAGCAAAATACAAAGATGTGGACTCACGGGAGCGATACAAGGAAAGAGACAGAGCTCCTGCGCCCCGGCCAAGAGAGGGAGAAAGAGAGTGGAGGGAGAGAGAAAGGAGGCAAGAAGATGACAGGAACCTAAATGGGAGGCTGCTGTCGTATTTAGAGACAGAAGTGGAGAGGGGGATGAAGAAAGGTGACACATTTCCCAGAATGAGAAAAAACAGTGCAGAACATGGCAGAAGAATGACCGCCACCACTGAGACGGATGAAGAGAGAAGGGAAAGGAGGCAGAGAGATAGGCCGAAAAGAGTAGAGGCAGACGACTGGGAGAGAGAAAGAGAGAGGGTACGGCAGAGAGAGATTTACAGAGACGGGGAAAGGGATGAGATCCGAATCAGGGCAAAGGAAGAGGGGAAAAACACTGGACGAAGACCTGTTGAAGACGAGAAATCGCGTCAGAGGGAAAGATATGAGTTTGATGTCAGTTGTCAGGACAGGAGAAGGTGTGATTCATTGGACAGAAGAGAGAGAGATAATGCTAGAAAGAGAGAGAAGCCTAGGCCTAACATAGAAAACATTGAGGCCAGGGGGCCTTCGCCACACAGAAGAAGAGACAGAGAAATCTACTTAGATAGGAAGGACAGGGAAAAGGCACAAAGGAGAGAGGGAAGGAGGGACACCAGGAGTGAAGGAGACAGCGACGAGAGGGAGATCAAGAGGGAGAGAGTGAGGGACAGAGAGAGGGAGGAGTTGACATATCAACACAGCAGAAGTGAAGGGGACACCACAGGCAAAACAGAGAGGGAGAGACATCGAGATAGGCAAGGATACCGGGAAGAGTACAGGGAGAAATACAGAGACAGGGACAGAGAGAGAGAAGTGGATCGATCCAGGAGGAGGGGAGTAGAGAAGGATAGAGAGAGGTACAGAGAGGCTGACAGGAGAGGAGCAAGGGAGCTAGACAGGGAGGGAGAAAGATGGAAGGACTGTGTGAGAGACGTGAAGGATGATAGGAGAGAGGGTGACAGATATAGAGAGTATGAGCAGAGGAGAGGCAGAGAAACAAAGGAAAGACAGGAAGCTCCAAGGTGGGATGATACCACAGCCAGAGGCAGCGGATCCCAGAGCGAAATGGCTCCCAGGGTGCCGCCACGAGCCCAGAGCAGTGGAGAGTGGAGCACTACTGAAAGTGACAGAGATGTAGATCCAGAAAGAGCTGCTGAAAGAAGTCAAAGGGAGCAAAAAAGAAGTGAAAGACAGGAGAGAAGAAAAGGAGAGACAGCAGGCGGAGTGCCAGAGCAGAAAAGGATGTGGTTACAGCCACAGAGGGGCAAGAATAGTAAAGAAGAATTTGTAGACAGAGACAGACACACAAGGGAGAAAGAGATGAGGAGAGAACAAGAGAGGAGTATAGAGTCACAGGCTGAGCGGGTGAGAGGGGGGCGGAGAATAAAAGAGGAACCAGATGAGAGGTATTTGGACCATAGCAGTTACAGAGAAAGGCATGGAGGGAGAAATGAGAACAGGGGGGACCTAGAGAGGGAATCGGTGGGTGTAAGTGTAGATGGAGAGGAGGTGGGTGAAGTCTGGAAAGAAATAGATAAGGGAGGGAAGGAACATCTGTCTGACACAGATGGAGGGATAGAGGGAAGCTGGCGGAGGGATGCAGAGGGGGAGAACGTGACAGATAACACAGAAGAGAGTGACAGAGAGGAACAGGGTGGGAGCGATTATTGGCCCCGCTCGGAGAGCGAGGGAGGAAGTGACTCAGGGTGGAAGCAAGAGAGAGACAGAATGCTGTCAGGCGAGGACGGCTTTGTGACTGTGTCCAGCGGCGGAGACGAGGAGGACGAAAGAGAGGAAGATGAAAAGTTTGAGGACTGTCAGGAGTTCTGGGAAGGTGGAGTTCCATGTGATGGCCCCTCACCTGTTGCCATCAAGGGGCACGAGGGAGACGAGGAGAGGGAAGAGGAATGGACAACGGGAAAGGAAGAGACGGTTGATAAAGACGAACAGGGGAGGGAAAAGCAACCAAAGTACGTCTTCTGTGTGATTGGGCAAACATTGCCCCGGTCAAAACCCAGAGAGATGTCACCGTCACAAGTTGATCAGGCAAAGGGTGTGGAAAGTGAGAACCCAAATTTAGAAAGTTGTCATCATTGTAGTGATGACGGCACACAGCAACCTCAGCATGACCTGCATCTGACACCAAGTAGAGAGGATGAATACCCGACCATCAACCACCAGGACACAGAGGGCAGGAGTGGGTGTAACATGCCAAGCGAGGAAAGGACAGCCACGGGAGAAACAACTGAGGTTGATATGAGACACAGAGTGTCACCAGAGCTTCAAAACACACAGACTGGAGAGATAATAAGGCGCAAGAAGGAGCACCCGTATGCTGAAATAGGACCAGTAAAAAGAGACTCACGGACTGAAAAACTCCTGATAGAGTGGAGAGAGAAAAATAAAGAAGGGGTGAAAAGAGAGAGTGAGCGACCTTTGTCAGTCCCTGTTAATCCCTATGGTGATGTTTGTTCTCAAGTACATTTTGAACAAATTCAACCCATCTTGGAAGGGATTAACACCGGAGCAATGAGCCCAGAAGAGGTGGAGGCCATTCGGATCCGATTGAGCGGGGCATGGAGCATGTCTGACGAGCCCAAGCGCCATTCCCAAGCCCCCCACCTTAAATGGGCCAAAAATGTGGTGCGGGAGATTCTGGGACGCTCAGAACAGTTTTCAGATGAACCTAATGCAGAGACACCAGGAGACCAAGGAGTCAACCAGTCCGAGACAAAGATCGAAAACAACAAACAACAGGAAGTGGCTGCACAAGAGACCGCAGAGATGCCAGTTGTTACGCTAACAAGCAACGAACAGCACTCAGAGCCAGAGCTGGAGGAAGAAGAGCCGTTGGAGGTGGAGGGATTGAGAGGTATGGGGCAGAGCCAAGCTGACATGCATGCTGACCAGTGCGCAGCTATGCATGGTGACACACAGACATACACTCATGCTGACACACTGCTAGACACAGAAGGGAAGGAGGATCAGAGTATGGACAAAGAGACGAAGCCTTCGTATCGCGTTTTAGAAAAGGCAGATAAAGAGGTGAAAATTAGCGAAGAGGCCGGTGATGAGATTAAGTTATCAGAAAAGGAAAAAGAAGCAAGAAGAGTGAAGGAAGTTGAGATGTATTTATCTGTGAGCAACACGCTGTACAAGCCTAACAGCTGCCCCATTCTGAATTATGAAACTGAGCCTGAGCTCCTCATTCCCTCCAGAGAGGGTGAGGGCCAGGAGGTGGAAGACGGAATGGGTGAAAGCGAAGAAGAAAGGCAGGGAGAGGAGCCTGAAGAGAGGGGTACTGCAGAGGAGGTGGGAAAGGTGAGGGAGGGAGAGGGGAGTACTGAGGTGGATAGCAGAGAGGGAGAAAGGAAAATAGAAGAGAGGACACTGACGAGCAGTTGCAGTTTCCGAAATTTGGGTCCCGAGGCTCGATTGCGGAGAAGGGGAATCCGTAAAACTACTGAAAGAAGAAAAGGAGAGCTTGTAGAAGCAGAAGAAGCAGAAGGTGTTGGAAGGGACCGCAGAACCAGAATATTCTCTACAACAGGTAAAGTGAGAAGATGGAGGATGGAGACGCTGATTATCTGCTCAGAAAGCCACATAAATAGCCCTTCTTCTATGTTTAACTTCTTTCTAGTTTGTTATCAATCATCATCAGCATTCCTAATTTACAAAAACAAATTCATCTAATCAGGCTGGCATATTAGAGACCAGACTGCCGTTAAGGGAGGCACCGATTTAAACCAAGTCAGCATTTTAATCGCAACTTATTACAGATAATCTTCTAGTCATTTCCTCTGCAGCCTTAGAGTTTCATAATTACATGATTTATTGTTATATCAATCACAGAACCCAAAATCTAAGGCAGACATCTGCCAATAGGCATTATCAGTGCACTCATCTGAACTCACCACATTACCTTAAACTGGAAAGTGCGTCACAGTGTTGTCATTACAGGTAGTGGGTGGAGATAAGAGGAGGAGGAGGAGGAGAAAGTAAGGAAAAACCAGAAGCATGAGCTAAAAGGCTTGGGTTTATCCGGATTTAAGACATAACACAAGAAGCATGAGTTTTGGAAACACACTAATCTTTTCTGTAATGCAGGATTACTAAATTAACTATCTATTTATTTATTTATTTATTTAATTTGTTTATTAATTTATTCATCCACGTGTGTTTTGGAATTTTGTTTTTTATTAAGTTCTTCATTCCTTTGAATGGTCGACTGCAGTTTATAGTAAATTAATCAGAACATAAGGATAGGTATGCTGTTGTATCATGTTTCGACGAATGGATTCTTTTTTATTCCAGATGATGAGGACGATCGGAGCAAAAGCTGGGGAGAAGTGGAGCTGAGGTAAGTGACAACAATCAGGCACAACATGACACATTTGATTGTGATACAATACCACATGTTGACATACATAAGCGGCCAGCAAGTGTTTGATTAAGTGTCCCTGAGATTAAAAACTGTCATGGTTTTAACACTTGGAGGGAAATGTTTTTGGCATTATTTTATGTACGTACGTACGTATGTATGTATGTATGTATGTATGTATGTATGTATGTATGTATGTACACACAGTGTCTACAGTGTCAGTATAGTCTGTAGTGTCAGGAAGGTTACTGAGATTTTACAGTCCTGTTGCTCTATATTCAATGCAAATGTTCCACAAAAAAAGCTGTTTTAGACAGCTTTAGTCAACTGTTTTATTTTACACTCTTCACAGTTATAAATAAATTGTTGTGACTCTTTCTTGGCACTGTAGGAATGTTTTGGAAACAATTGACAGACGGAAAAGGAACTCAAGGTTTTTCAGTGAGTATCTCTGTTCTGCCTTTATTTTTGCTTCATGTAGGTCATGAACCTTAAAATATATTTTAATATATTAAATATTTAAAACCTTTAATATTTGTGCCTAATAGACTTTAGGCAAAAATGTGTTGCTGCACATGATTTATTTTACAATTTGAGTAAATATTGTTATCACTTTAAGTTTTGTGTTGGAATAAATTAAGATCGATTTGTTGGAAAAGGCTATGTAGGCGACACAGTGACGTTTCTTCAGATAATATCTTCTATGGCTGCGGTCGGGAAAAACACGACGTGGTTGATAGTTTCCTTTCTGTATGTGTGATTCATTTCTGTGTTAACACAGGCCCACCAACTGCTTATCGCTTCCTTAGTACATGTCGACTGAAATACACAAATGCAAGGATATCTGTGTGCAGTTTACTGTTGGCTCACACCCTTTAAAAAATAATGTTTTAAACAACCTAAAAAGGGAGTGTGTCCTCGACCTGTGATTCACATGGATATTACGCGAAATGGGGCAGGAGTGTGTGTGAGCATGTGCTGTATATAAGTGGGTATGTGCAAGCCACAGACAGGTTTCTGCAAGCATTCATATCTCCTAACTTTAGGGGAAAACAGCTGCCGCTTTGACTTTGCATTCCGACAAGTATGTGTAAAAGGAATGTCAAATGCAAACAAGTCGTCTTGGCTAATAGTGTTTATGTCTCTATCTGTCTTCTTTTCTCTGCTTCCTGTATTTTTCAACCTGCTTTTTCTGTTGCTCCCTTCTCTCTTCTGCTGTCTGTCTTTTTCTGTCTCGCTTCCTCTCTTTTTTTTCGCAGATGCTGCCCAGCTCTACCAGCAGTACAGCGAGGCCGCTCAGAACTTTGAGATCCTACGCCAGGCTCGCTCCGAAGTCACGTCTTTGTGCGAGGACACTACCCCTTCTCCTGCTCCTTCACCTCCTCCTGCTCGCAGACCTCTTCCTCCCCTACCTCCTGTCCCGCACCCCCACTCCCTGTCCCACACAGGCTCCATCACCAGTGTCAAAAGCTTGTCTGTCCCTGAGCCCCCCAAGAGTGAAGGCAGGCCTTCCTCCCCACGTCTATCCATCTCTCTCACACAGTCAGCTGCACTGTGGCGGGAGCTGCCGGGGGTCAGGAACAGTGCTGAGCTGGAGGAGCTCACAGAGGACCAGAGGCGACTACAGGAGGTAACATATACTTTTGTGTACGTGTAAAAGTAATTTAATGGCAGAAGAGACTTTGCCCTGTGATTCCTTTGAATGGAATAAACAATGCCTGAATAAATTCCAGTGACTTTTCATTGAATGGCATGCAAACGTTCACACTGAGTGAATCCCTCATACATTTGCACTTCTTTGTAAAGTTACTGAAACAACATTCCTACCTACCAGTGAAATTCAGGAGGATCCTCCAGTTAAATGCCTATTAATCTTTCACTTCAGCGTCACCTCCTTCATCCAGCTTGTTTGATCCTGTTTAGTTTAGCTAAAGGTGTTTCATTTATAAAGAAGAGTCAGTGGGAAGGTTTGAGCTTAATTTTCTGAAGGTACTGGCACAACATTGTTGCCTCTGTAAAATTCAGCAGAATTCTATGGACAATTACATGTGGGACAGTTATCTTTCATTTTTCCTTCAGCTTAATTTATGTGATTGAAATTGAAAACAAGGATTAATTACAGATTTAGTGATTCATCTCCTCATGCTTATTTACCACTTGTCAGTTTTGGGCGTAATTTCACAGCAGCAGCTCCTCTGTTGTTGATGTCTTTCGGGGAAATGGCATTACTTACATGAATCATCTTTTCACTGTGATTAGCTCATACCTCTAACTACTAAAATCACACATTGCCTCATACCAGAATACCCCCCTTGATCCACTAGACATGTTTATCTGGTACTGTGGGTGTTTTCCTCCCTATAAACTTGACAGACATGTGTCTGAGATGGAATACTACTACTGATTGAGAAATCTTCCTCAGTTAGTCAAAATGCCGCAGCCTCTAGAGAAATGACAACCCTGTGATTATTAGTTAGAATCTAGCAGTGTCTTGCTCAGTGTTTTTATCTTTTCTCATGTATTTCTCTTTGTTTTTTCATTTTAGGTGAGATTTGAGGTGGTCACCTCAGAGGCCTCCTACTGCAGGAGTTTGGACATTGTTGTTGAACACTTTGTGAAGTCCAAACAGCTGGGGGCGCTGTTGACTACTCAGGACAGGAACTGGCTGTTTTCCCGGCTGGCAGATGTTCGTGCCATCAGCCACAGGTCAGAAATGTTAAACATTACTTAGAACATTAAAGTTCTTTATCTGTCTGAACCAAGTTTACATTTAAACATATTTATTGGGCTGAATATTTTAGATCATACATGAAACATACATCCACAACCAATCTGTGTTACAAATCTGTGGGAGAAATATAAGCTTAAAATAATTCTTTGTGTTTTTTGTTTTAGTTTTCTATCAAAGCTTGAAGAGAGAGTGGAATCAAACATCATGCAATTTACCGTTTGTGATATCATCGCTCGGCACTGTCAGCGCTTCAAAATGGTTTATGTGCCCTACCTCACCAACCAGTCATATCAGGATGCCACCTACCAGAGACTCATGTAAGTCCTTCAGTCAAGCTTTTGTTTTTTTCTTGACTGCATCATTTTTGTTGAAGGTTTGGTAAAAGACCCAGTGAGGACCACAGCGCCATATACTCTCTCTGACACTAATATCTATCACATTTTAGGCAGTGAAAATTATTTCCAGTTCATAAAAACTTTGAAACTATTGCCTGCATTCTTTTTATCTGTCCATGCATTTAATTTATCTTTTTATTTCAGGAATGAGAATCCAGGGTTCAAGCGGATTGTAGATAAATTGGAGAGGAGTCCTGTTTGTCAGAGGCTTCCTCTTCGTTCCTTCCTTGTCCTTCCTTTCCAAAGGATCACAAGAATTAAGCTGCTGGTCCAGGTGTGTGTGTGTGTGTGTGTGTGTGTGTGTCTTTTCTGACAAAACAGCAAAAGTTAATGGTTCACAACATGTTAGATCCTGCACCCGTTATCTCACTTTAACACACACATGCTGTTTCTGTCCAGAACATTGTAAAGAGAACTCCTGGTACTGCAGAGGCGACTCAGGCCATCAAATCTTTGAAACTTCTGGAAAAGGTACAGCAACATCCCCTTTTCACTGTACATTAATGTATGATCGCAATATTTTAATATTATTTAATGATATCCTGGATAACTCCTTGATGATAAACCTCTTTTCTTTTATTCCTTTCTCTTTTAGCTGATTCAAGAGAGTAACGACAGTATCACTCAGATGAAAAGCATTGAGTCTCTGGTGTCTCTCAGTGCTAAGGTGGACTTTGAGTGCAGGGTAAGTAATGACTATAAAGTATATGCATATATCAATATTGGAAAACATGATTTTGAGCACTAATGAGTAATTTTTTTCAGTATTATCTTAAGGTCCACTTATTAGCTTTCTAATGTATCAGAGGGCCAAAGTACTTTCATGCTCAAAAATAATAATATGCTAACATTATTGTCTTTCTTTTCTGTGTGTGTGCTTCACAGACTCTTCCTCTGATCAGTCAGTCTCGGAGGCTGGTGCGGGAAGGGCCGGTTACTGAACTGATGGATTTCTCTCTGAAGGATACAGAGAGGAAAGTTTATTTGCACCTATTCAACGACTACTTGCTACTTTCATTACAAAAAGAGTGAGTCAACAAACATGTTATTCAATGTTAGAAACATCCTTCTCATTACCATTTGCAACATCCTGTTTTCCTCATATCTTTTATCATCCCCTCGATCTCATCACAGTCTTTCCTTCCGCCGTTTCATTTATCTTTTTTTCTGTCTGCTGCTTCCAGAGGAGGAAGGTTCACAGTAATCGACCACTCTCCAGTGTCAGATCTGCGTGCAGAGAACTGCCGTGTGAAACTTCACTCACTCCAAAAGAACCTGTTTCGGCTGCACATGACACACAGAGCCCTGCTCCTGAGGACTGACACACAGTAAGAGACTGTGACAATGGCTGTGTTGGTTGTCAAATCACAAAGTAGAAAAAGCTGCAGAAGATACAACCATCTTTGCTTTTTGTCTGCTTTAGGAGTGATAAGCTACGTTGGATATCTGCTCTTTCCCGGCCACATACTGAAGTAGATTTTTCTGCTGCACAAGGTGAAGTATGCTGCTTGGTTTAGACGTTGCAGTGTGCTAATTTGTTGGTCATAATCTGTATATGAAATCCCTGCTTAGTTCATTCATTCCCCGTGTAATAAACTTGGAAAGAGTTATTCTATTGTGAGTTTACAATTTAGATTCTGAACACTAAAGATTCATTATAATGTTGCATCCTCAACCACAGGTGCATTGTCACATGGAAGTACAGAATACAGGGAGTGATCTAATGCGTAGTGAGGAATAAAACATTCATGTCAGCCTCATGAGACATTTCTGACAGTGACAAATGCTCACACATGTCAAAAAGAACTGGCTACAAAGCCACTATCACCTGCAATTCAAATAAAATCCAAAGTTAACTCTAACACAATAAATGCAGCTCATTGAAAATTAACTATATAGCCTATATCTGGGGAAATTAGTGCCAGGGGCCTGCAGTGAAGTACCAAAGTCCAAGTCAAACGTTGGCACTTCATGTACACTACCTTTTTAAGCTGAGTATCCCGCAA
>NW_023339807.1:16789227-16794351 GCF_004916995.1 Morone saxatilis | reverse complement strand
AGTTAACAGTTACACAAAGAGCATTTATTAATTTTAAACATGGTAACTCCAAAGTGTATGCACATGATGCAGTTTGTACCATGCATGGGACTTGTGGAACCCCATAAAAAGCAACTCTCAGGGTTCTGTACATAACTCGGTTTCCATGATGATGTTTAACATTTGTTAAAGGTGTTTTCAATTACCCTGGCCCATTAACCCTCAAGTCAGGTGGAAGTTAAGCAAAGCAGAGCTGGGGATTACATGAATTAACCAAAATCTATGTAATCTAATAAGAATGAGAAAGGTGTATGTTGTTTCGCCATTACAGGTGTAAAAAAAAAAACAATAACAGGAGAGAAGCTCCACTCTCTGAGCAGTACATTTTGTAATATTGAACCATTAATCTTTATGACTGTAGGTCTGACCTCTTGCCTCTTTTGTCCATACAGATTTCCCACAGATGCAGTGTATCCGAGCTATTGTTGCCCAGCAGCCCGATGAGCTGTCGTTGGATAAAGCTGATATCATATTAGTGCACCAACAAAGCAGCGACCGTAAGACCACCACACTATCTTTTCATTCTTATCATTCCCTTTCAGAAAGTGCCATTCACCTGTGAAATGTGCAATAAGCATTCAGTTACTTCATGTTGGATTCTTTCTTCTTTCCAGATTGGGTAGAGGGGACCAGACTGTCTGATCGGCATCGTGGGTGGGTTCCAGAGTCCCATTTGGAAACCATAAGCAACTCTAGAGTACGACAACGCAACCTGTCAGATGCCCTCAAACTGACAACGGCCACCGCTGCTGTTTGACTGGGATGCTCAGACTGTGACTAAACAGAGGGGTCGTCCTGTGTGCACCGTAAAAAAGGATGAGACTCAGTTGTCTGCTTCAAACTGCTGGAAAATGGACCATGGACATTCTGTGATGCTGTAGTGTTGAATTGTTCACAGCAACTGAAATGTTGTGAGAATGCATCTCAGTGTAGCATTGGATCTCACTTGTTTCACTTGATGGAACAATATATTGCCTTAGAGCAATGCATGAACTGCTGAGGCCTGCCTAAAAGACATGTGAAAGGACTATGTAACTCTATTAACTGTTATTTACAGTACATAACAAACATTGTATGTGCTGTAAAACATCGATAACTGTTGTTTTAAAAGTTTTAAAGGGCAATCCTATTTTTCCAAGAAATGCTATTCTTGGAAGATGTATTATTATGTGTGTATATTGAACAGAATCTAATAGTTGAGTGAATTATGTTTATTGAAATGTTGGCCCCTGCGTGCAGGAGACCTAAAGAGAATCATACAAAGTGTAAAAGATAATTCAAAGATGCACAGCTAACCCAGTGATAACATTTCAATAAATTAAGATTGGTGGAACCAAATGACTCTCGAACATAATTATGTCTTATTGGGAGGATATCTCTGGGTTGTTTCCATCACATAAGCTGTTTGGATGGAATTGGAATTTTACAAAAAGGGTTAAACTGTGACAATTTGTACATCAATAACAATGTTGCACGTCCACAGCGAGCCTTGAGGCTACTGTAAATTCTGTGTAATTACCGGGCATGTATTTGCAAGAACTGTTTACAGACCAAAACGAACAGTGCAGAAAATGGGGGAAAAAAAAAAAAGGCACTCACGTTAGGCACGTAGCCTCACCAAGGCGTGACCATAGGCGTGACCATAGGCGTGACCCCCTGTTGGCCTCGGGCTCGGCCTAGTTTCCACAAGCTGCTATTAGTTATATGTGCCGTCACTCAGAAAGAACGGGGCGGTGACACATATAGATGGACACCAGTGCTCAGCCAATGAACGCGCTGTAACCCTGCGTTCGGCTCCCTCTGATTGGACACATTCTGCTGTCAATCTACGCTCTCGTCTCTGATTGGTCAAAGGTATGGTGGGCGGGCGCAGCAGTTTGTTGTTGTTTTCGTTCAGCAGAATAAGTCGAGCAGTCGACATCTTTGAAGGAAAACGGCATTCCCGTACGTTATGGTTGTATTTTGAGCTAATAACTTCCACCGCGGGCCTTCTTTCGAGAAACTCGAGGACACAAGGGACCAGTGCAGTAGATCTGGATTTTTCCTGCGCAACTTGTTTTGGTCTTTTTCAAAGGTACGTGAACGCAACAACGTCTGTTAGCTTTTGTTAGCACTAGCGCCACAAACAGCTGATTTCAGATACAGTTATCGAAACCAACCTTTGCGTGTTGTATTAATATTAGAGACGGTGACTTAGCAGTGAACTCAAACCATTCGCGGTAGTTGTTTTTTTGGCTGGTTTTCTGCACACCAGTCCTGGAAAGAAGTCAAGCTGAAAAGTGACGTGGCCTTATTTCACGATGACCCAGCCCACCGAGGAACCGAGTGACCACAACAACCTGCACAACAACCTGCACAACAACCTGCACTCCGAAAAACAACACACACGATTAGTGTGAGCAGTCCGGCCGTCGGTAGTGACCGAGCACGTAACATATTGCGTGGATGAGTGTTTTTACTGTGAGCTTCAGTCTCTGTTGTTTACTCCACCCGCAGCTCGTTGTAAACACTGGCGTCCATTTGGGGGTTATTCTTCTTTCTCATGGTGGGGGCTGAGCGATATGGTAAAAACAAAACATCTTATTAATGACGGTATTAGTGGAAATGATCTTTTTTGCATCACAATTTTCATTTTCAGTGACAAAAATCCCAAATAAATCATGATAATGTGACATTTGCACATGTTTTCTTGGTTACATCGGGACAAGCAGATTTGTAGGCCACGACATCTCAGTGCTTCAATATAATGCTGTTTGTCACACATTTTATTTATAAAATTATATTTATTTATTTATAAAAGTATATTGCACTTGGCCATATTCGATAATATTTGGATTGATTGAGCAGCCCTAGTCCAGGGGTAAAATCTTCAGTCACACTTTATACATTTAATATGATGATATCAGTATTATTATGTATATGACCTATAGGAAATTCATTTGAGGCCAATCCAATATATTAATTAGTTAAAGATTATTTCCATTACCTTCATCTTCTGATTAACCTATGAAACATTAAAAAGTCGTTTCAGCTCTAAATAATGAATCACATTCATATTTCATAACATTGATGCAAAAATCCAGTAAATCCTAAAACACCATGACACCGTCTTACTCACTGATTTGCTACTGGAGATGAACTTGTGGTTGAATGATTCAATCAATCAGTTGAGTCAGTCATTTAAAATTCAAATCGCCAACAGTTTTTATAATTTACTAATCCCTTTAAGCCATTTTAGACAATAATAGATAACAATGAATAACAAAGCAGACATATATAGGAATGGCTGCCTTGGTATAAACAATAATGCAATTACAGATGACAAATGCAGAGCAGTAATAAGGCCTCTACACAACACTTGATTAAAAGATGCCTACATGTCATCTTGCAGTAAACAATGATGTGCTCTTAGTGCGGTCAATGTCACTTGTTGACTGAATGCACTGGTTGGTGAAGTCAGCTAGTGCTCTCTCTCCTTTGTCTGCTTGCTAAATAATGCTATTGTGAGAGACTTTATGTTTTCTGGTGTTGTTTGAGTCCTTGTGTTGTTTTCAGATGGGCAGTCAGTACCAGCGCTCAGTTCCACTTGAGGTGAGGAGATCAGAGGGAGAGAGAGTTCGGGCCAAGCATCCTGACAAGATACCGGTAAGTATGACATCTGGACATCTACTGTTAGTGACTATTTGATAATCACGGTCATATAGACCTTTATCTAAAGCCAGTTCTCCAAATAAAGGATTAGCTCTATGATTTCTTAAGTTAATTTCAGCTGTAAGTAAAAGTGTGAATTAATTTGTTGTTTAGATTCTGGCACATCAACACGTTCACTCTGTTACTGATGACTGATTAATGGTGCGTCTTTTTTTAATCAGATCATTGTGGAGAGGGCCCCGAGGTCACGAGCTCCCGAACTGGACAAGAAGAAATATCTAGTGCCCTCAGATTTAACAGGTGAAAAACAGTCAGAAAAAACTTCAAAATCCCTTAAATAATTCTCACATCCTGCAATCTCATGAGCTACTAAAACTCACAGATCTCCACATTGCAACTATTAACTATTGAACTACATTCAGAATGTAAAAAACAAAAGACTTACTGATGGTTATTATCAGAATCAGAAATACTTTAATAATCCCAGGGGGAAATTACTTTCGTTACATTACTCCATATGTAATAGACATACATATATTAAGAATAAATATATATATATATACAGTATTTTAAATTTAAAGTCACACTTTCAATTGTGCAAAAATGGCAAGTGTAAGGTGTCCGCAGGCCTCCTCTTCAAGCAGAGGCACATAGCAGGATGTTGGCTAGACAGACTTATTTTTGATACTGATATTGATATTTGGAATTAAAATCTGATATCAATACTTTAGCTGATTATGAGTAATACTAAAAAAAAACTTGATATGGATCCATTAGACATTTTTTTTTAAATAAAATTGTGACCAAGATACCGACTGTGGGACATTTTACAGTTTCTGCAATGATGGGACTGTTTCTAAAAGACCTCAGTCTGGGTTTGGTATATTTGTTCTACAACTTTTTTGTTACTCAGTGGGTGATGTATACACAGATATTAATATGTCTACAATCAGCCGGACAATTTATGGGCTACAGAAAGCCACCTGTGACTTGGACAAGACCAGTTCAGCTTTGGGCGTCCAGCTAACTTGCTGCTGACGCACCATCCAAGCCTGACTGGATCAGTCAGTCATTCAGGTGGAAAGCTGAAAGTGACACTAATCTGTCTAAGTTCTTTACAGGCCTGCTGTATTTTTTTTCTGCTAAATGTATAGATGTTTTTTTTTTTTGGCAGACATTTTGACAGGTCATAGTAGGAGAAGCGGAGATAATGACCTTAACGATGGCATCATCCCGAGGTCCTTGGTATTGTGTGTGCTGGCTCACTGTCATGGCTTACTGGGACACTTAATGGAATTGAGCCATCGTTAGTGTTATCATTTTCACCTGTGGATTTCATGCTGTGACAAGTCCAAAAAGTACTGCATAGATAGATAGATAGATAGATAGATACTTTATTTATCCCGAGGGAAATTCAAGTATCCAGTAGCATAC
>NW_023339807.1:16770164-16789127 GCF_004916995.1 Morone saxatilis | reverse complement strand
TATTGTCTAATTGTCCTCCCTGCCTTTACTGAGAGCTGTTGTACAGTCTGATGGCCAGGGGGACGAAAGAGTTTTTGTGTCTGTTGGTGGAGCTGGATTGGGACAGACAGTCCAGTATGGACAGCAGTTTGTCCACTGTCACCAGAGGCAGAAAGAAGGACCCTGGACAAACTAAACAAAGTGAAACTGTACAGGATTCAGCTGGCTGGTTTCAGTGTTGTGGATCTACATTTGGTCGTAGCTTTTTTTTAGTCTTTTTGAGTCTGATAATAGTTCTCATAGTATGACACCAGCTTTGTTTTCTGTCACTGAATCTGTCTCAGAACTTACCAGTGACCTGACCATGTTACTCAGTTTTCTTCCTCTTCATATGAAATGAAACCTCTTGGCGTGACCCTTTCCGTCAGACTTACTCCCTTTCTCTCCTTCCTTTTTTAAGTGGGCCAGTTGTGCTTCCTGATACGCCAGCGTGTGTCCTTGAGACCAGAGGAGGCACTCTTCTTCTTTGTCAACAACTCCCTTCCCCCATCGAGCTCCCCTCTCTCTGCTGTATATGAGGTAACCGCACCCTTCCACACACGTTACACGAGGATCCTTCCCAACACACACACACACACACCAGCAGGAGCACAAACATATTTTATATATAGTTTATCTGTTCACAACATAAATGCAAGGTTTCAACTTACACACATTATTCACCCTTCCCTTGTGACACAGCTGACAGTTAGATCTGCTTAGACAGCAATGTTGCTTCACTTTTCCTGGTCTCACAAATAGCCTGCCAGTAACCCATGAACTTTTTTTTTGAGCGTGTGTCTATGTAGTTATGTTTAGGAACTGCAGCATACTGATGGCACTCATTCTGAAAGTGAAATAAAAACCAGTAAGTTGTAGCGTTTTCAAAAAAGTTTAAGAAGACATAAAGCCTTTGAATTCCACAAGTAATAAAATGAGACTGGCAGATAAATTCCTTACTGCATTTATCAGGTCCAAACAGTACTTCTGTGGGTGTGTCAGTCCACGTGCACATTTCTAAGCATGCTTGTCATACTGAATTATGCATTACCGTCTGCTCTGTTATGTTACAGGAGCACCACGAGGAGGACCTGTTTCTCTACATGACTTACAGTAATGAGAGTGTGTACGGTGCCTAAAGGAGGACGAAAGACTGGAGAAAGACAGCGAGAGGAGACTAAGTGAGACTGTCTGAGGAATAAAAAGTTACGGCTGTTTGTAATGCTTCACACCACTATTATTCTTTATTTTAGTTTTGTTTAGTACAGTACATGGTGGAAGAAAGGCTTTGCACAAGGCAGAGGGGTCTGGTAGGTTTACTTTTGTCAGTATTTCTGGGTGAACGATTGCATTTTAGTGCATGTCAAGTTATGTTTATTCCTTAGAAGGTGAAAGAAGAAAATGGAAGGGGGAAAAATAAAGAAAGCATTGCAAAAAGACGTTATTGGAATTATGTTGAGGGAGCTCTCGTTATCTTTCTCAGTCATCTGTATTTAATGCAAATAGTATTTTTTTTTTGTAAATTAATATCATAAACTTTTGTGGAAAATAAAGATAAAAAATGCATACATTTGTGATTCATTCTTTTTGTGTGATTATTTCTTTATGCGTGTCTCCATCTGCCACACCTGTGGTTTTAGATGTCAATAATAAAAAGACATGAAATGAAAATATGAATCGCACCCTTTACGTTGCTAGTTGTGCCTTTTGAATCAAAAAACAGGTCATATAGTACAATGCTTACACACAAGCGCTTTTTACCAAAACCACTTGTTTAGGGGACGGACAAAGAGGAGAAGTCTTCATGGGGAAGTGTTCTGTCTTTATTAGACAGATGAGTCACTGGACACTTAATATTTGAGACATTGTTTGCCACCGTCCTATCATCTACATTTATGCCTGCATGACAAAAGGTTACATAACGTCAGTTGACTGGCATCTGAAAGACTTCCGAGGCAAAACGAAAGTTAGATAAACCGAAGAGAAAAGCCATGGAGATGCAGGAGATTACCACACAGGAGGAAAGAAAGAAAGAAGATGAAGAAGCAAATGACCCGATGCAGGAGGCCAAAACTGAAGGTACAAGAAATTAAGTTAAATTAGCAAACTCTTGATAATAAGTGTATAAAACACATGTTTATATTGTAGAACTGACAAGTCTGTTATTCTTGTTTCTTTTTTTTTTCTTTCTTTTTTTTAAGTTTAATGAAACGCTAAGATTGTGCTAATATGAATTAATTGTAATTTAATATTTAAATTCCAGACACTTACGTCTCTGTGTCTGTTTGTATTTTTGTCTAGTTATAGAGGAAGCAGAACCAGACCCTTATTCTAAACTACAAAACCCAGCTGAGGACATCTATTCAGAAGCTTTTTATGGTGGCGCTCCAGTTAAAACAAAAGCAGGTACCTTTCTTTATGACAAAATAACACATAACATGACACAGAACTTTGTTAAACTGCTTCGTACTATTAACTTTAACACCAGCTTCCCTACATTGCTGGGTAATCACTGATCTGTTGTAATTATAGTGCTGCAGAAAGTTAGATATAGGAATTCATGTCTTGAGAAAACACATGCAGATGAAAAGAAAAGAAAGCAGAAGCAAAGTTGTGACACTGTGATTGACTGTAAGTGTCCATGACAGTGATAATGTGATTTCCTGTAAAGAATCCAACCTATTTAAAAAAAATAAATAATGTGTAGGTCATTGTTCTGTATTTTATATAAATATATATAATATTGTGTTTTCTGTCATCATGAGAGCTGAATCCTTCCTACGTTTAATGTCCAACGATTTTAATGTGAACAATTATTCAAATGAATTATTTGTTAAATTAATTATAAGAATTTCTTTTAATATACAGACTAATGCAATAGCAACTAGAGATAACTTATTTATGTGTGATACTCATTATAAGCATGGGAGTAAAATATTCCTAAATATTCCTCAGTTGACAGTTATTCTTCAACTAGAATGCAAACTCTTCATTATATATGTGAATATGTCCATAATTTATAAAGTCAAAACATAGTTAAGGCTGTAAATAACAAATGACTTTAAACAGAAGACAATTTGGCATGTCACAGTACATAACACTGGTGTAATAAACAAAATGAGGGATGGCTGAATTCCATTTAGCTGCGTTAGTCACACTGCAATGCCTTATTGGAACACGTGAATAGAACCAAACCATAGTTCTGTATTATTAGTACCCTTGTGCTTTCCTTGATTTGACAAGTCAATGTTTTTTTTTATGTCAAAAAGACCTTCAGTATCATAACAACAGTTGCTCGGCAGCAGCAATAAATAGTTGTTTCATTTTGACAGAATATTACATCACACTGTAATTTCAAGTTAAAAATACAATTTATTATTATTCTGAAACATATGCATTTTTTAAATATAGTTTGTCAGGCAAGCATAAATTTGTCTTTTTCGTGTTTTGTTAGAAACAAAAAGAAAGAAAACGGGAACGTGGTGAAATAGGACAGATGTGTGTGTTACTGTTTTGAATTCTCACGCACACAGTTCCAAAAACAACAAGGAGATAGAAACAGACATGCAAGGACAACAAAGCTATGCAAAAGATAGTTAAAAAAAACAAGTTACATTATATTCATACCAGTAGGCGAACAAATAGGTGTATTTACAAATATATATAAAGAGCAACAACATACAGTATCTGCATACAAGTTAAGTGTTTCTGTGAATTGTAAACAAAAACAAATAGTGCAAAGGACTAAATAATACGGAAAATAAAGTGAACTAAAGCTACAGAATCACAATTATCTTGTCTTTAACTAGATATAATGAAATTATTGACCCTTTGCTCACAAGAATCTGCATTCTTTGATCTTGAGGACTGTTCATTAAATAAAAGAAAAAAGTTTATATTTTTGAGGTTCAAGTGGCAACAAGAATAACTTGAGCAAGGCTGCCGCTTGAAGACAAAATCCTGAACTTTAATCAGATATTAAACGTTTTAATCAACGATGACTTTATGTTGTGTCTCTGAAATCTGAAATGACCTTAAGAAAGAAACCCTGAAATCTGTTGTTTTGGAGTACAACGTCTCCAGACAGTGTCCCCCACACACACGCTCCTTCTCAAAGGAAGAGACAAAGAGCGATACAGATAAAAGTTTTGGAAATTGAAGGACAAGTCGAGCACTGTGCTCCATGAATAACTTAGAAATCAGTAAATGTCCTGTTGCTAGGGCGACAAGACAAAGGGGTGGGTGTGGGGGGCACTCTTAAAACGGCACTCTTGCAGGCAGACGTGAGTCAGCAGAATAGGCAGACAGAGAAGGACAGAGCATACAGGACACACAAATCCCAGGACATTTTTCTCCATGTACATCAAATTCTGTCGCAGTTATGGTGAGGACAAAAAAGGCGAAGCCAACGCAAACTTGTCACCTGAGTCTAAGTTGTCTGTTGAACTGGAAAAAACTGGTGAAAAAGGTAGGCCGGAGCAGCTTTTTTTCAGCATTGATTGTGGTTTGTGTTGTGCTCATAAAAATATCTCACTAACATCCGGCTGATGTCTTCCTTCCTCCTTTCTTCAGGCAAACAGGCTGAGGGAAACACACGTCTGTACCGTGCCGTGTGTTTCTTCCTCACCATAACCTGCCTGGTCCTGCTGGTGGTTGTTTTTATCCTCAGTCTGAAACGTGAGTGTCTGCAGCCATGGATCTAAATGATATAAAAACAAACCACTGTTTGTCTGTATTATGTTTCTAACACCACATCAGCTAATGAAAAGATTGCAGGTTTTCGCCAGCAGTGCATGAATAAAAGGAAATATATGTCAAAATCACATTGCTTTTATTATATTATATTATATTATATTATACGATTCAGAAATACAAAGCGTTCCTGATTGCACTGCTGAAGCCTGCAGGCATTATTCTTTTCCCTCATAACTCCTCCCACTTTGCTCTGTTTTCTAGTCCAAAATGGATCCACAGTCTGCCTGGAGAGAGTGGAAACTACAACAGCCCCAACGTGCAACTACGAGCAGTGCCAGGATTTCTTCCCCAAAAGTCGTGGCCAATGTGAGTGTGATGCCAGTGCAGAAAACCTTGTACAAGCCAAATAAACATCTAGATTAAAAAAAAACAAATAATACTTTCTCAATCATCAACTTTTTAGTGCCAGTTCTGCTTCACAGTTTCCCTGCCCTCGGAGGAAGCTTATTGTTTTTAGAGAACTGAGAATTTCTTAATTTAAAGATTCAGCTGAGTTTGATCAGTTTTATTATTTCCTCTTCATTGTGATTGGTATCGGATTACATACAGACACATAGATGTGTACAAAAATGGCATGCACATATTCACAAAATGAGAAAATAAAACCAAAAAATGATGAAGAAAAACAAAGCTAACTGAAGGTACAGAAACAAAGGAAATATTTAGGTCTGCTTTGGGGTTATTTAAATGTTGGAGGACTTATTGCCACATCTGAACAGCATTTTTTTAAAATCTGCTTCATTATTTACTCGTGCAGTTTAGTCCACATTTGCAGAGTGATGTTTTGTTTTCCTTGTTTGAGAATTGTCTGTACTGATTCCCCTTTCTCCTTTCAGATCGCAGCTGTCACAAGTGCGACGACGGGTGGCTGACTTTTGGTCAATCGTGTTTTTTCCTGTCCACCACCAGGCTGAGCTGGGACGAGAGCCAGAAGAACTGCAGTGCTAGAGGAGGCTCTCTGGCTGTCATTAGCAGCCCAAGGGTTCAGGTGGATCTTATGTCACTTCCTGATACTTTAGTATAACAGTGCAGTTCATAAAATAGTAATAACTTGTACAGTATATATTTGTTTGTTAATATCAATGCTGGTCTGTCTTCTAGCGTTTTCTGACCAAGGAGGGGAAATTTACTTATTGGATCGGGCTGAGACAGAGCGGAGACACATGGACCTGGGTCAACAACGACTCGCTGCAAGACCGGTGATTCTTGGAGAATAGATTAAATTATTGATGAACAGAATAGTACAGACAGATTTTCTGTGTGGCTAATATATAAAGTTGTAGCAAGCACATGTTATCTATGTAGTCTTTAGTTGTTTTTTTCTTGTTTTCTTTTTCTTTTTTAGGTTTGTTAATTCATATTTTGTGTGCCAGTTTTATGTTTTATGTTTTGTCTGAAACTATAGGTATGTTTTCATTAGTGTATAATCACCTGAAAATAAGAATTATTGTGTTTTTGTTAACTTAGAATGAGCTGTTTTATCTACAGAAGCAGCAGGTAGTCTTCCACAGAGTCCACCATGTTTCCACAGTAGCCCTGAATGGACAAACCAAACACTGGCTCTAGAGAAGGCCATTAGCGTTTTTTGTTTCGCGACCACCGTACTTTCTTCTACACAGTTGTACACATCTGTACAGGGGAGGGAGTTTTAATCTGCAACTACACCGCTAGATGCCACTAAATCCTTCACAGTGGTCCTTTAAGGTGGTGTTGTATTGGAATACCACTAACTACACATGTCTGACAATGACACTAAAAACATTACTAAACATTATGAGCTTCATAACAAGATTTTATAGCAGAAGAATTGTATTGGATCACAGTAGATTGTACAGGTACCTAATGAAGTGGCCTTTGAGATTTATTCTGTCTCTGCTTTACTAAAAAATATTACAATATAATAATCAATATTCTTTTCTTTGCAGTTATTGGACAGAAGGGACATCACAAGGAAATTGTGGGATGCTCAAGAGTAGTAGCCCTCCTGAGAAGAACTGGCTCACAGCTCAGTGCCACGCCTACACCTACTACATCTGTCAGCTGCAGCTGTGACAGCGTCTGTCATTTTTAACAGAATAACAAGCAAATGAAATTCTGTCAACAAGCATTCACTTATCAATAACATTTCAAATCACTTCCTCTTTCTAATCAATACATCAATTAGTAGTACTCAGCAAAGAAAGACAAGTAGCATTTTATATAATAGTTTAATACTGTATTTTTCATTCTCTTGTAGCATTGTGTTGCCTAATTTGTATTCTTACATCTCTGTTTTATGCGTATAAGCACTTATAAGCACCTTACTCTTATATACTGAATGATTCCTCATACTGCTGTTTGACTTTGTCACAAATAAAGGCCAGTAAGTTTGTTTCAACAAGGTTTTATTCTCATATAAAATGTTCATGCAACTACATAATAAGTTGAATGTCTATGTTTCACTTTGTTTTAGCTTAGCATATTTTACTGCTACATACTTTCTACATTGCTATAAAAATAATGCACTCTTCTCTATAGCATAATACTGCAGGAGTAATTGCACCGTTGACTATATAGACAGGTTGAGCCGGTTGAGTCCTCGTCTTGCAAGTTTGTTTGTTGACTTTCATCAACACTTTACATCTACTTCATATGTTCAGGACAGTAAGATGATGGAAAGCCTTGGATAATTCACTTCAGGTTCAGGTAGCATGCCTTCCTAGACATATTTAATGTCCTGGTCCTCCTCTGGCTCTTTCTGCCCCATCTCAAAACCCAAAGCGCTGTTGCGAATCATCTGCCAACCTGCCAGAGACTTCCTGTTGTTATCCCCTCCTTTGTCTTTTGATCTGAGCCTGGGGGTTCCTGAGATTGACCCCTTTATTGTGTCAGTCTTCTCTTCCTGTTCATCGTCTTTGGAGAAAGCTTTGATGTAACGACGCATCTTTTGCAACATTGGGTCATTTCTGTCCTCAACCCTGTAAAGATGAGAGAAGGAAAAAATAGTAAAGCTGCACTACTGCAATTTAATTTTGCACTTCCCTAAATACCCCACAAATGACTTTCCATTAAATTTAATGACATCAGAAAGCCTAAGCTGAGATAACCTCTGACGACAATCAGGTTAATTTTCTACGACTTGACAAAGGTCCTCCAGAACCACAGAAGACCTGTTTTCACAGGGTGAGTATTACTTCATATGAGAAGTATCTTATCTTCACATGCAAAATGGGTGGAGTGCCCCTTCAATGTGCCCTTTAATAATCTACATGACATAACACGTGTAAAGCGGTTGAAGTATGTAGGTGGAGGAGGTTTGATAATAATCTTACAAGATCTGAGAGAGAGAGTTGTGCCTCTTACTCACAGCACAACATGACTTGTGGCTGAAGTGCATTAAAGACTACTTAGGTTGTGGTGAGTGGAAGAACTTTTCCCTGTATGATTATTTATAGCAAAAATAGTAAGCCTAAAAAGGTTTTACTTGGTTTTACTGCTGATGTCATTGCACATATAATGTCCGGATACAAAATCTCTATTATTGAAATGTTTGCTATTTAAAGGCATACTGAGTAGGATTTACTTTAAAAATATATATATATATATAGATTCATACAAAAATAATCCTCATCAAATAATCATCACTTATTACCCACTAAAAGTATGTAGCAGTGTGTGTATCTGTAGAGACCCTGCCTTCTGCCTGTATTTTCTTATTTTGCTATGTTTGGGACATTTCCAGGCGTCAACCTTTGGGCAATGCGCAGGGTCTCTCTCTGCTCTGTCTGTGTTATGGATGTATCTCCAGAGCTGGCACACAGCTAAAAGGAAGTGTGGAGATAGGTCTGGCTATGCAAGGCGATGGATGTACGGGGCTGAGCTACACACAACAGATAGTACAGCTTCGGTCCTATTCACACAAAATTTGCCAATGCACACCTTCCGCAGGGTTGTGCGGAGGTGTGGCCATGTTTTTTTTTTAGAGCGTAACTGCCATGAAACAATTGGAAAGTCACGTTATATTTCTCTTATTCACTGATTTGTTGTAACATTGCTCCCTCTCTTCATTCACTCTCTAGATAGCTTGACCACCACTGCTCTAGATTGCTAGTTGAGCCGGGGAGGAGGGGCCAACAACAGATAAACAGATATTTTTAAATCTAGCTTCTTATGATGACAGAGAAGTTTAAACCATTTTGGTAATTTCACATGAGAGATGTCTGTAAGTGTTTGGTGCTCTTCTTGATGGTTTGAAGTGAGCAGAACTTGGAAAAAAGGTGCAAATGTTATACCAGTTAATTTGATTGTTGCATATTTAGTATAGAATTCTTACCCTTACAGAAAAAACACTTTTTTGATCTGAAAACACATTTTCAGGGGCTTTAAAACCTTTGTTTTCTTACCTGAGATACCAGCGCTCCCTCAGACCATAGTTGAGCCCACATACCCCGATTCGAGGCCACATGCAGCGGGGCAGCCTCCTCTCCAACATCAAAGTTGTTGCTACCACCTGTACAACATCATTACAGCTGTAACCATCACACAGTAACACAGGTACATGATGATGAGGTGTTTCTCAGCATTTATGATTCTATCTTTTCTTTGTCCGTGTGTGAGTGTGTTACCTGAGTCCTCCAGAGCTCGTCTCTCTCCTGGGCCACTCTCCAGTGTGTGTCACTCATCATGGCTATGAGTAGATTTAGCAGAAGGATGTAGGAGACCACAGAGAAGGTGCAGTGCAGGACGTGGACGATCGGTGGAGTGGTGATGGTGTGGTCCACAGGCAGATCTATGAGGCCCACGCTGAGCTCAAACTGGGAAAAGAGGGTGATGGGGAAGGAGCGATATGCAGGGATGGACCCGGCCTTCTGGGTCATATACACCATCCACAGGGCTGAGAAGAACATTTAAAACAGTGAAAGTAAACGTGAGGAAGTAGAAAAGTCTAAATCATCTTATTTTACATCTTAGAAGCTTTGTGAGGGTTAAAGATTTGTTTGCACATGTCGCCCAAAATATACTCACAGGTGGAAAAACCCATGAGCACAATGAAACTCAGCCACATAAACTTTGTCAGGTCTCCAAATATAATCTAGGGGGAAATGAGACACACGGTAGGTCAGTCTGCAAACACAAATAGGTGAACCTCAAAAACCAAAACAACAACTGAATACATCTGCTTCGAAAACATTTCAGTACAGGTGTGCGCATGTGGAACAAACTACTATTTCAACATGACTCATGAGCTCCTATAGCATGCACCACTTTGTCTGAGTCCTACCTTCTGTATCATGATGACATAAGGGCCGAGCATTTCAAAACCTCGGGCGAAAAACATGACGTTGCTCCAGCCGAGAACTAAACACACGGCCATCACCTCAGCCTCTCCCTGCACCTCGCAGGCTCTGAAAACGCAGAGCAGCACCACCAAGCAGGCGTAGCCGATACTGGTTTAAACAAGAGCAGAAAGGTTAGAACCTTAGGTTATTTAAGAACAGTGTGTGCTTTATATTTCAACTTAGAAGTGTTTCTGCTCACAGGATAACATGGAAGGGGCCCCCGAGTGCTGTCTGGCCGAAATAGCGCTTTGCTCCCACTCTCAGTATATCAGGGATCTGTTGGAAAAGAGGACACAGTGACATAGTGGCAGTCAAGTACACTCAATGTACAGTATGTAAGAAGATGAAGCATGTTTTATAAATTCACCTCCAGCAACAGGATGACAAAAGCTCCCAGGATGCTGATGATCTCACCCACCAGCCGCAGGTTGTCCTCATATGTCACATAACTCTCCTTAGGCACGGAAATATAAATGTATTAATATTAAAAGCACATTATTATCATTATTGTATGTGTCATATGCAGGTTCACAGTCTGACATTTACACATGTGATCACATAAGGTCAAACTATGAGTCAAAGCCCCTGTTTTTTTGTCTTTTTTAGTTTTATAGTATTTGTATGATTAGAATTTGGTTTTACTTCATCATTAGTATGGGATTTAAAGTGATTAACAGGGGTTTTCTACCCCCTAGGTAAAATGTGTCTTGATGGAAAAAATATTGTACCACAATATATAAATACTCCATTACAAGCAAAAGTCTTATGTTCAGATTTTTAAGTATAAAAGTATTATTATCAAATTATATTAAATGTAAACTATACTTGTTATATATATGACAAACAATACACCACAGTCATATTGTTACTATACTACTATATTGTTGTATACATGTCATATATTGTTACTATCTATGTGTAAAAAAAACCCACTATGTAGTGAAGTAAAAAAGCACACATTAGCATTAAATGGAAGTACTCAAATGTGTTTAGTACTTAAGTAAATGTACTTAGTTTCTTATTTATATAAGTTATATTATCCCACCACCACAGTTTATGTTGTTGTTAATTTCATGCTGTAAAATTGTATTTATTAAAGTAAATAATAACTCTAACACACATCAAGTGTTTTCTGGACTCGGATGGTTTTGTCCATATCTGACTGTGTGTAGTTCTCCGGAGCGTCCTTTAGAGGGCGATATGTACAACACAGTGTGAAGGTCCCGATGTACAGGAGATACAGTAACAGCAGCAGCCTGAAAAAAAAAACACACCGTTACACAACACTGGACGTGTGCACAGTTCAAATATTTTACTTCAGACAGTGACTGATCGTTTTACCTAAAGTAATGCTTTCCATACAGGTTCCACTTCAGACTAACCAGCTGCCTCACAGGGGTCACTTCCAGTATCCCTCTTGCCTGGAGAGCAAAACCAAATGGTTTTAATTATTTTTTAGCATCACATTAACATCCTTATTTCTGAGCAAATAGTCTGTGATTTCACAAGGTTTGGTACCTCTCTCTTGTGACTGCCCACAATGAGCTCCAGCACTGACATGTCGTCGGCCCATGAATCGATCTCCGTCAGGTCATACAGGTTAGAGGTCAAAGGGCCCAGACTCCACTGGACTAAACGCCTTTTATTAACCAGATGTTGAAAAGCCTAAGAGAGACAGAGGGAATCACAGCAGTGAGGACAGGATTAGTGAAATAATCTGCTCTGCTCCACCTTTCATGTTGGGTGCTCACCCTGTGAACCCCCCTTCACTCACCACATTGTTTCCTTCTTTGGCAGCCAGTTTAAAAGGTGTAAGGCCTCGATAGTTGGGCACCATGTCGAGTGGCAATGACTGGTCTAGCTCTGCATCGCGTGCCATAATCAGGTCAATGGCCTGGCACGCAATCGTCTTGTTGGGCTGCAGAACCAAAATGTGAAGCACTGTGTTACCTAGACAGAAAATAAGGGAATACAAGGACAAGAGACAGTAGGTACAAGAAGAGAAAACATTAATAATGAAAATAATTAATCTGATACACAGATATAAAATAATATTGTGCTCTTCTCTAACTCTCCTACATAAGGAAGTATTTCATACCACGGTAATCCTGGGCCCTGGTGCTGGCCCCTGCGTCGATTACCATGGAGATAATGTCCTCATTCCCAGTACACGCAGCAAAAGACAGGATGTGCTCACCTGTTGACCAAATGTACACTTCAGTCAGGACCACTTTTGTCAAAATAACTTATTAGAACGACCATCACTGACCTTTGGCAGTATGGCCTCGCCTCTGCGGACTCCTTGCCCTTCCACGTGCCCTAAGTGGAAACTTAAGGCAGGGAGAGCACACCTCCCTGCTCTTCCATGTGCATACGTGTAAAGGTTTAAGACAAGGAGAGGGGCAGCAGAGACCCCCCAGGGTACAGAACAGAGCAAGCATCAATGGCAATCAGATTAATTAGACTACAAACAAAGAGAGGAGCTGGGCGGAGGTGCGGGTTGCAAAATGGCTTGTAGAGGAAGAGCAAAGATAGGCAGCGTAGAGCAGCTTAAATAAGGCCACCATGATGATGATTTGCGCAATTGGACTGCTTCGCAGGGAAGCTTTGGAGGAATCAGCTGAGCCATCAGCTGTTTACGACTAGCTGTGATCATATGATAAAGCTGGAATTGAGAACCGAGCCTGACTTCGTGGCCTGCCTGAACTAACGCTATGCTTAATTTTTAATTAATTTATTTTTCACTTAACATGAAAAAACATATCTTACATTAATTTGGCAAATGTTTTGGTCCTAAACAACTAACATTTTTATGCATTAAGAAGTCATTCAGAAACTTGTGTGGACAGGAGGAGCTCGGGGATCAACCTGCCGATCAATTGCTGACCCTCTCTACCACCTGAGCTACACCCACCCCATACATTTAACTGTATGTTTGCTGACAGTGAGCTTGCTGACTTACCATAGTATATGAGTCCTCCTATCCTCTTCCTGAAGTACAGACCGGTGACTCGAGGTGTAGCCGCATCACCCCCACGACTAATCAGATGATGAACCAGATTGATGTTCTGATTTACCACAGCGATGTGGAGAGGAGTAACACCTGAGACAGAGTAGGGAGATCAGTGTACATCAGTACACTGTTTTCACCTGCTGTGTAAGTGAGACTTATGTTAAACCAATGAGTGTTTTGCTGTTGAGAGTCCTGTTCCTTATGAGCAAATTTAGTTCATGCTTAGCTCTAAGCTCTGGTGGAGGAAGTATTTAAATTATTTACTTAAGCAGAAGAAGCAATAGCCTTGCAGTCTTGCATCTTACATAATTTTACTTAAAGTGTGAACAAAATGTTCTTAAAGAAAGAGGTACTTACATGTTGTAGCTCATTTGAACTACTTTACATATATACTGCTGGCTTGTTACATTTATAGTAATAAATCATATTTCAAAAACTGCTCATATGTTTGTATGTAAAACCTCAATCTGAAAAGTAACTAGTGACTATATTTGTTAAATAAATGTAATGGAATAAAAAGTAAAGTATTTTTGTCTTTGAAATGTGGTGTAATAGAGTACATTACTTAAGTAAATGTACATTATTACTTTCCTACTGGCTTTAACTGGCTATAACCCATCCATGGCTTTGGACAACACATGCATCAAATTTGGTTGTGTCCCACTCTTTTAAAGTGGGTTAAGAGGCTGTGAAGAGTTCACTGCTGTTGTCTGTGTTGTTTATTTGTTGGACACTTTCATGAATAATTCACATTTATGTAAGTATATGAAGTAAGAAAGATTAGTGACATGGTTTGACTGGAATAAAAGTTGTTTACTTACTTTGTAAAGGTTAGTTGTTGCAGTTCTTACTATGTTATGTGTTGGTAATGAGGCTGTTATATTCCCATATTTGCTTTCAATTACACCAAAAACCTCCCAAGCTTAGCTAATTAGTTTCATTACTGTCTTGTAATTTGAATGCTAATGCATTTTGTAAATTATTTTTTGGGTGTTTTATGTATATAATCCATCTTAAATCTTAAAGGCAACTATTCACATGAAATGTTTTTTGCCTGTGAGTTTATGTATATCAACCTTGGAAGAGCTCGGAGGTCATGGGCTCGTTGATGAGTTCAGGAGCTCCGTCCATCAGAGCCACGGCAGCTTCCAGGTTATCATTCATGACAGCAACATGAAGCGCTGTCTCCCCAAGAGCTCCTGAGAGGGAAAATGACAATTTCACAGATTACAACTGGCACTGCACTATGCTGAAATAACAACACAGTGAAGTTTCAATTCACAGTTCAGCCTTACCTCTCTCAAAAATATTAGTGGATGCACAACTTAGCAGTTTCTTGATGCAACCAACACTGTTCTTTTTAGCCGCATAGAAGAGAGGAATGTCATTTATGCTGAGGGAAGAATGGCAGAGAGAGGAAAAACAACATGTAGTATAATTAAAAATTAAAGGCTTTAAACCTCCATATAATTAATTCAGACATAATCTAATTTATTATAGAAAATAGTGGAAAAATGTATCTCTTATGAGTTTCTTACTGTTTGGTGTAGAGTAGAAACGTCTCATCCAACATCTCGTTCCATCCTTTCTTGTTTTGAAGGCGAAACCTCAGCTGGCTCCACCAATGGTTGAGCTCGCTGGGAGCAGATCTGGCCAGAGACGGAGACATTGACACCTGATGTTCGACTGGGACAAACAAAATGAAAGGTGAGGTCCATGTTGAAAGGAAACAGAGAGACAAAAAGTGAATTTAAAAACAAAACAATGAAATAAAAAGTGTCGGTTACTTCATAATTTAGGCCTTGAAACATAGATTGTTTTGGTAACTATTTTATTCAGTTGTACAGTTTTCAAAAGAAAAATACAATAAAACAAATGAACAAAACAAAGAAAAGTGTATTGATCTTACCTTTAAACAATAAAAGTGTCGCACCTCAACTTCTGGTGATTCTCAGTCATAACACACGACACAAAATTGGAAACCAACACCTACGAAATGTCCCTGAGGAGAATTGAAATCCCTGTGGCATCACCATTATATATGACCCAGCCATGAGGGAGGAGACCTGTGGTGGGATTGAGAATGAATGGGTGGAGAGGGAGGGTGAGTGAACAGCGGACAGGTAAAACAGAGAGAGTGAGGCTTTAATGAGCAGGTAGACTTTCACCGCAGGTCAAGAATCCCACAGAGAAAGTTGTGCTTTAAGATTAAACCCACCATTGGACCAGGAACTTCTTTATCATGCTGATCTGAAATTATTGTCTGTATCCTGTCACCTTAAAAGTGAAAGGACAATGGTCCAGTCCCTAATCCCAGTATATCTCTCTGCTATCACCAGGCCTGTCTGCATTCCACTAACTACCACCAAAACCTGCATGGCCACTATGAAAATTCTGCGGCATCATGACAGTCAGCACATTGCGGTCATTGTTTCTAGTGAACCGTTAAGGAAACCTGTTTGGAAATTGTAAGTATGTAAGTCTGAACCCGGGTTTGTAATTTAAAGCTGATATTAAGGCACGATAAGAGAAGCAGTTCATTTAATAATTGTCCAAGTTAAATGTCTTTTATTTCTGTTGTTCTATTACAATACCCAGGTGAAACCGGGATTATTTGGTGGAGTAAATATGGACACGATGTATGATTTTTCAACATGTTGCGTCTTGTACACACATGAACACCGAGCTAGTTTCATTCACAATGATTTAACATGTTGAGCACCATTGATGTGTCAACAGGAATGATCACAAACATGATAATTGCCACATTACAAAGACCATAATGATCATTTGGAGGTTGGCAACATCATGTCACTTTCCTCTGAAGGCGGAAAACAAAGTTACATTTACTTCTGTTTTTTTGAGAGATTATCATTTAGTTAATTTGGCCTCTGACTGAACCCGAAGGACAGATTTAATTTCCACATGTGAATTATTTGTAAACTGCTGAATCAGTCACCTTTTACAACATCTCTGGTCAGCTCGGATGTAGTGTACAGGTGTTTTGCTGCACCATTTATAGGTCATGACTAACAAGCTGGTCAGCCACAGGATAAACAGGGTTTAGGAAGACTCTATAGGAGGCCCTGGTAATGGTTGCAGATGTGGCAGTCATTTAGTATTGTGGAGATAATAGCTGTTTACCAGACAGAGAGCACCATCTTTAAGCAGTGTCATAAAGACCAGTGGTTTCCACTCTGTTAATGTCTTTATAAAGAAACAATAACACCGTAAAAACATGATTTTGTGGTTTGTGTGTCTACTGTTTCTGGACATACGTACTAGCACTTCTTTCACAACACTGTTAATTTGAGTCGGGACACCACAGCAAACAATTATTACAGACATCTCTCGTACGTTTATGACAGCCAAGAGATGCTCTTGTTCAGAGTGACTTAACACAAAAGAGCTGAATGATCATTATTAAAACATGAGCATCACATTAAATAAGTAGACTACCATAGTTTCAAGAGGTTCAACATGGAGTCATTATGTAACTTTAGCTCTTTCTCTATTACAAACGTTAACAGAACCTCTATACTTTCAACACTCCCAGTGTTTATTTCTCAGTTTCTCCTTTTGCAACTTTAAAGTGAGATTAAATAAGATTCTCTGAGACAACATCATCTCAAAATATCCTTTTAATATATAATTTATTGGGCGTTTTGCCTTTATGATGATAGGACAGCTTAAGATAGACAGGAAAGCAAGAGAGAGAGAGAGAGAGAGAGACAGAGAGGGGATGACATGCAGCAAACACCCAGGCAGTAAGGAGTGGACTCAAATGGAAAATTCTTCTTGTGAGTAATTGTCATATTTCTCTCATTCTCAGTGGTAAAAGAAGTATTCAGATAATTTACTTAAATAAAATTAAGTACTCTTGGAAAGTAACTAAGTACATTTACTTGTAGTAAGTAATGTACAATGTTGAGGTTGGACACTACTTAAGTATTTCCACTGTCTGCTACTTTATATTTATACTCCACTAATTTCCAGAGGGAAATATTGCAGTTAATGGTTGTTTTGTATATTTGTATATCTCATCAAGTCATTTTATTCTAGAATCTGGAGTCCTTTAAGATTCAATAGTTTACCCTATCACAATACATCATGTTTTATAAAAAACATCATATGTTTTTATGTAAAATCCAAATATACTAAATAACTAGTAACAATAGCTGTCACATACATTTAGAGGATTAAAAACACAATATTTTACTCTGAAATGCAGTGGAGTACCATAAAAGTGAAAATAAAGTCCCTCAACATTGTAAAGTTCAATAATTAAGTAGATGTACTTAGTTTCTTTCAACCACTGGATATTTTCCATGTTTGGAATGATCTGGAATAACAATGTTTGGCCTTTGTAAAACTGACATTGGGACAATGTGAAGAACAGTGACTACACTGCAGTCTGATACAGTAAAATACAACATGTCAGACTGGAAAAATAATGTGGGGGTTGTGTAAGCGGACTTGCTATCAGTCCAGATCTGCTGTGATATCAGCAACAGTGGGACATGTGGGAAACCTGTCCCACATGTCGGCTGCTGATCCAGCAGATCCCAAACTCAGATTTTACTCAAACCTGCTGATCTGTTCACTCTTAAACCTGTGAAGGTTATAATCATGCATAAAGGTGAATGTATTATTTATTTTGTAGCTGATAAAGTTATTTTTCATTATGTGTTCTCTGATGTATTATGAATCATTGTCTGTCCATTTGTTTGTATGCACCAACCCATCAGGCCACAAGAGATACATCATATTTAAAACAATGCTAATTTGCAAATGCTCAAACTCTAAGTTGTCTTTCATCAGGTGTGAAAATATGAATGCAAGTTGTGCCGACAACAATCCAATAAAAGATTCACTTTTCTCTCATATTCTCCAAACTTTGTCACCTTTTGGATTTTCAAAAAATTTGTCCTTTTTTTTAATCTGAGAGCAGTATGGCTTTATGGATGGCAATTGTAATCTGTTAGTCAACCACTTCCATATTCCATATTCCATATTTCAGTCCAAACTAAAATATCACAATAATCACTGGATGGATTACCATTACCTTTTGTACAGACATTCATGTTCCCCAGAGAGGGAACCCTACTGACTTTGGAGATTCTCTCCCTTTAGCACCACCATGAGGTGGACAGTGAAAAGCTGTCAGATGGACTTTGGTTGGCAGCTGCCACCTGAAAGATATGCCTTGCCACCCAAGTTTGTTGTCAAATGCAATCAAATTTAACACATTCATTTAGATAAATAGATATAAAATAATGTGTTAATGTCAGAAGATTTGGAAATAAAACAGTTTCAATCAGTGCTTTACTAATGTTCAAATATCTGCTCTCGAGGACAAATTCTAAAGACATGATGTTTAATCTATTATTTAATCTATCTATACATCATCAGGTCAAATTTTTAATTGGCTATTTTTTTCTACTTCTTCTAATTTTATGACAAATCTTTTGGACTATTTCTACTTAGAAAATCTTAGTATGCTAACATGCTAAACTAAGATGCTGGACATGGTAAACATCAGTGTGTTAGCCTTTTCATTGAGTGTGTTAGCATGCCAACATTAGCATTTAGCTCAAAACACTGCTGTGTCTAAGTACATCCTCACAGAGCTGCTAGCATGTTTGCAGACTCTTGGTCTTGTTCGCTTTTAAATGTGTCCTTTTTGTTGCTTTTAGTGCATAGCAGGTTTTTTTATTTTATTTTATTTTCTTATATTTTTTGGGGCTTTTATTGCCTTTATTATAGTGACAGCGGAAGATAGACAGGAAAGGGGGGCAGAGAAAGGGGATGACACGCAGCAAAGGGCCACAGGTTGGATTCGAATCCTGGGCCGCTGCA
>NW_023339807.1:16769721-16770130 GCF_004916995.1 Morone saxatilis | reverse complement strand
TCTACCCACTGAGCTAACCGGGCGACCACATAGCGGTTTTTTGTTTTGTTTTGTGAGGGCCTTTGTCCCAATGTGATGTACTCTTTCACTCAGTGTTAACTAAGTGATTTTAACTTGTACTCCTAGGCAACATTACAGCTAGTTTTCATGACATTTCATATAATGAGTTTCCCTTAATACTGGGATTTTACTTTTTGTTTTAAAGTTGTGTGGCAGATAAAATATGTATGACAGATAGAACTTTCTAAAACAAGAAGCAAATGCAATATTTTAAATAAAATCATATCATTTATTTTACAAATTTGCACAATTATGGAGTAGTGGTGAACACTCGTACAAGTAAACACAGCTAATAATGTGTGTAACCTGACACACTTGTCTCAAACATGCACTCACTCACACACACACA
>NW_023339807.1:16767768-16769647 GCF_004916995.1 Morone saxatilis | reverse complement strand
ACACACACACACACAGCGTCCTGTACAGCATATATCTGATGTACACATTAACACAGCCTCATTTACAGCACACACACGTTACAGACACACAGGTACATACTTACAAAGCATTTTGCCTCCTTCCTTCAAGTGTAAATCAGATCAGATCTTTTTATCTTTCCCATTTCACACATTCACAATGCTTCAATGACTCAGTGTCTTTACTCTTGCAATCAAACAAAAAGAGGTGAAGTGTGAAATGTACACATAAAGGTGGGTGCTGTTCAGTTATGTCTTCATCACAGATGGACGTTTTGTGTTTGCAGCTGAGGTGAAGTTTGTAGTATCACAGTACATGAGCTCTGTTGTCGCTGAGAGAGTGAGAGTGAGCCGTACAAACAGTGCTACTCTCAAACCCTGGATATGTCTTTTAAAGAGAGAAAAACATGGCTTACAATATTTAAAAGTATACTTTTGTTTTTGTTTTCCCAATTTCATGGCAGTGATTCATATCTAACCTCAGGGTTTGTAGTACTGGTTTTGGACTGGTGGTTTATAGCATTTTGTTGGAAACACTGAACAAACTATACATGTTTTTGAAAGCTAATGGTAAGACCTCATGAGGCGAACCATAGGCTGCTAGGTAGTACACTGTTTTCTTTTTTGCTAACAATTTTTTAGCATTTGGCGTTATAAGTAGAGAGGAAGTGATATAACTTTACAAACAACTCAAACAAATATTTAAAAAAGGCTTTGATTGTCTTCACGCAATTCTTTGTGTGGAGAGATCTCCATGAGTATTTCAACAAAATACATTTTTAAGAGGGTTTTTTGTACTCAGTGAGGGGGGGCGGGGTTGAAAACTTCCAGGAAGCGACAGTAGTGGAAGAGAAGGTGAGAGGTAGGATTGAAGATGGGTGAGGAGAAAGGAAGGCAGACAACAACAAAGTGAAATCTAGTGAAAAACATTGAGGAATCGTTTAAGTCCTCCTTCTCCTCAGCAACTCCCTAACCTCACTTTGACCTGGACTGCAGCTCCCATAGTGCATCTCTCCTCTGTTATTTGTCTTGAGTGATTGGCAGGAAGTCCGATCCTCTTTTTCACCCCTTCTGGTTGTAGTGTCGGGTTTATCAGAGCGGCACTCGATGCTTCTCCTCCAACAAAAGCTGATTTTCTTTTTGTTTTGGCTTTAAATGTGCTCCATTGAAATGAATGTTACGGAAACCAGACACAACAAGCAGAGGACTGTGAAAACCATAGAAATCCATGGCACAGGTTGTAATGTAGGTGGATTTCACACCTCCACCTGCCCCTGTGTCAGATGGGCCCTGAGCTGCTGGGCTGCACTGACGATCTTCCTCTGGTGTCCCAGCAGGTTCACCCCGAGATTCTGGATATCACTGAAGGAGAGAGCAGATGACCCGCGGAGTTTAGTTCAACGCTTGTGTGCCCTGACTGATATTCTGAAAGGTACTACTGGTGGGTTGGCATGTGTTAGTCCAGAAAAGCCTGTGGGAGCTCAGGCCTTTTATTGATGCTCATACTTGCACTGATTGTTTTTTTTATTGAAATCTAATTTATTTTCCTACTCTGCAACTTCAACATGGAACATTTGTAGCCCAGGATTTGAAAGGGCCATATACATAGAGTCTCTTACTTACTGACCCAAAGCTCTTTGATAAGTAAAAGTAAGACACAATTTATTTAAAAAAATAACCATCTTTTAATCCAGAGAAATATTACTGTGGCCATCCATATCTAAAACCAAAGACCCGACCCCCATATATGACCACATGAACAACATCTACATGACAACTGATCAATCAGGGTTCCCACTCTTTTTAAGAAACCATTTTGCAAGACCTTTTAAAGACAGGAAGTCTATCTGCTGAAGAAGGT
>NW_023339807.1:16766321-16767754 GCF_004916995.1 Morone saxatilis | reverse complement strand
TTGAGTTGAGAATTTTTTTGTTAAACTGATGTTTCTGTGGTCAAAAATGAGCAGTTAAGTGAACAAGTCTCAAAAGAAATGTGAGAATTGTTGAGCATGTAAGTTCCCTTTTGACCTTGAAAATAAATTGGAATAAAACCTCAGCTGTCATGACAACTGCTCCAGATAAAGCTGCTGTCAATATACTGTGTACTTCATATTAGTGCTACTACTGTGTCCAGTTTGCTTTGAGACAGTTTGTAACAATATGTTCTGTCAACACCTTTTCAGCTAGACAACATGTAGTCTGCTTCTTTCTAGGTTTATGTGAAACAAACCCAGATGAAAACAAAAGGTTAAATAAATATAGAATGTATTACATGGTTTGGAAAATGGTGGGCAGTAACATAAAAGTCACCAGCGTTTTTCTTACAGTAATAACCATCTATATACTTACTCCATGGTGAGCATGCTGACTCTGTCTAATGTGTCAAGGTGTGCTTGATCAAACTCGTCCTGATATCTCTCCATCCTTAGTGCCTTCAGCCAATCACTGACTGTTGCCACTGACGATAAGTCTGTGGGGGTGGGGCTGAGCAGCGGCTGAGAGCAGCTTCTGTAAATGGGAAAATATCAAAAATGAGAGCATGAGAAGCCATAAATATAACAGATTGTTCATCACCTGCTGCCTCTGATATGTTTTGCCAGAATATGCTGTCTCACCGAGTTGGCTCCGCCTTGAGGGAGGCAGGGTGCCTGATGAGCCGATCCAAGGAGGACAGGAGTGAGTCGAAGGCTGGCCGGTCCCCTCGATCAGCCTGCCAGCACTGAAGCATCAGAGAGTGGAGGGCAGGGGGGCAGCCGTGGGGGGCAGGGAGACGATACTGGTCTGCTACTGCCTTCATCACCTGCAGAGACAGTGAGGAAGACACTTAAGAATAAGTAGGGCAGATGGTGTGAGGAGTCTTGTGTAATTGCCTTACATAAAAGGTCACAGACCACTGAAGGCTTGTAAAAGTGACTAAGAAAATAATTATGTAAATTCCAGCTGCCTGACATTTTGGCATGATTTAAATGTGTCTTAAATAAAGATGAAGGAGAGAATGATTTAAGAATTAGTTAATCGTACAATATGTAACACAATCTGCAGCTAGGGTGTCTCTCACAGCAAAACAATAACAAAAAAAGCAGTTTGATGATGCCACAAAGTACCGTCGGATCGTGGGACTTGTCTTCACCACCATTGCTGTCATTGCAGTCAGCTTCTCCCAGTTAAGATTCCTTCAGTGTTAACAGTTTTTTTTTACCAGTGCCAAATTATACGCAGAGGTCTCCTCCTCTCCAAAACAAACAGACCCGCTGATTAAAACTGGTAAAAACACTGAATACAACAGGTCATCTTAAAAATCTGCGTTTCTCCAAATGCTGATCACCTGACATATTACGTCCTGGAG
>NW_023339807.1:16758651-16766221 GCF_004916995.1 Morone saxatilis | reverse complement strand
GATCTTTGTGACTCTGACTAGAGAGCACAACGATCCACAAATCAATGAGGTAACTCGTTGGGTCAGTGATGTGAACAGGCCTATAAATGGCCCTTTAGTATATCTCCTTCCTCCAAGCACATACAATTGACAACACACAACCCTCTCCTCCGTCATTCCGTCTTGCCTTTCTCACGATACTCTCGTGGTTCTCTCTTTCTCATACAAGAAAGCAACAGCTTACACTCCGCCACACACGGGGAACAATGCAACACACACACACACCAAATCACACAATACATATACATATTGAGTCATAAGGATCAGTTCATTTTCTAGGTTCACTATTTTCTATATACGAGGTTAATTATCATCAGCTTACCTTATTCAAAATCACACAGGCCCACTTGAAAAGAAAAGAACCACATACAGAGGAGAAGAAACACAATGAAATAAATGCACTGGGTGCTAGAGGGCGAAAGAGGGAACATGACATTGCAATACTTGGATCCCCCAAAAAACCTGGCTTAGATTTTCCCTAAGTGCACCATGCGCGCCCCAGGACTTTTACTTTCATATTATTACACTGTATTAGTTAAACTTGTACTTAAGCAAAGGATTTGAGTGCATTTCCATCACTAATTGATTATAACTTCCTTTCCTCAGGCAACAGTCTCCTACATACTCACTTCTTGATTGCTCATGTCCCAGTATGGACGCTCTCCATATGACATCACCTCCCACATAAGTATGCCGAAGCTCCAGACATCACTGGCTGAACTGAACTTGCGGTGCTGAAAGGCTTCTGGTGCTGTCCACCTCACAGGAATCTTGCTGCCCTGATGGAGGAAGACAGACGGTGAATCAGTAAATTATGTTACACTGAAACCACAAATCAGGAGCATTTAAAAACACATAATACGTACCAGTGAGGCAGTGTACGTAGGTATGTTGTGGTCCAGGCCCCTCATGAGGCGGGACAGGCCAAAGTCGGACACTTTACAGACCAGGTTGGAGTTGACCAACACGTTCCTAGCCGCCAGGTCCCGGTGGACAAAGTTTCTCTCAGAGAGGTAACGCATCCCTGCACCAATTCCTCTGAGCATGCCAACAAGCTGGAGGATGCTGAACTGGCCCTCGTTCTCCTGAAAGCGTTAGGAGGGCAGGGCACAGGAGAATTGGAGAGGAGAGGAGGAGAGTCTTTGGTTTATAGTGAAGTGAAACATGCAGTCACCAACAACATGTCAAAGGTGGAAACGGTTGACAGTGTCTTGTATTCTCACCCTGAGGAAGGCGTCCAAGGGTCCGTTCTCCATGAACTCAGTGATGATCCTCTCTGGGGGGTTACGAGTGATCACGCCCTCCAACTTCAGCACGTTGGGATGGTCAAACTGACCCAGAACCCCTGCTTCACTGAGGAACATCCCTTTCTCTCTGTCAGACGCCCCCCAGCGTAGAGTCTTCACCGCTACCAGCACCTCCCTGCGACCCAGCGGACGGTAGCGGCCCCGAGAGACCTCCCCAAACTGGGCTGGAGTAGAGAGAAGGTGGAACAGATTACACTCTGATGATGTGGTTATCCTATAACTACAATACGATTTAAAAGAAAAGACCTACCTGCACCAATCACCTCCTCAATCTTGAGATGAGTGGGATCTATCTCACGGGCAAACTCTTTGACGGCCTCACTGGGATCCTCATAAGTGGATGGGTCCACATAATACTTAACTCCTCCTGGAATTTAAAAGGCAAAGATTTAAACACATCTATTATTATGACACTAGGATGATCTTTTACTGTAGGACAGTGAGAAATTACTGCACACCATAAAAGATACACAGATGTATTTCGCAGAATGAATATTGGTTTATAACACATTGGTCTGTCCCATTGATTCAAATAGATGTTAATCAATAACAAAGGTGAAATAAGTGTTTATTTCTAGGGTTAAAATTAATTAACACACACAGGTTAAGATATTTGTTAATGAAATGAAACAAATGAAAATAATTATGCACTATGCCTCCAAATCATTTTAAGTGTTATAATATGTTGCCCTTTTGCACAAAGCAAATATCCAATAAAAAAACAACAACTTAATTTTACAAAATTTAATTTAAATTACATTAAATTAAATATTCTAATGCTCACCTCGGTTACTGATGTACCTCTGGAGTCTGTCGCTGTAAGGACTCTCCCTCCTCTTGCTGCCACGTAGAAGCAAACAAAATGCGTTAATGTGTGCGTAATAAAAAAAACGGATCATATTTCTGATCGTGTAAATAGATCAACAACTTACAGTACCTGCGAAATACCACCACAACCACAATCGCTGCCACTACCAGGAGAAATGCTGCTCCACCCATCACTGATCCAACCAGCAGAGGAAGTCGATTCTGGATCTGCTGTGAGTGTTCCTCTGCGGGACAGAAAGTGAGGAAACCATCAGCTGTTAGAACTGATGGCAGATCTAACAGATTGTCAGCGTGTCTGCTGTGGAACAATGTCAGTGCTCCCCTTTGTGAGTTTTGGGAAGGTGGTGAAAAAGTCCTGTACTATAACTCTCATGCATCCTGCTTTAAACATCCATCGTAATTTACAGCAAGCCTAATCTAAAACCGCTACTACCTAGGGTTATATATATTATTAGATATAATAATGCAGTTGAATGACGTCGCTTCTGACATACTGTACCCCGCTCTCCCATTAACACCAGTCACATTCTGAAATCTACAGCATAACACAATGTATTTTTATGTTTCATTAATTAATAGAAATGTTACTGGCTAAGTTAACCATGTATATTAGCTTTTAATGTGCATGGCTTTTTTTTGTTATCGGCATATTATATCAGCCATCGGTTACCAAGCTGTCTAAGTATCGGCATCAGCCATTGAAAACCCATATCGGTCGACCACTACAGTATATTACTAGTAACTAGTTGATGACATTTTCTTAATATTTATTTGTACACACTCTCATAAATTACCTTTTTCTGTACATGATTAAGGCCTCTGACCCTAAATATGGTAAATTCCACCAGTAAATGAGTGTTGTACCCAGAGGCAGCGTGGTGAAGTAGATGGTGTTGCTGTAGGGGCCGTAGCCCCGTTCATTTCGAGCTCTGATCTGGAAGGCGTAGATGGAGCCGGGAATCAGAGAGCTGACGGTCACTGTGTTGGTCTCACTGTACACGCTCATGGCGCTGTCCACATCTGACCCCTGAAGGACGCAGAAGAAGCACATTTTGTGATGACATTTATACATTATATGTCAGTTTGTTGTGCAGCATGTTTGGGATGAGTGTATGTGAGAGAGACTATTCCCTGAGTTTACCTTGTCATAATATCTGAGCTGGTACTCCAGGATGTCTCCGTTGGGCCTGTCTGGCTGAGGCCAAGAGAGAGTGATGGAGTCTGGGGCTCGGCTCAGCTGGTGCATCATGGGAACTGTACTGGGAACTGTAGGAGACAAAGTGGTGGAAGAAATATTCAGATCCTTTACTAGTAAAAGTATCAATAAAACAAGTCCTCTGTTTAAGTAAAATTATTATCAGCATTTTGATACTTAAAGTATCAAAAGTAAAAGAACTCATTATGCAGAAAAAGGTCCCTGTCAGTGGTGCATTAATATAAATGCTTAATTTAATATAATATAACAATTTTATTGTTGTAGATGTTTAAGGCTGCTAATTTTACCTACTTTATATACTGTAGGGTAGTTTAATCAACAGAAATGAATCATATTCTAAAAGATTGTGATATGTTTTTAGTGTAAATGTCCCTGTGATAACCACATATCTGTAGATAGTCCGTTTTTAATGAGCTTAGAAAAACAGCTCCGTCTTTAGCTTTGAGGAGTCTAATCTGAGGAGGTTTGTTAAGCTTAAAAAGTAGGAGAATTTTTCTCAATCCTTCTCTTAATCCTTTGGTTTATAAGAAAAAATCATACTGGTTTTCACTGGACAGGAAAATATTGTAATTTGCAAAGTAACTAGTAACTAAAGCTGTTGGACAGATGTAGAGGAGTTAAAAGTACGATATTTGCCTCTAAGATGTGGTGGTAGTAGTATAAGGATGCATACAATGGAAATACTCCAGTAGAGTACATTTGTTTGAGTACAGTGCATTGAATTTATATTTAAGTACTTGAGGTAATGTACTTAGTTACATTCCACCACTATAGACATCAGAAGAGTGAGCTGGACTGTTTCCCCTGAGAGATGTGATTGATCGGTTAACCTCCCTCTTAAAAACAACATCGTCCCACAACAGTAAAACAGTAAAGTTGTGTTGAAGTGATGGTGACCACAAGGGGGCAGTGTTATAGAATATTTAGTAGAGCATGAAAGTGGAATAGGAGATTTTATGGAGCACCAAGCAGGATCTAGTTACAGTCACTCTGCTGGCCGGCCAGACCCGTTAAAGGGAACTTTCCAGCATTCCTTTCATTTAATCAATAAACTCTGAGAGTAGGCACAAGCCGGTTTTAGATTATTCAGGTTCATGGAGAGAGTTCTAATCAATCTTGATCAGTTTCTTGGAAAATTGTATTAATGGTGTACTTTGTCTGCAGAAGGCCCCCATTCTCCTCTCCTCTCCCCACTCGTCTACTTTCATCTCTCTTTTTGTCTGTCTTTTTTGTTTTCCCATCTCTCATTTGTCCCTTTCTTCCTCCACAGTGACTATAATAGGATCTGACAGGATATTGTAACCTCGAGCAACCTCCTGTCCAGAGAGCAGGAGCAGAAAAGATGGAGCAGAGAGAGACAGCGAGGGAGAGAGGGAACAAGGGGGGGAGGAGAGAGACCCCAGACAGACACGCACAGTATCTACACAAACATCATCATCAGAGCATCTCTTCTCTTTCATCCCGTTCTTTTCATCCTCTCTGTCCCGTGCTCACCTGACTGGCTCGTAGTGAAATTGATGCTTGTGTATCGAGCTGGAAAAGGACTCAAAGCTGACACCTCATTCATGGCTTGCACCTGTCAATAAGAAGAACACACAGACGTGACATTTGAAGCTTTTTTCTATTAACTTTTATGACATGCTCCCATGTTTGAGGAACAAAGCCTAACACATGCAGCTGTGTTGGCCAGTCAGGAAACACCAGTAAATGGGAAATATCGGCCCATTATGAATAAGAAATAAGCTATGATTTGAGTTGAGCTACTGCAAGCTAAATTATAAATGTTACTGTGTATTTGCTGATGTGTACCTTATGGAATAATACCCGCCTTCTCTGAGAATCCAAAAAATGTTTCATCATTCACAGAAATTTTGCAAAAACAACTTCCAACTGGATCCAGTCCAAACATTCATCAGTAAACCAGAATGGCAAGAAGTGAAGTTTAAAACTGTTAATACTGTAAAATCAACTCTTATAGAAAATGTTTACAAGGTGATTAAGTGTTTTGTGCCTTTAACAGACAGTTTTCCACAGTACCTGTATGAGATAAGTGACTCTGGTCAGCAGGTTGTTGAGGGTGACCTTGGTTTGTTTCAGGTTCGTCTGGGAGGGGCTGAAGGTGACGCCCTCCCCACACCAGGAGCATGATGCCGGGTTGGTGAAGGTGGCTGAGGGGCAGATGCGACACACCACCCCGTACCACACTTCGCTGCGGCCTCCCATATCCACCGGAGGGCGCCATCTTAAGGACACTCCTCCATCGCCGCTCTCATATTCCCAGGACAGGGAGACCGGAGCAGATGGAGGAGCTGTGGAGGAAGGTTGGGGTTTTACATACATAATGTAAGCCGTAGACACTTTGATGAAAGCATCTGCTAAAAAGTTTAAGATATGAAAGAAGCTGCATACTGGCAAAGACATTTAACCCTGTAAAGTAATGGAAAGAATTTTATAAAAAGAAGTTTAGCAATGACACAATTTGAGCTCAGTGAGCAGAGAAACTAAATACTTAGCAGTTATTTCTGGAATTAAATTTACATGATATCGTAATAAAAGAGGATGGATTCTAGTCATTGACTACACATCTCGGTTCTCACAGTCTGAGGAAATGACAAATGACCAATGAGGCCCCTTGAACACCTCCCAGAGAGCCAGGCACAAGCAAACAAACCAACAAAGCTCACTTGTACAGGCAGAAGAGTTGGCATCATTGGCTGCCCGGTAAAAGCCGCTGCGACATTCACACACACTTGATCCCTCCTGGCTTGTTCTGCTGTTGGAGGGACACACCGAACAGGGAACAGAGCCCGAAATGGACTTGAAGTAGCCCACCGGACAAGCTGCAGAGACACGAAAAGACACAAGGTTAAGCTTCAATCCTCAATTTACAATCAAATAAATAAAGTTGAGTCAGTGGTGCCATGTAGGAGTCTGCAGTGTTTCAAGGCTTTATAACACTGTCTCTCTCTGCTATGTTTACTGAAAAATTACTGTAACACATTGTCATCCAGAGGAAAGGAACCAGTCTGAAATTAGACTTGAAGGAGCACTGAAAAATGTGTCAGAGAAAAGACAAAAGTGAAGATTTAGCATCACATTTGCCAACAACTATGGTAATTTTTAAACACTGACACAATATGGTCAGAGCAAAATGAAAAGTTTTATAAAAAGTGCCATAAAAGAAAAAGTTCAACTAACACTGCACAGACCTCTTTTTGCAGCTGAAACATATAAAAAGGTGAAGTATTAATTTCACTATGAGAGATTAGTTGTTCTTTTTTGGACCTTGGAAACAGCAGTTGACAAAATAATCTTAACTCAAGGTCCACTTACTCACTTGTTCTGAGTGGTTTAACCACATCATACAGTCTCCATTAGGAGGTGGACTTAGCTCAGTTGTCATTAAAACAGTTTATGTACATAATCGAAAGTTTGAAGATCTGCAGTTCAATGACATCTTGGTCTAAAAGCTTAAGAACAAATAGACCGTGAGATAAGATTGTTTTGTCCACTATTAAGTTTGGTTTATGATCACAGATTAATTGATAAGAGGGTGTGTAAATAAATGATGTGTAAAAAGGAAAACATACAGTATAAATGAAGAGGATATACATTAAAAATAAATGAACTCTAAAGAACCAAATAAACCTTTGAAATCTCAGTGGACTGAACAGCAGAGGGCCATCTTCTGGCAGTATTTTCTGAAATACACAGTTTGTACGTTTCTAATTTGTCCTGTTTTTATTGTTTTGGTCCTTTTTGCCCAGGACAAAGTCCAACATCAGAATCTATTTTTGGGTAAAGCATCAATTTCAGCGTGGCTTGTGGTTCCATTTGAGTCAAAAGTTCATCTAAAACATAGCGGTCTGGTGTTTGTTGTTGGCTTCGTCCAGAACAGTCATTTACTTTTGTTTACAGAGGAAGTGGCCTGCGTTAGCAAAGAGCAGCAAAACCATCAGTCGCACACACACACAAGTTCAAAACGACACACTGACCCTCTATCAGTGTTTTAAAGTTCGACATTTTGGAAAATAGACTCTTTAAGAGAGTAAGATGAGAAGATCTGTATATCAGTCTTTAATATGAAGGCACAGCCGGCATTAGGCCATGTCTTTGTGCTAAGCTAAGCTAACCAGCTGACTTTAGCCTTACATTTAATGAACAGACATAAGAGTGGTAT
>NW_023339807.1:16758229-16758589 GCF_004916995.1 Morone saxatilis | reverse complement strand
TGTATTTTCCAAAAATGTCAAACTTCTCTTGTAAGAAGTTGGAGAATTTGCTCAACCCATAAAGGGAAATCTACTCCTTCAGTTTATCTTTTCACCAAATGTCTGTAATTATTCCATAATAAAACTAATAAAACACACAATGGAGCAGAAACTCAAGAGGAATCATATTAATAATACATTAGTCATAAAAAGTATGAATATTATTATTACCAGAAATCAAGTGACACAATCCATTAAAAATATAAAATAAATGTAAGCTCATAGCATACATACATCTCTCTCTCTTTCTCTCTCTCTCTCTCTCTCTCTCTCTCTCTCACACACACACACACACACCCATTGAAAATACCATTTGACCCT
>NW_023339807.1:16750118-16758204 GCF_004916995.1 Morone saxatilis | reverse complement strand
GGGTGGATGGATTGTAGCGGAGGGGGGGAGGGAGGGGGAGGAGGGGTTGCAAGATGCAACGCAAGAGGGCAGAGGGGGGCTTGCCTTTTCATTTGGCTGCTGCAATCAGGTGATGAGGATGGAGGGGGTTGTTGGCCCGGAGCCTCGTAATGGCGTGACCAGGCTTTGTCAGCAAAGTCATGTTTCGTGTAGCAGCTGTAAGATAACACCGTCCTGATAATGGTGCACCGCCCAGGCAACCAATAAAAGATGGACGAACGGAGGGTATTTCGATCTCCTCCTTTTGTGCGCTCTGTCCTTTTTCTCCTCATGTTTCTCTTTTTTCAAACCCCATCCATCTGCCCGCTCATAAACATATCCTGCTGTTCATCCTCACAACTGTCTTGAAGCGGATCCATTCCGCCCATTGTTCAGCGTCTGCCCTTTTTCAACTCACTCTATCTTCCAGCTATAAAGTAGACAGTTCATGGCCATTATAAACACACGTCTTTACAGCTGTACAGTCGGGGAAGTAAGGGGCGAGGGAGGAAGAGAAGTGAGGTGAGGGTTGAAATAAAAATCCACTGAGAAACAAACTCCCAGACAGACATTGTGCGGTGCATTACAGTGGCTTGTTTACTGACTCACTAACTCACAAAAATAACAGCTGAACTGATTATGCGATTAAGTGATTATTCCATTGTCAGAAAATTAATCTGCAACTACATGCACTTTGATAACTGATTCATTCTTTCAGTAATTCTTCACATAAAAAATGAAAATCACTGGTTCCAGCTTCTCCTAACATAAGGCTTTTGAGATTTTTCTGTTCTGTAACTACACATGTTTGTGTCTTGTACTGAAAAAAAGCAATTTTAAGATGTCACGCTGAGCTCTATAATTGAGATGAGCATTTTTCATTTCACTTCACTTTTTTTTAAATAGACTAAATGATAAATTGGTTAATAACATTTAAGAGCTAGTGACAACTGGAGTCAAATTATTTATCTAAACACCAGATTTTAAGCAGATATATATATATATAGAGAGAGATAGAGAGATAGGATAAGACAGGATAGACAGGATAGAGTAGGAGTAGATAGATAGATAGATACGAGTAGACTTAGGATAGCATAGGATTAAAAAAGATTAGTGTTAAGGCTTTACAAAAGGAAATTGGAGATCATCGGTTGAAGAGGAGGAATACAGTTGACAATTGAAAAACTAGAAATTTAAATTCTGGAAGGGGGGGCGATAAACCAGAAATAGAAAAAACAACAGCAGTGAGGTGAGTAATTTGACGTTAACATAATACGTTGGTATGTAGATCACTGACCCAATTTCTCTTTTTCTCTTCCTCTCCCTGTTTCATGCACTCATTCCCTCTTTTGGCTCCCAGCATAATCTCTTCCTCTCTCTCCCTCTTTCTCTCGCTCTCTCTCTCTCTCAGACAAACACACACACACACACACACACACACATATAAGCTCGGTCACAGATGCGACCACACAACAGGAGAGGCGAGTACACATGGTTCCAACTGTAAATGCCTTCCTCTGCGTTATGTTCTCTACGTTCTGTCATTCAGTGCAGCCTAGAAAACAGACAGACTCTGAATCATAGGCGCTCTAATGTCGTCCATTTCCATATATGCTCCAACAGCACACAGCCATATGTAAAAGCAAGTAATCCTTTGTTGGATTTTATCATATAAACAAGCAGCTTATCGCAGCTCATGAATACACTGTAGCAAAAACGGAAAGTGGACTTTAAACAGAAGATAATTCCCTCTCTTGCATATATTTTTTTTTTAAAAGTGCACAATATTAAATTTCATGTATGTTTTAGACAAATCCTAAATGTTTCTATAAATCTGAAATAAAGAGACACTAAGCAGACCACGTGACACAATATTATAATATATAATAAGTTCACAAAAGTTTAAAGAGGCAGATTTGTGACCATCAAAGTAAAATTTAGACTTTCCTTTGTTTGCTGCTTTTGTTCTGCACAAAACACACAACACAATAGATTAAAAGATGGACTGTAGCTACCATTGAGGCCAGTGAGATCATGTCCTCAGTATTGTTTCTGTGAATTTACAGACACATTAAACATCTTTTTTTTTAAGGGAAAGTCTGATAGTCATTGGTCAGTATCTTTAAACTTGTAATAAGTGAATTTCTGGCCACTTAGCAATAAGAAATAATTTATAAGAAATAATATTTACACATCTAGCAGTCACAGAGAAACATTATTATTATTTGGAGACAGCCACCCGGCAAATTAACTCCACTTTTAGCTGTTTTTAGTCTTTACCAACTACTGAAGGAAACATCTGCCTTAGCTGATGGTCACCAGCTAGTCGCTAAGTGTGCCTGTCTGGTGTTTGGGTGCAGAGCAGGTAGTTAGGGCTTTTTCTCGGAAAGCAGCCGCCTGCTGTGGCTGAAAACAATACCTTAAGAGCAATTTAAAAAAGTAAAGTTGCAGTCAGACAGCTAAACATCCAGCTGAAACTCACTTTAAAGTTCCCTAAAGCCGAAGGGAACTGCAGAGTCGGGTGTCTGTAGGTTCCTCACTATGAGTGACACCTTTCACATTGTCATTTCGTACATTGTTATTAGAAATATATTGATTATTATGTTTTAAATAGGACTGTTTTTAGGCATTTATGATTTAAAAATATTTCCCCACCAGAATTATATTCCTGGGAGGGAGCATTCTGTGAAAGGTCATTTAGGAAAATTTGATTTACAGAAAATGTTAAATATAATGTGAATACATGAAAAAGAGTTTTGGATGGCTACAACCTGAAACAGAATTTATACTTATGACTTCAGTGTTTCTAAAATCCTGTTCACTGTTCTGGATTGAAAAAAACTTTCTGACGACACATGCAACTGATGTGATGTAGTCGTGTCTGTTCAGGGTCATTTGTCACCATCGCCTGGCTACTCCCGCCCAGAGACATCCAGCCAACAGTCAATACCACATCTCATTGATCATTTCACTCAACTGTGTTTTGCTCAAAGCTCGACCTTTATTAATAAACTAGAAAAGCAACTAAATGTCACCATTGCCAATAAGTGTCCACTTGACATATCATGGTGAGAAATAATTATGAGGGAAAAAAGCACAACTGGAATTTAATCTGAAAGTAAAAATGAAACAAATCCTGTCATACTTTTGGCTTTGAAGATGCTATCAATGGTGTTGGGTGAAAAGTTTCTTTTTTGGGACCAGGGTAGAGTCACCCATCACACTCAAAATAATATCACACTTGCACTTTTCCTTCTTTCTCTGGCCAAATGTTCTTGTGGGGAACATAACGTGCCTCAGGATAGTTGGTGGATGTGTCTGTGCTAAGAGTGAGCGTTCTGGGTGACAAATTAGGACAGTCTGACATGTTGAATATTTCACTGTCAGTCGCACGCCACAGAAAATACCAACATAGTTCCAAATTAACTCAAAGCCCATTTGAATTGCATTCGGCAGTAATCCTTGTCCCAAATCCTCAACAGTGGCTTAATATTCTGGAGGAATCAAACAGAGAAAGGAGCTTGTCTGAGGATGATGTGCTGCCTGTTCGGACCAGCTTGGGGAGCGCAAAAACTAAAGGAATGTTTCATGACTGGCTGATAAAAGGTGTAATTGTGTCTCATGCTCAGTTGTGTTTTCGCCTGTGCTCTCCGCCTTTCCACCTCCCTTGTGGGATGCAAATGTCAAAGAAGAAAAACATCCTTCTGTTGTTGGGTAGAAAAATAAAATAAAAACAGACATCTGCTGCTTGTCGTCCACCTCTGGACGTCATTTTTCAAAAGACCGAAGACAAGTTTTTATCCCAAACTGAGATTTTAATGTAACAGTGATCATGTAAAAACCTTTTTTATGTGTTTTCATAAACGGTTGATGTTTCACTTTCACTTAATTTATCATCAGTCCAAATGGTTGAGTGATGTTTTGGTGAATAATCAGGCATCACACAGTTGACTAACAAGCGACTGTAAAGTTTTCACACTAGTTCTTCTCAAGTGTGGCTGCCATTTTAATTCATTTTCATTTCAAACAGATTGGATCCTCTGATCTTACAGTGGGTGGAAACTGTACACAGAAACATATAACAAAGCTCTTATTACATGTTTTAAAGGCCCTGAAAAATCACTTTCTCAATTAGCTTCTCACTATGAGTGATGGGGCCCTGTATGAGCACAACACTAGTTTAAGTGGCCGTGGCTCCGCTGGAAAAACATGATGTCAAGTATTTCCATACAGGTTTTAGCTAAATTTGAATTGAAATCTGATGACGGTCAAGGGGTTGTTTTGCTTGTTGCCAAGACACTTTCAGTGTAATCTGATCAAACCACCACACAGTGCTGAAGAAGCAGATAAGTTAAGATTTTAAGGGCTAAATTCTAAATAAATAATACTTAAAGATTTTTCCCCAAAGTACAGGGATAGTGCACATAGCCCATCAATAATAGTGGTTCATAACCCTGGCTTTTCCTGTCTACAATACATATCAAACAGCAAGACACAGAATGGGGAAACAAGCCTATACGTCTACAGATTGCTGAGATGGTGCTGAGCCAAAAGTTAGGCATCACCAAAATTATTACAATTCCTCTTTAAGAAGACGTGTGTCCGTTCCAAATTTCATGCTAATAGTTGTTGAGGCATTTCACTAAAAACATGGAGCTAGAAAGAAAGTCACCAAGTTCAGTTGGTATCATACTGGAAAATGTTCGCTGTAATCATCGTTCCATCAGTGGAAGTCTTTGCTCCATGTTTCCGTCTGGACCAAAGTGAAAAACCAACATTGACATCCATTAAGCCACACCACTAGGACTGCTAGTCTCTTAGACAAATGCGCCAAATGCTAATGTTGAATGAATATAATGTAAAAAGTATTTAGCTGGGGACAAAAGCATTATAGTTCACTTCTGCACTTCCATTATTTCTGCTTTAGAGTCTTAAGTCCTTGCCATAATAATCCACTTTCACAAATAAAGAAATACATATGAATCTTAAAATAGAAAGCTATTAGAGCTGTGTGTAGTTAAAGGCGATCATTTAACAGTGACATTTCTTTTCACATGAGACTGAGGGGAGGAGGGATCTGTAGTCTCTTATTTGTCCCTAAAAATTATGTCTTGCTTGAGGGTGCAAAGCTGCGCTGGGTTTACAATTCTCTCATGGATATTAAATGGTATTAATTTACAGTGTAGTGCAGAAGTGCCCAATTTTTTTCCTTGGAGGGCCAAAACTGAAACTTTGTGGCCCACGTGCAAAAAGCAAAGAGCTATTGTAACATATTGTGTTTTGTTAGGTTGCAGTATGGTACTATGATCCCAAGTTCTCTTAATTGACTGATTTCCTGCACAAAGTGTCACTCTGGCCGCTTTTCTCAGATAATGAAAAATAATTAATTAGGGATCCTACATGTTTAACAAGCATTTTTAACTCACAGGCCAGAGAAGAGATATCTCCTGCACATATAAATAACCTTATTAAAGATACATGTTGCAGCCCAGGGTTTTTACCTTTATCTCTCCTTCTGCCTTTTTCTTCTATGCACCTGACCTGTCTACAACAGCATAAACAGCTATTTATATATAATTTTTTTCTTTGCTAGAAACAATCAAACGAAACCAAATCACATGTTATAATGAGCCAACTTTGGACTGCGGATTGCAAGAAGCTCAATATAAAAAATAGAGAAAATACATTGCAATTCGCCTGTAAAAGAGTACTGGTTAATGTGCTAAATGGTGTGTTTCATGAAATGCATGTGGATTAAGATGACACACTTGCAATAAGTGGAAATAAATGTCAGTTAAGTTCTTGATAAAGTGCTTTTTTTTTTCTCAGGAGTGTTCAAAGTGCAGCAGAAAAACAATGAACATTTTGCAGAATGGTGTGTTTAAGCTTCTAACCAGTACATAACTTCAGTGCAGTGGAACTGATCACTTGCTCACTTTGTGCTATAATTAAATGTCCTTGGTACTTAATTCAAGCAAGAACAAAATGTACAAATTCTTATAGTTAAGAAAGTTCGGTGCTCCACTTTCTGATGAGAACAAGGGTCGGCCACTGTTAATAATCCTTGACGACTGCATCGCCAGTTAACCATCTGCCTCTTTTTTCAACATTCCCAGGGAGCCAGAGAGGACAACAATGTAATGATGCCAATCCACATCATTAGTCAGTGAAGTGATCAACAAAACATAATCATATGAGAGTTGGAACAAAAAGCTGGAGCAGCGTGGGCAGCAGTGTGTTAGATCATTCATAGACAGTCATTGAAAGCCTTTGCTCCGGCAGCTGAACAGTTTCGAGGGGTGATTTGTCAGTAAATATCAATCAAATGTAAAGCAAAAGAGCATGAACACATTTCACAGCTGACTTGGCAAGATTGGAGGATTAATTGTGCTGGAGTTAGTCAGACTTTGAGGGCCCCAATGCAATTACGGCCATTGAAATTCCGGGTAGACTACAGTTTTACTGTAATCCTGGCGTTTACAGTCCTCAGACATATGTGGATGCAGTGAAAGCGCGCATCAGCTTCGCAGCAAGATACACTTGACACACACACAATCATCCACTCGTTTCCTTTCACGCCTTCAGAATTTTTTTTGCCTGCTCAGTTCTTTAAGTCATTAACTTGCATCCTCCTATCTTTCACTCTCCCTCCACCTCTCCCTGTTTTCCCTCCACTCCCCCTCTCTCCCCCTGCGGTTTCTGTCACTTGTTCACAGACGAGTGGCCATTACATCGCCATGACCTAAATGTGTCACATCCCTCTCACTATGGCTCTCTCCCTCTCTTCCTCTCTCCCTCCTCCTGCTTTCTCCCTATATCCCTTCCTGTCCGTCTGGACATCTCTCAAATTTTTTCTACTACTTTTTTCCCCCACTTACAACCACTTTGAGAAGTGCAAACGCTTTTGACCAGTTTTGCAATTGCTGACCCTGTTCTGGCTCTCAGCTGTGTGCTCTTTTATATGGATGTTTCTCCCGTTCTCTCCTCTCCAGCCAAGTTAGCAGTAGATTATCAATATAGCAGCTGTGTAAGCCTGTAGGTGTGCCTGTACGGATCTATTGATGACAGACTGTATATGCACACATGCACACTGCATGGATACAATACTGCCTCTACCCTTGCCTCATCTCATCCTGACCTGACCTGCCTGCCCTCGTTTCCCTCTGGTCTCTACATCAAACACACTTGTGTATTACAGTGACAGCAGCTCCTTTCAGTATTGATCCAAACGCCTCATATCTCAGGAAATACCAAGAAGAGAACTGAGAGGAAGTCAAGATTGGCCCAAAAAAGGAAACTGATTACCCGTATTTCTTATTGACATTTAAATTCAAATGAGTTCTCTTGAACACAGTCACTACTTTGAGCATTTAAAGGAGAAATTCACTGATCGGAGTAAGTTAACAGATAACAGTGACTCTTTAATTAGAAATTTGAGCTACCATTCAAAAAATACATTTATATACTGTACATGTAAATATTTTATCTTTAACTTTTCAAATTTAAAATCCACAGTGTACATGTGCAACAGGCCATTTCTCGTAGTCAAGCGTGGGTCACTGTCCATCTGATCCACTACATATCATACTGTCATGTAAGTAATTTTTTCTGCTAACAAAGTGTGCTGAACAGTTAATCATGACACCAAACCATCTGAGAAGTAACGTGAGGAAGCTTTAGGATTCAACAACATAGATGGAAAAATAATGGCTAAAAGTAAGACTGTTAACCAACTTTGTTAAAGGCAGGTCCTCTGATTAAATTGAACAAATTTCAAATTTCAGATTTGTTTGGAGTAGTAGTGAAAACAGTTGTATCATGTCTTGTAACTTTGCATGGAGTTTTGAGTCTGAGAAGTCTGAGAAAATAATCCTAGTGATATCATCAGGGCTATCTCAGCTTCAGCTTGGAGACTATACATGTTTAATAGAAAGCCTGCATTACAAATGTAGTCGCATTATCAGAAATGTAAGAGTCTTCTTTTTCTGGAGTGTGCAGAAGAGATAAAAGTTGGGATATATCAGCCTGTGCTGCATGAATTGTGACTATTTTTTATTTAGATATTACT
>NW_023339807.1:16722006-16750075 GCF_004916995.1 Morone saxatilis | reverse complement strand
TAAATACAATTTCTTCTTAAAACAAATAAATATCATCACTCAAAACAAATCTATGCATGCTTTGCATACTGTATATACTGTCATATCCACTTACCTCATGTATACAAAATAACCTTTTTATTTATACCTTTGCAGTCTGCACCATTGTACTATTGTCTTACTGTCTACAAATATTATTGTTGTTGTTTATAGATATGTTTATATATGTTTATGTTTACCCTGTCAAGCTGCTTGTCCTGTTTATTTTGCTGTATGTATGCCTATTCTGTGTATGTACACTGATGGTGATAGTATGGGCCAAGACATTAATTAAAAAATGTAATTAAATTAAATGTACATGATGCTGAGATTATCCACATCCTTCAAGCTCATCAGTTTTCCTCAGACTTACCCAAGCAAGCGGATCCATTGAGGTTCTGCTCATAGCCTTCATCACAGACACAGCCTCCCACAGGAACCATCCACTCCCCTTCGGCATTGCAGTGCATACGAGGGGGCGTGCCTCCCTGTGCTTTGCTGTGGGGGACACATGTCCCGCTCACAGGAACTAAGGCAGTTGGCTCCGCCCCTGAGGGAGTCGCTGGGTAGGATGCCAAGTAGAGGCTGGTGGCTGGACAGCGGCGGTAGAAGATAGACACGCCCATGAGGGAAACACAAGCTCCACTGTCGACGATGGCGAGGACGAATCTGAAACAAGGGTCAAATGTTAAGATGGAGAACATTCAGACCCTTGGGAGAAATGATGTTTGTAAAATATGAGCAGGTACAGTGATGATTACCCATAGCGTGTGAGCGGAGCAAAGCTGCGCGTCTTGATGTTGATTCGGCTGTATCTGTTGGGTTGATACTGGTGAGGTGAACTGGGCTCCACCTTGGAGAAACTCTTATCAGCTGCAATGGTGTCGATCTTCACCCAGCCCTCCCTGGTCTCCTTCTCTCCAGTGGACGGCTGCGGCGAGGAAAGAGCAAAGTGGACAGCAGACAGTGGAGGGAAAGATAATGAGTGGTCAAGAGAAAACAAAATAGCATGGAGTTAACGTGTGGTTGACAGGAAGGAAAGAAGTAAACATGAGGAAAATTATGGACCTCAAAATAAGCTGGTTGATAGATGAAGGACGGAAAATATACAGTGCATTACATCAAAAGACAAAAACAGAAACAAGAAGGAAAATGACAAGATGAAAGACAAGCTCAGGGTTTTGCTGTATTTTTCCAAGGCACGTGTATATTATGAAGTAGTTTAGTAAGAATAGTAAACGTTGACTTAGATGTATGCAGGTCCCAGTGGGGGTTCGTGCTCAAGTCCCTGCAAAGACTTTCAGCGCTGCAGTGCTTCCTGCTCTTCTGTGACTCTCCTCTGATTCCTCATCAGGCTTTGATTTGCATTTTTAAAAAGCATCTCACTTCCCTAAGGAGAAATGCATTCATCTATACAAATACTGCATCCCTCCCACTGTGACTGTGACTGCACATGTAGCTCAGGCAATTCAGACTTAGTAGCTCAAAATGTCCCAGAAAAGAAGGAAATTTCAACTAAAGGCATAAATAAATAAAGATCTTTGGACAGTCAGTGTCAGCCGCTAAAAAAACATGCTAACTTCCTGCAATGAGTGTAAAAGGGTTACTGTCATATATTTTATGCCTTAAAGATGTAATTAGTGGGATTGAAGTGACATTTCTGGAGACCACAGTGGCACATTTTTGCATTTCGTAAACCATAGTCCTCAACAAGCATGTACTTCACACCACTGGGCCAAAGGAAGTCGTCAATCTCCACAGCTTTTTTTGGCAAGCACAATAACAATCAGGATGATTATACAATTACTCCTTGTCATGAGATGATGAGACGTTTTTCTGTCTTGGTGTAACATGGGCGTAACATCAATGAAAATTGCATTTTACTGTCTTTAATGATTCTGTCTGAAGGTTGTTGGCCTCAAGCAGTGACGAAAAAACAGAATATTGACAACAATGAGAGGAATTAGTCCTCCTGTTAAATAAATGTATAAATTTACAAGATTTTAACACAAGTTATTACTTGTTTATTTATAAGTGTATAGCTACATGTATGATGAAGAGATGTGGTATTCATTCAATAGGAAATACATCTTATTATGGTAACCTAACTGACATTTTAGAGTTATTTAGACATTTTTAGCATAACAAATTGTAATTTAAGGTTGATTATGTTACTTTGGTGAAATTGGTGGTCTTACTCTTAGTTATTTATTAGTTTTGTCCATTACCTAGTTCATTTAGCTATGCAACTGTTATTATAACCTGTCAGTGTCTGGTGTAATATTTACTAAAACCTAAATCTCTAGTAAGAACTAGTTTGTGTGATGCTATGTGTTTTAATTTAGTGATACGTAGTAATCTCCATTTTGCGATATAAACAAGTATAACTAAGCTGAGTTTGGCCTTATGAAGAGCTGGTGTAATGACTGCTGGACTCCTGGACCACCAATGTTAGATAAATAGACAAAAAAAAAAAAAAAACAGTGTTGCACAATGACCAGTTTTATTCTCTCTGTCTGATGGGACTGTGGTCTGAAAATGGGGAGGGTGTTGAAAATGGCTTATCTGTGCTTGTCAGAGGAGACATGTAAAGCTAACAACATCTTGTGTTGTGAAAGGTTATTTGCTATTTAACTAAAAGCATACGGTGATTACAATGTGGCACATCCAGTGTTGTGTCTCACCTCAGCTACCCAGGTCCTCTCCAGCTCTCTCTGGGTATCGGCCTGTTTGTAGAACAGAGTGAGTGTCTCTCGGCAGGTGGGTGACGGTGATCGCAGGCTGGCACAGTCACGCACTGAGAAACGCAACGTGACAAACACCCGTGGAGCAGAGTGCCGGTACAGGAAGGGTGTAGCCAACCAGTTGTCTTGCTGACGGGGATTTTGGTTGACATTGCAGACCTCAAAGGTTCGTATGAGCTTACCCCGGTCGTCCAGGACACTGACCTCATCCCACTGAGAGAGACAGAAACAACATTATGAGCTTGCGTGAACTCAACGTTGTAAAAGACAAACATGATCTTGAGCAGGGAGCTCCAGAATCTGCCTGTATACTTTAACATTCCTGGTGTGTTTATGGTTTGTCCACAGTTGTGAATCCTCCTTATGTCTTAAAAGATGGTTTACATGCTGCAAGGTAAATATAGAGCATATTTCTGGTGTTGCTGACATGTGGGTACTGTCCTTTACTAACATCACGCACTGTTGCTTTACCTCTTCGTCCTCCATTAGTACAGTACAGGATTTGTTTCATCCTGCTATAACACTCATACTGGTATCAAATCCACAAGTGAAAATTTTTTTTTTTTTTTCTTTACTGTCCCCAATGATGTAGGTCATCTCCATGTCCTGGTTATCTACAATAGACTTTCCACTGTCTAATTAGGTAATCAATGATTACAAAATCAGTAGTTAATTAAACCTCTTGAGCCATTCATTCAGAGCATAACACATTTCAAGTGTTGCAGACAAAACTGTAATGATCAAGAGATAGTTAATTTATGCCAGAATATAATGTATATTCTCACTTCTTTTTTAAATAAGGGGTTTTAATTCCTTTATTTGGATAGTGACAGCTCAAAGATAGACATAAAACTGGGGAGAGAGAGAGAGGGGAATTACACGCAGGGCTACGGGTTGGAATTGAACCTGAACCACTGTGGCACTGTAGCTCAACTCAACCTTAGTACAAGGGGTGTACGCTCTACCAGGTGAGCTACCAGAGTGCCCCAAATTCTCACTTCCACAGGTATTGTAGCTGTTTAGATGATTTTGGTTTTATGTATCTAATAATCCTAGTATGGTTGAGGTGCATGAATTTATGTTTGTGGTGCAACAGTCTATAGCCATGCTAGCTGCTAAATGCTAACGCCAGTATGCTCACAGTGACACTGATAAAATGCTGATGTTTTCAACTTATGTTTACTATGTTCACGGCCTCAGTTGCTACTTAACACTAAACACACAATAAGGTCTAATACAAATTTTGACCTGATGATATTCGTTAGTAAGTAGTTCTTACAATGAATCCCAACTTGAACATAAAATTTGTACCAAATTTAATGGCAATCTATCAAAAATAAGTTGACACATTTCACTCAGAACTACAAATGTCAACCTCACGGTGGCGCTAAAGGTCGAGCCGCAGGATCACTATAATCATTGGGATACATAGTTCAAGAACCACATTGTTCTGTATTAAATAGCACACTCTATTAAGCAGATCTTGAAATATTTTACTAGATAAGTGAAAACCTTCTTCTTCTGGGGGTGGAGGGAAAGTCAGGGGATCACCAAAGTGATTCATCCTCTGGGGATAATGACTGTTTGTATAAAGTTTCAGTAGTTGCTGACCAAAGTGGTGGACTGATCGACCAACAGACTGACATCATCCCCAGAGCTGACAAATTTCAACATCAAGGTTTCTTTACAGAAAATGACACAAAACAAAATTTTAATGGTTTTTACTTCAGTACAAAGTATCCAAAGCAGCAAGGACACTTCTGAAAAGACGTGTTGATGTTGAATTTTTATTTCGTCCTTTTAATAGAGATGGAGTCGGATGTGTCAGAGAAAACAAGCATTTAAAACTAATAGATAATGTTGGCATTTTCTAATTAAATATGTTTACAGTAACAATAAAACTGTTTTATACAGTGACATGGTTCGTCTTGCACTGGTTTGGCATTTGTATGGGTATCATTGTTCACATGCAATGGATAGCGGACACTTGTGTGTCTGATAGCTGTTGTGTAATAAAGTATTTTTTTCATATTTTAGGGAATCTGAATACTTGCAGATGCACAAATGGATTTAGACATGAGCTGTACCTCCATGGAGAGAAAACGAGCAGCACAGAGACACGGCTCTGAATGAGACTCTGTCACATGAGTCAAAATGTAAATGCAGGCTCAGGTTTTAGTTTCACCAATTATACAGTACGGTGCCTCCAAGGATGAAAAGGCTCTGCTTTAAGCCTGTGTAGCCCTGAGTGACAAGCAGGCCCTTTTCTGTTGTAACACAGAGGAATTATGTATTAGGCCTCATCATCATTATTCTCCCTGCAACAATGGCAAGAGGACAAAAGGTCCTGACACCCTATCAGTGTGCATTCGGCGTGTGTGCGTGTTTTTGTGTTTGTGTATGTTAGGGTATCTCTGCATGTATTCTCTGTGCGGTTCTGACAGCCAGTATGAAGAAAAACTCTTTGGAGCATCACACATGAGAGAGTGCATTCATATTTGGTCAAATTGGAATAATGATAAGATCAGTGAGCAGATAGAAAGAGTCGGAGGTGCTGTCAGTCTAATGGAGTGAAAGGACAGACTTCTCTCTCCCAGGCCGTGATTCACTATGTGTCAGACAAGAGAATGAGGGGAATCGGATGGAAGGGACAACAGAGAGCACATGGTGGGATGGAGAGATGCAGATCGGGAGTCGTGGGAGTGAAAAATGGGGAAATAGTAAAGAATGTGTGTGTGTGTGTGTGTGTGTGTGTTTTGTGTCACAGAGTGAGGTGGTTTCAGTAAAAGCCTGACCATGTGGACTTTCAGGTAGAGAGAGTAGTTGCTGGTATCTGTGTGTGGCATTGCGTGCAGGCTGCTTCTGTACTTTTGTGAAAAAAACACAGCTTTCATTTGTTTTCTGACCCCGAACCCAAAACCCCCCGCCTCCCCTCCCCTCCCTCTCCCTTCCCTATTTCTCCCTGTCTCATTTTCTCCCTCCCTTATGAGGAAAGTAAGAAGAAGAAAAAAAAAACGGGGCAGATTGGGGAGGAGGGGTGGATGAAGCGTTGGAAAGAAAGGAGAAAAAAAATAGGGACGACTCATCTTTGTGATTTAATTTGAACTGAAATGCCAGAGAGCCAGAGAGCAATCTCTCCAGTGACAGAGGGCAGGGAGGGGCAAGGCCCCGGACACAACGCGCACAAACACAGAGAAGCAGGGAAGGGCACGCACAGATACCCCAAGACATATGCATGTGCACACACACAAAGCAAACACACAATGAAAGAACAGCGAGCGGTAACAAGGGGAGGGAAAAAAGCAAAGACTACAGTAGGAAGTCGAGAGTCGGCTGGTTTGACACTGAAGGGAAATAGGGGGCAGAGTGGAGACTCAGTTGGGGGGATAAAAGGAAGAATATGAAGCAGAGACCCGGTGGCTGTGGGACTGTGAAGGGCAAAGGGAGGAAAGATTAAAAGAGGGAGAGAGAGGCAGAAACAAAGACGCAGAGGGGCTGCTTGTCAGTACATTAAAAGAATGGAAAGATGGTAAGAGAGCAAAAAGAAGCAGGAGGAGAGAATAGGAAAGAATATCCACAGACCCCCAAGCAAAAGAAAAGATGGGATATGAAGAGAAAAGTGAGGAAAGGGTTAAAAAAAGAACACATATACACACACACACACACACAAACACACACGCACACACAACCTCCCTCTTTCTCTCCCCCTCTCTTGGTCTGTCTTTCTACTTCTCTCAGCTTGATGCCCCGGGTCAAATAACCATATCTCCATCTCAGAAGCACTTCTCATCCAGGGACCATAAAGAAAAAAAAAACTCATGCAAATGCTTCACTTGCTCACACAATAACTCCCTGACACACACACGCACACGCACATGCACGCACGCACACACAGGGATGGCCTCCTATTAGCAGTTGCCATCATGGTTCACAAATTCCTAACACACATGAGGCCCTAATTAATCAAACATCATGTACAATTATGGCCCAAGACTGGAGGCCAAACTGGGTGATAATGACAGTGCGTAAAGCTAATGTTTAGTGTAAGGTGAGATAAAAGACTCAACGTGAGTGTGTATGCTTGCCAGATGTTGGTCAGAGGCTACTGTAAGTTTCATTTAGTACTTTCTGAGCATGAGAAAGTCTGGTGGTCGTAACTGTCGGCTCACTTGTTTGCCAAAACTAGCACGTTTATTTTATTTCATGCACTGTGATACTCTAAATTTATATATCAGATGTTTTGCACATATTTCCCTTGTATGGCTAGAGTCTAAAGAATAATATTGCTCTGTACTGGCAGAGTAATTGGCATCGGAATGCCAGTAACGAGAACTGAACCTACAGTTTCTCACATGTAGTTTGACTGATTATCTCAAAGATGATGACAATGAAGACGATGTATGCCTGTAATTATGAGCCATATTAGAACTGAGCCACAATCACTCACAGATGAATGAATTTAACTGACCCGGGAGTTGACCCTAGCACAGTCACGCATGTAACCTCACACACACACACACATATTTACACAGCTCAAGGCGACGCATCAACCTCAAATACAAAGAATGGGATATCTATGGTTCAATTACAGCAATCTCCTCACAGATGAAGACACACAGGAGAGACCAATAAAAACATTTTAGTCCTCAAGGATGTCTTGCAGACAAGGCAAGACCTTGCTCATTCTCAGGCTGTGTGCCACCTGCCAAACGTTCCACCAATCAATGTCAGATGCCAGATATTCTTCAGGATATTTACGCTGACCCTAACCCATAGCTAAACATAACCATTTATAACCTTATTCCTAATCTTCTGGCTGGGGTCTGTTACTTTAGTGCAACTCTCTGCAGCGACGAGAAATACAAAAAAGTGTTTTGTGGAAGCCTGCTGTTTATTTGAATCATTGCAATCAATGCAGCCTTGGAAAATGCGCCAGCTAGCAAAATGGACACCACAGGGTTCATGTTTGATTTTGATGTGTTCGAAATGTGCAAACACAGTGAGAAATACATTGCATTAATTGTACTGGCTCCATTTTAAACAGACTTTATGAGATTGGACAAGTGTGAGTCGAATTAACATATCTACAGAGCAGAGTGCAGAGATCTGTAGGCACAGTATGTGTGAGTGAGTTTTTTAACAACTAGCTCAGAGACTGATATATTATGTTTATGTTTTATTATGAATCATTAGGGTCACTTATGATTGGTTGAGAAACAGAATCTTTTTGTTTCTGAAATATAGTCCATGTAATCAAACTTCCCTCATGATTACATACACCTTTAATCACGACTAATCTAATACACAAATATAATAATTTTTAATCTTCACAAATCTCTACCAAAACATCACCAAAACCATTTTAATGTTACTTTATTAACTGGTAATTATTTTGATAATTGATTTTCAAGCAAAAATAGCAAACATTTGATGGCTCCAACTTAAATGTGGCACTTTGCTGAATAACTTAGGGTTTTGGACTGTTGGTTGGGCGAAAAAGGAAATTTAAATATGTCACTTCAGGCTCCAGGAAATGGTGATGAGCATTTCTCACTATTTTATGACATCTTAAATGATTAATCAAGAAAATAATGAGCAGATTAATCATGCTGCCTAAAAGGACCGTGTGTAATTGAATTGAGTGTTAGTGAATTCCCATTAGAATTACACCACAAAGCCCAACAAACAATGTGATTATACCCTTACACTTAAAACATAACCATGTGTAACATGTGCGCAACACATTTGATTGGCCTCCCAACATGAGCGCTTTAATGCTCCGACAGCTGGAAAGCACATTGACAGCGAGTTCCCTGCTTACCCCTGTGTCTGGATAGGTGGTCCAGCCCAGCTCTGAGGTAGACTCTGTTGTGTCCAGCAGCATCACTGACAGGTAAGAAAGCAGAGACAAAGACAAGGTGTGAGAAAACAGACAAACAAGTTTAACGCTATTGATCGTTGCTCGAGAGTGTAAACGTTCAAACAGAGGGAGTGAGAAAAAAAAGAGAAATGACTGCCCTCGAGAGCTATAACATGGATCTGCTTCAGTGACGCTGAAGCTGAGATGAACTTTGTGAAGTAGGAGCTTTTACAATCAAACAGTCTTTTATTCTTTTGTTAAATACCACAAGCAGTTGGAAGCCGCTCTACTGTCGGTGGAACCGGTCCAGGTTTTGTCCACATTTCTCTTTGATTTTCTCCCACATGCAATAAAATCAGGGAGAGCTCCAGCTGTGTGTATCTGTCAAATCTAATAACTGATCCCGAGTAATGATGCTTTTTGGCACAAAGTTCTGGTGTTTAAAAAATTAAACTGATTGACCTGATGGGGCACTGTGATTAAAGGTCAAATTTCCCAACTTTAAAAGGCCATAACAGTTACTGTCAGATTTGGTTGAAACTTCACAAGCTGATGCTTCTTGTAGTTTGGCTCAAAGGGAACCTTCATCATTTTGTGTGGCACGATGGTCGGTTTCCCTTTTTGTTTCACGTTTTAACAGACATTTGCTCATTTCCAATGATCTAGAGTAAAAGCACGAGAATAGCATGTGACCTTTATGTTGGAGTACATTTCCCCCTAATTTGCTTTTAGGTTTAAGTGCTTTAAAAAGCAAGCTGGCAAAGAAATCACACACACAGACACACGCACGCAGAGTGACTTTAATGCTGAGTGCGGCGTGCTGACACATGGCAGCTTCCCACACAAATCTGAAGCCCTTGAATTTTCCATTAGTATTCCAAAACCGTGGTGGCTGCCGTTCCTTCAGTCTGGCACGGTCTGCGCTCGGTTCTGTCAAGGAGACGCACACTGATGCAGGCCAAGAATTGTCATGCACACAGAGGTGGCAAAAAAAACATCAGACTTCAGGTTTAGGATGCACCGATGGAGTTAATGGAGAAACACACACAGTGCCTAATCACCTAAAGAGCTATACTCACACACACACGCAGAGATAATTGTGGAAGGAAGCAGCCATCCACTCTGTTTACAAATAAATAATTCTTCTCATTGTTGTCATACAATTTTTATGCTTTCGTTTCCATTTCATGTCACACAACCGTTCACCAGAGAAAAAGAAGCTCTCTTTTTCCTCTCTCTGACAACCAGACAAAGAGCGAGAGAAAAATATTATCTACACAATCATCACACACAGGATGGAATTTGAAATGGTACCCTGTCTCGCCAAAACACCAGTGACCCACTGAGATAGCTCAATTTTTATTTCTCAGGTGTACAGGCTTGTGCACACACTCTGCATCCCCCCTGCCTGCACTTTTCTTAATAAATCAAATAATAAGAAACTGATATCATTTGTGGCTTATGACATAAATTCACCCCCACTTCTCTGTTCTCTGACTGTGCTGTAAACAGATTTTTCTTTTAGGATTATACTCACAGATGGAGACCCTGCAAATCTGTCCTCCAATCCTTCATTTCCCTCCTCTTTTTTTTTTTTTACAAGGCCCCCTCCCCTCCAGTCTGTCTATCTGTTTTCACCCACTAGCTTGTCTTAATGTCAATCTTACTAAATTCACACATTTTCCATGGAAGTCCTCCAGGATTTGGAGCGATATGAATTGTATCAAGAAAAGAATACAAATGGACTGTGACAGCTAAGGATTATATGCAGCCACAGGCATCAGAATAAATAGTTTTTGGTGCAGCGTATGTCTGGACAGCTTGGCGACTGGAATCGCATAGCCGATCAGGATAAAATCAGCTACAGGGAGAAGACTAAATCCACCAAGCCGGGATGTCTAAAACCTTTCAGAAGAATGATGATTTCCATTAGTGACACACCTTTGCTGCTTCACCTGTTGATGTATCTGTTGCCAGTTTATTAGGTACACGCAGCTAAAACTAATGCAGTATAATACAACAGTCCCGCAATAAATCCTACCAGCATGAAAATTAAAATCAGTTTTTTTTGACACTGTTTCAGAGAGATGTTCCTTCAACTTTATGATCACGTTGGAGGATGTTGTTTGTGGTGAACTGAACTGCATTATACAGAGAAGTGTTTCTGTTATTCAGCTTATCTTTATTGATATAAAATGGGCAGACAAAATAATAGCACCTGTTAGTGTGTGTGTTGACATGGAAACAGCATATTGGTTAGTTTCCCAAGCTTGCGTGGCTCTTGTCAAGAATCTTCCTTCATTTGTCAACATAATAATTGATCATTATACATATAAACAGGTCATGCATGAAAGGCACGCACTTTGTATGTTTTCTGACCTCATTAAGCACCATCCTATTTATATCAGATAAGCACACACACACCCACACAAATGCTGCAAATGTGTCATTCCAAATTCAATTAACCCTCTGCTTCGTGGCAGAGTCATGCATAAATAATACATAGCCAACTATTTTGACATGAATATTTATGCCTCTACTATTTAGCTTCTTGTTGTGGGGCCTTTGGGAGCACAGGTCCTCACGTCGCCTCCGCTCTAACCTGTACATGAGGATTACATGGAGGAGTGTTCAAAGGGCTTCATGCATGTCTCATTGCGTGACATTAGCATGCTGAATAATTCACCACGGCATCCTAAGATTGAGCGTTGAGTGCCGTGTTACACACACCTTTCAAGGATTAGCTTGTGCTCAGGCATCATGACTGGATCTTGTGCGTGTGCGAGACAAAGTTGAACAAAAGAGAGGGACGTTTGCTGGCAGATCCACTTGGCAGTAAAAGCCCCTTTATTTAACTCGCAGACAACTACGCCACCGCATCTCTGTTATTGGTCCATCTAAGGGCAGAGACACTCAAAGTTTGTCCCTGACAGTTTGAAGAAGTGCTGAGTCTGCAATCTGGACCTGAGTGCTGTGTTAATGCACGCCGTCTCTCACGTCTTTCTGCTCCACTCTGGTCTTTTACTCGCTCTACTACTCGATACCTTTCCCCCTTTTCTACCTCCATCCTGTCCCTTGTCCCTTTCATCTCCGCCCTCTCTGCATGTGTGTATTATTCATCTAAAAACTGACAACAGGGTAGGCATCTCTGTACGTTGAATAAGGAGATACGCTGTGCTCCATTATTGATGCCAGATCTGCTGTTTGTTTGGGAAGAGCTTTGATAGAGAAAAGAGGAGACAATACAATGAAAAAAGGCTGGATTATGAAACAGGAATGAGAAGAGGAGGATAGGATTGTGTTTGTGCATATGAATGTGCTTCTTTCACTCTTCTCCCCTCTCATTCGGTCTGTGGCGTGGGTGTAAATGTTCGTTTCTGTTGTGCAGAGGTGACCTGCATTAGTTCATGACTGTCCCCTCTGCCACTCGAGTGTTCACTTCAACGGAGTGACCCTCTCTCCACTCTCTCCATCCATTTCTCTTTGCCCAACACTCTCTGTGTGGCCATGCATGCACCGACACTCTCCAGCGCTAAGTGTAGTGCTGTTGTTCATGTCACGCCTCTTTGATGGCAGATGTATGCTACTTTACCGCACACTTTCCAGGCAATAGAGCCTTTCTGACACTTAGCAAAGAATTTCTGTGTTAATATTAACGTAGGCTAGAGCGGTGTGAGGGTGGGAGCGTGTAATACGCCTTCACACCAAAGTAAATGCAGCTGTAAAGAGCACATAGAGTCACTGAGCTTACAGGTAACAACAAGTTTCAGGAACACACCAATGCAAACACACATCTTCACAAAAAAATTCCCACAGTGCCTGCAAGCGTTCTCAGCAGTGGTCAGGTTGTGTTTTGTCTTTTGTCCACTCATCCACCCATCTCCACCCATTCTTTATATGCTCCAGATGCTCCCACCCACAGACAGTCAGTCAAGGACAAGGCCTACACCAAACCATCATTACAAACAACCACAGCGAGAGAGTGATACGCCAAGACAGAGAGGGAGCAGGAGGAGGAGGGTGGAGGAGTGAGGAAGGAGGGGGATTAACGCGCTTCCAGAAATAAGCATGCACATGTCAAAGGGAGTTATCAAAAATTCTCTGGTGGGTAAGCTGAATGAAAGTGCAGCTGCAACAAACAGCACTTAAGCCAGGTTAGATGACAGAGCAATGTCTGCAATGAGTCGCTGAACAGGCAGCAACAGGCACAGGCACAGGTAGGAGGACAAACAACAACTATCTTCCTCCATCCAAGATGTTTGAAAAGATAAAAATGGTGGGAAAATGGAGGTTACCATCTGGGAGATCATTCTGGTTCAGGAAGGAATCGTTTCGTATTTTGGGCATCAAACTGTTTGTATGACATGCTGTCCGACCTTTTTGTTCCTAGTTAAAAGTCGAGGGGGAGATGTGATAGTGTAAATACGGGGATAACACATTCATAGTGTTTCACTCGGTTGTAAACACAAAAAGTGACAAAAAATTAAAACCCACTCAACCTCACTTTCACATCTCCACATGGCAGGCCGATCACAGTGTGAAGTGGGAGTGAATATCGGATCGTCGGTTTTAGAAAGTTACATAACAAGCAGTTCAGACAGAGTATATTAGCATTTTTGATTATAAGTTTCATACAATGCTTACATTCATATGCACAAATTTTTTTACAATTGGCTTCAAAGCCAGCCATTCTTCCTGAGTGCTTAGCCAGGCTCTATCCAAAAGACCTGCCTACTATCCCCTCTAATACTCACAATTTAACACGCAATAACACACAAAGTTTGTTCATTCTGAGCAAAAACAACCAACCATTTTTGGTTTATGGAGGGTTATGATTCTTCATTAAACAAATTAGATACGACATATAGGTAGGTGAACTTGTTGCAGAGCCAGGCTAGCATGTTCCTCTTGTTTCCAGCCTTCATGCTGTGCTAATCTAACCTCTCCTGGCTTCATATTTAGCGTACAGACATGATAGTGGTATCAATCTTCTCATCTAACTCTCAGCAAGAATGCAAATAAGTGTATTTCCCAAAACTTCGAAGAATACCTCTCATCAGTCTCCTTTTCTTTGATCAAAAGGACAACTTATTTCAAAACACATTTTGCTTGAGTATTTTAGGCCTAGAAAGGTTTGGATTAGTCATGAAAGAAACAGTCATGACAGACTTTAATGAGACCCAATAAATGCTGTTGGTTAAAAGTCTCGTGGAAAAATACTGCACAGTGGCGCTACAGAAGAGAAGTTTGTCCCTCCTTCTTGTTCATCCATTAGAACAAATCTAGACTTACCATTACAGACAGAACCTGCTATAAACATATTTTCATCACATCTCCACCCTCAACAGTCACTGAGAAGGAATGCAAATCTGAGATGAGATCAGTTTACTGTAATCTCATTGTGTCATTTGTGAATACCAAAGCCTTCAACAATCAAACTTTACCCTCACCCGCCAACACGCAAACTGCCAAGTGCAGCTTTAATATGAAATTCAAAACTGCAAACTACATTCCACTGTGTCACAGCAGTCCATACCACACGTTCATCTTTCAGTTACATTTTAGCTCCAACTCTTTGCCGTCGTCTGCACAGGCGTATTATCTGTGACTCTATCGGCAATGACAGTGACTGACTCAAAGCAGAGATTCTTGGCTCGTAGCCGCCTGAAGGCTTCAACCTCTCATATCACAAATGGCAGATATGTGATTCATTTGAGGAAACGTGGCCTAATGTCATTAGAGCTCTCGACAGCCACAGAAAATTATGTTGCTTTTGAAAATGACATGCAAAAACACTGCTAAAAATACCGCCTGGTCACAGTTAAGTGTTGTGATGTCAATGATGGGGAGGCTGCATCCTCCACTTCCACACACCAGCATGTGATTTCTCTCTTTTCTGCAGCTCGGTGCACAGGCAGGCAGGAGGGACGAGTACAGGAAGCTTTTCAGGGCTGTTAGTGGCATCCGTCCTGCTGCACTCCCACTGTGACAAGCATGTCATAAATTTCCTTATCACACTTTCTCTAATTTACAATGTCCTGAAAAGGCAGCTTATTACACCCAGGATAGGGATACTAATCAGCCTAATTAATATCCAGTTAAAGCCTGACGGCAAGTAACGACAGGGAGGACGGCCCAGATGACCTTAAAGTGAGAATGTAAACATGGCTGGTGTTTTTCTTTGTTATGCACAGATAACCAGCGGCAGAGGGATTATTCAGATTCAGTGTCAGTGCTACAATGAGTGAATTAATTATCATAAGAGGTATTTAAGCGTAATTAGCAAGTCCTGCATTTAAAATCTAACTTAACTAAAAGTACAGAAGTACTGGCAGCGACGTAGTGTATTCAAGTAAAAGAATGGCCTTTGTGACTGACATATCATTACATATACATTTATTTTATACTTAATTAGAGCTATAGAATGATAAATTGGCCACGCTTATATTTCAGCCAATATTAGCGTATTCAAGATAGTATATTGGTATCGGTGTAAATGTCGCCCAAAAAGTAGAGAAATTACAGTACAGAAACACCAAATTAGGTTTAAGGTAATTTCTTTACTTTTTACATAGTTTGTCCACCAGAGAGCACTGACAGGTTGGTTTTTCAATCAAATCTGAATTTAGTATGGATATTAGTCTAGTCACAATTTGTTTTATCCGTATCAAGATTATTTGTTTATGTTAGATGTTTATGTAAAATCAAAAAATGGTCGATATACCGCTATCAGATTTTTGAAAACGTTCAAATATTGATGTCAGTATCAGTTGGCAAATCATGATACACCAATGCTTAAATAGCATAGTAATGTAATTATTTTCAGAGAGTAATGTGTAAAAAGTTAATGACTACAGTTTTCAAGATTTTAAAAAACACTGCGAACCACTGGTTTAATATATAACAGTATTTTATAAGCTCATTGTGTTTTTTTATGTAAAATTTGAATCTGAAAAGTAAATATAGCTGTCAGATGAAAGTAGTGCAGTAAAAAAAACGATATTCCCTTCCTAAAAAAGTGGAAAGTGCTGTAAAATGGAAATAATACTCAAGTAAAGTACCTCGAAATTGTACAGCACTTGAGTACTTAGTTACTTTTCACCACTGCAGATGACACCAGCAAAAAACTTGACACCTGGTTGGATTTTTTTGCAGAAAAAGTCAAGTTAAAAAATGTTGATACTTGAAAACATTTTCGACTACAGTTTGGGCAGCCTGTTGCCTTTTAGTAAAAATCAGATTAGAGTGCTTTTTCAGGATATGACATAAGTTTCACTAATGATACAAGGTTAATATCTGGATTTGCATAGCCCAGTGAGCATCACTGCATCTCATCTCATCCATGACGGGAAGAGCTGGAGGGGCATCAGGTGTGCCTCCTGTGCAGCCTCCCCTTCAGTGTGGTGTGTTAATCCAATGTGAACACGCAATCCTCGACGCAGATCCAACAACTCAGAGGCCAGCCATGTGGCTTCACATCAGTACCTCACATCAACAATGCATGTGGGCGAACGCATCAACACTTACACAGGCAGCATGTGAGAGTGCGAAATCAAAAGCCCTGTCACTCACACACTCTGTAGTTTGTCATGCAAAGAGGCGGCAAACTAGCTTTTATACTCTTTACTGCAAAAACTAATGGGTAAAAATGGCACTTCTTCATGGTTTGTGGCGTGAAAACGGACAAAAATAGGGGTTGTTAGTGGTGGACACACAGATGTACTTCAAAAGCAGCAGACGGACAATAAACAATAGAAAGACAGACAGTAAACGTATCAGTTAACCAGTCAGCCCAGACGGACACGTTATACACTGTGATCAAAGCTGAGGCAGACGCCAAATCCTCCCTTTCGTGACATAACTAAATGTTTCAATTTACGTGGATTTATATGGACGTCCTAGCTATTGGGTTAATACTGTATTACGAAGAGCTCTATTTCAATTACACAAACAGAGTCAGTAGGCCAGTAACACTGTGCAGCCTCTCTCCCTCTCTGTCATTCTGTCTCATCTTAGTCCAGACCATCTGTTACAAACACAGCTCAAATAATGTGGCATGAGGCTGACATATAAGTTACCTCTGTTAGAGACTATAACTGACACACACCTCGCAGTAAACTAAAGCCAATGGGAGATGAGCGTGAACAGGTGCAGTTCTTTCCAACGTGCAGCCTGATCCTTTGAAAGTAATTGCGTGCTGACGGCTGAAACCCTCTCAAGTGTTGGGGACAGGATGCAGGAGCAGGAGCTATGTATAGGGCAGGCGCTAAAGCATGCATGCACCTATAAGAATACATGCACATAAAGGCAGTTTGAGTCATCAAATTGTCATCAGGTTTCTCAAGTCAGCCCACTCTGATGTGCCAGCACACTTCATAGATGGAGTCTCACTTAACTATCAGCCTTTCCACACAGTCTCTCTCTCTGTGTTACTGAAACGTTCACTCACTCGCTCTGGCACTTTTTAAGACATCTAATATTTCCATTTCTATGAGCCAAGTGTGGAGAGTCAAAAGCAGAGGAGACACATTCATTGAGGAGACAAGGGGCACTGATAACAGTACTGGAGAGGGGGCAGGGGTCTCTGACTGTTACATCCACAAGATCATGAGGGACACGGAGGCCTGGCGGGGGGGTCGCCAAATACATAGGCAAAGAGAAATGGGTTATGCAACTTATTATTCATTTGTCTCTAGCCTTATTTCCATATTCTTTTGTTGGAGGAGCTTGATAGGCCCAAGCATGCACCTGGCACTTCCATGCCAACAAAGTCCTATCTGATGTGCTGCCACAGTGGCACACACAAGCATCTACACAGACAAACACACACACACACACAGATGCGCTCAGACACAATACAGAACACACAAAACTAACGCACACAGGGCTGTGCGAGCTGAGGGGAAAGGTGGTAATTATTCAGGGGGTCCCAAGCTGGAGGTGGAACCCCAAAAACTGAGAATGAATCAGACTTTCTCAAAGTGCAGCAGTTTCACACGTTGTCAAAGTGGCCAGCGTTCCCAAAGAGCCACATTCTTAAAGAGCTATTACAGAAGCATACCAAGTGTCCATCCTTCACTTGTGGACTCGTTATGAGCACATCATGCGAGCGCCGTGCATAACTCTCCATCCCGCTATACCCATAAACACACACGTGCAATCACAGATTTAATGGGAATATATTCAAGTAAAAGTTTAGTTCTTACCTTCCTCAGCTGAATTAGGCTGGAAAAACAAACAGAGAGACAGAAAGACACTCCACATCTCCACTAAAGAATGACACTGACAGAAAGAGAGGGAGGGAGAGAGCATGAAAGAGGGAGATAGAGTGAGTGTGTGTGAAAGAGCAAGAGAGGGAGGGAGAGGGGGGTGACAGAGAGGGTGGAGTCTGTTTGCTCCCTTTATCTGAGAGAGAGAGAGAGAGAGAGAGGGAGGGGGTGAGTAGATGGATGAATGGATGAGGGAAGGAGAAAAATATTTACAGAGCAGCACATACAATAAGTACACTGCCAACTGAGGAAGTAAACAAAACACTGTTGTCACAGAGACGAGGGAGAGAAAGAGTGAGAGGAGGAGAGTGGGAGAGAGTTTTTTTTTTATTGAGAGAAAACAAAGACATAAAAAAAAGCACGGGAGAGTCAACAAGAGAGAGTGACAGAAAAAGGAGGTGGAAAAAAAATTCATAAACAAGTTTGCCTGGTCTCTAAAACAACTGTCTAGACATGTCTGACAACGTCGGTTCCAGCTCTCCTCCAATGCCTCGCACACATTTCTGCAAGGCCGCCTGGCAGACTGTGCCTCAAACTGTGGCTCATTCCTCATAATTATCTGGATCACTGTGCTAACTTGCATTTTTTCAAGCTGTGCATTGCGAGATGTCGCCAACTTCTTTTTCCTTTTTTGTTGTTTTCTTGATCCCCCTCACTTCTACCTTTTATGGAAAATGAGTATAATTTAGACACATTTTTGGATGCCCTCCATCCTTCATGTGGCTCCGGGCTCCCTCTTCCCAACACTCCCCCCCACCACACCTGACCACCACTCCTCTATACCCCTCAGACACCATCCTCGTCTCACAGGACTGCTCATCCAGACAGTATCTAGACACGCACTCACACACACACACACACACTCACACACATAGGCAAACACACAGCAGCTGAACACCCCTCTGGCCCATGCACGCCACTCGCTGGTCAGAGCCCAGTACTGCAGCTTGTTGATGGGCTTTCATGCCCCAGTTCACTGCAATGAGTAAGACTTTATGAGACTCTTGCAGGGAGATGTTGTTGCCGATTGGTTTGACACAGTTAGATGGCCCCATTCCCAGCCTGCCGGGGGCCCTTTACCCAAGGCTCTTTGCTCTGAGGGGCTGAGGTACAGACGGTAGAGTGGAGAGGGAAATGGATAACGGTCCTCCAGCCATTATGGGGGGAATTAAAACTTTTTAATCCATTTTCAGTTTGAGTAACATGTCTGTGTTTGGTATGTTTTTAGAGCTGAATGATTAGTTGATTAATCAGTTATGTTCAGTTTTTCAAAGTGGGCGCCGCCAGGGGGTGCCTCAGCAGATTTTGAGGGAGGAGGGAAGATGAGGAAATATTGCAATAACAAAAAAAGATAATCAATTAATTGAGTAAAGTTTTAAGTGAAAATGGTCAAAAATCAATGGTTCCAGCTTCTCAAATGTGATTTTTCAAAATTTTGCTTCTCTTAGTGATAGTAAACTATATATTTGGGTTGTGCACTGTTGGTTGGACCAAAAAATATATATTAAGAGGTCAGCATGCTGTAGGAGATTCTGATGGGCATTTCCACTTATAATGTGTCAGCAATGGGGGTAGCTAGGCTTTACTTTAAAACCAAATTCATTAATAAGTCAAATCTGAACACACAGACATAATACATATATTTTTAGTTTCAGTAAGGTAACTTAATCTTTCCAAAGTCCAATGCGAATAAACGCCCATAAACCCGCTTATAAATGACAGAAAAAAGACGCTCCTTATAAGGTTTTTAGGTTTTCTTCTGTATCAAAGTAATAAATTGAGTTGTCTGTACATCCATTGCTAATACATTGCTAATTCGGCATACTTTCAATGGTGTAAATTTGGTACCAAGATGTAAAACAATAAATAGGAGCACAAGTTGTAAGTTAGCGCACAGCTGAATCCATGGCAACAGTATACTTCCTGTTTACATCTCTCAAAGAATTATGGGAAAATTAGAGCATAATTATCCCTAAAACATAAGTAAGAGAGAATAATAATAGGAGTTACAATAACAATAATGTATACCTTTTTGCATGTTCCACTATCAATATTTCATATCAGTATACATTAGTGTCAGGGGGTTAGAATCAGACTTTGAAAACACTGCTATATAATTTAACTGAGAAAATAATCTGTAAAATTAGTAATTATTAGTTGCAGCCCTGGTGTTTTTTAAGTCTCCACATAGGATTTTATTTCCCTTGAAAGCAAGAACAACTACACTAAACAGCTAAAACAACAGCATTGACCTGTAGAGTACATTTTCAGAATAAATCTTCTTTAGGGTAAATATTCTCTTGCATCTCGACATGTGTTCTGGTTTGGCTTCTGAAGCGGTGTGACCCAAGAGGAAATTCATAACTCATAACTCCTCTTCACGCAAGCACTCCTAAAAATGTCAACACAATCATGAATACATATTTTTTCTGTTCAGCAGCAGCAGGCGCAGAGAAGAACTGAGCTCTGGTTTTCAACTCATGGTTTTATTTAGGTGTTTCTGAGTACTGGTTAGCTCTACACTGAATATTGTTACTGCACAGCTAACTGAGGTTTTGCCACGGTGCAGAAAAGGAAATGGAATTGCCACAGTGCAGAAGTAGATACCAGACAAAATACCAGACAAACCTCTCACACTTTCACTGTAGCACAGACTGCAGGTACATTAAACATTCATGGAAAGAAACTTGCTTTGACTCATAGCATCAAACCAATAAAAAACTGTTTAGGCTTATAATTCAAGTAACACATTCCCTCAAAATATGGACAACTTTATTTCCTTTTTAGTTTCTCAAACCAAGTGTCACTCATATTATTACAGTGGGAGAACAGAGGACATTAAAATAAGAAAAAACAGTAAAGGTCATCTCTTATGTGACTCTCACATACACTCAACCGCCGTCACTTCTCACTTCTGTCTACAACATCGTGACATTCACCACAGTAACAGTATTTCCAGAGTGCAAGAAAAGCCAGTGGGTGTAACAAAGATGTAACAGGATTATGAGGAACAAATAACAATGAAAACCATACGCACCCAAACACATACAGTATATTTACACATAACAGACACACAGTATAAGCAATCATCAGAAAGTAGCACGATTGCCAAAGTGCAAATTAAAACGCTGCTAAGCTCAAACAAAAGTGCTTCCTTGAGTGTTTGCACATCCAGAGGAAGATGCAACTGTACAAACATTGACATTTATAAGCAAGTATACTGAGCTGTAAAATTTATAATACAGCACGGCAATAATAGCAATAGATCATGATGCGGTAACTGAGATTCTACAATATATACACATGATTTCAAACAATTAGAAACAAATACATATGATAAGACATTTTTTGTGCGTTAACCATTTAAATAAATAAAATCTGTTTAGTGTTTTTATTCCACGTCATTACCCAACATGGCTAATATCTTGTTTGTACTGAGATATGTGTTGTCATTTAATTATCAGTTGAATGTGTTTGAACACATTATTCAAACAACAGTGTAATACTGACAAGAACTTTTGATTTGAAAGATTGTAAGATATTTTATTTCATGTCCTATCATTCAGTAGTTACCGCAACGTACAGATGTCAAAAGACTTTCAAGTACAGTGATGGTGATAAATACATTTTCAATGCCACAACAGTACAACACAAGTAGCCACCTGAGTTTTTGTATCCAACTGCTGCAATGCATCCTATGAACGACTGCATTACAACAATTGCTCTGTCATCCTGACCGTGCAATGAAATCATAAAACACAACAGGTTAGGTTGTGTTTGTAAAAACAGAAAGCCTATATGGAGATTTTGTTAAGGCTTGGCAGTGCTAAAGTACACCTCATACTTATACAAACAATATACTTGAGACAGACAGTACCAATTCACAGAACTGTCCTTCTTGTAACTTATTTATCCGCACAAACACAGCTGACATCAAGCAACACACAAGCATCCTCAACTCTCAGGGGACGTGGATGAGAATAAATATTTCTTATCTTCTATATGCTTAAATATATTTATTTTAAGTCTGCAGCCCCTCCTCCATGTTTGTTCTGTCTACTTGAGGCAACATGGCTCCCTCCCCCTAGCAGCGAGGCACATGAGGCAGGCAGACAAGACAGCAAGTCAGTCTTTTTTGGGTCAAACTACCGAGCTCCAAAACCGGCTTTTCAAGCTTGACCTCAATACGTAAAACCTCCAAATCCTGCAACCTTTTAACATTGGGGGTAGCTGAAGACCTGGGACTTAACACTGAACATATGTTGATGCTCTTTAATGGCAATATGCGTGGAGCTGGCACTGGGAATGTCAATAAATATTAAGTACTGGTAATTCAGTTAAGTTTGGCCCATGTTTAAAGTAGGATTACATGGAAATCTTTCAACTATTTTAGCATTTAAAACTAAATTCTTTAAAAAACAACAACACTGTATTTCTTTTAAAAAAGGCACACTAAAAACATAAATTAAAAAACTAAAATCTTGTTTCTGCATTAATACACTGAGTTGGCTTTTTCTAAACACACTCCACTGGTCCTTAATCATTTGTGAGTTATAAAATATAACTCCTTACAATATCTATATGTGCATGAAACCTGTTGTCTGTGCTGTACCCTATTCCTTCTTCTCACTAATGATGCTCATTGCTTTTGTGGGAGATCCACCATGGGAACCTTTTCCGTGGGGGACACGGGTGCAGCTTCTTTGCTCTCTGGCAGGCCAACGACCACCGCCTCAGGCGCCGGGGATTGGGGGGATTTCCCTGCACTGGCAGCGAATCCCTGAGCGATATCATCAAAGGTTCTTCCTCTGGTCTCAGGCACTCGCAGGAAGGTGAAGATGAAGAACAGGATGAGGAGGACCATGAAGATGATGAAGACGTAAGGGCCGCAAAGTTCCTGAGAGAAGAAGAAAAATATGTTCATAAGTGCTTGAGAAACTCATAATGCGTGTTCATCTGAAGATTTTAGTGAAGTAAATGTGTTCATACCGCCAGTTTAGGGAAACCCAGCCCCACCAGGAAGTTGGCGGTCCAGTTGGAGAAACCAGAGACTGCCATGGCAGCAGGCCGGGGGCCCTGAGAGAAGAGCTCTGCCACAATAAACCAGGGGATGGGACCTGGACCCATCTCAAAACTGGCAACAAAGCCGAACACAGCCACTATGGCCAAGTAGCTTAGAGACTGGTTGGTCTTCTGCTCAGAGAGAGAAACAAAGAGAATGAGGAGAAAATGTAATGAGTATGCAATGGGGATACACAAAAATCTCACAGGACATGAGGTATCTAAAAACGTCACTCACCACCAAAGACAGGGAGATCGTCATAAGGAGGGCACAGATAGCCATTCCAGCCAGTCCAATCAGGTGCAATGTCCTTCGCCCCGCTCTTTCAACCAGGAAGAGCTGGAGTCAAGACAGAAAAAGAGTGATTAGTAATCTAATAAATATAAAACATGCCTTATATTGAAACAGCACATGTGTAGTCAGACACTTACAGAGACAACAGTAAACACAGTGTTGACAACTCCAGCCCCAATGGTGGCGTAGATGGGTTGAGTAACACCAGCTGTGTCAAATATTCCTGTAGAATAGTAAAAGACCTGAAAGGGGAAAAAGAAGAGTTACTATTTATTCCATTCAATAAAATTAGTGTCTATTAATGTCTTTAAAACGACATTACATTAAACCTGCATTAAGTGATGATTGACACATCATCACCTTAACGTGTTACTATACGGAGTACGGTCGAGACCTGCTCTATTTGAAAAGTGTCCTGAGATAACTTTTGTTATGAATTGGCAATATAAAAAATAACATTGAATGGAACTGAATTAAAATAGTTGCTAATTCATACATCCAGCAATCACACCTGTCTGTGCTGGGTAGATAGTGTGTGGTGGGTTTTTAGAGTTTTTTAGCTGAAAAAAAGAAGCTGATGAAAGAAGTGAAGATGGACCAAAACTTTTTCCATTTTAAGTTGCAGGCCAGAGGTGCTATAATGCTCTGTACTATATATATATATAGGGAGGGAGAAAGTATATATATAAAAATACTGATGATAGTGCAGGTTTAACATTTTGGAATAATTATACAGCAGAAACTGTGGCATTATGTACACCTCTACTAGCTGCTGTTCTGGTGAGTGATATAGGTCATGAGTGTTAATGTGTCTGTCAGAGTTCAATCGATGTTGTAGCCTTTAGCCGCAGGCTACAGCAGCTTTAGTGTGATTGTCAGGTCAGACACAGCACACTAACGCATTTAGTCAGCCTGGTTACATGACCTCATTAAGAAAATACCTATTAAATACCACGGTGTTTGTCTCTTTCCATTGACCCTCAGAGGCTCAAATTATTCCACTCAATCTAACATTGCCTGGAGCCAAGAAGCATCTGTGGCTGTGTGCTTGTCAGAAACATTTGTATAATTTCAGTGCATGCTCCTTTAAAGATTCATGTTTGAGATGACAGATTTAAAGATTGCCCTCTCACTTCAGACTGACACTTGATAATAATATCTCTAACACTCCATTATTGGATTTGATGTTTACTCACAGCGTTGATGCCGGACAGCTGCTGAGAGAGCTGGAGGACGATAGCGATAATGATTGGTTGACGGTAGTTTGGGGAGCGGAAGAGTTCGGGGATGGTCACTTTCTTTTCCAAGGCCATCTTCATCCCTTCTTCCCTCATCTCCTGAATATCATCGATCACATCTTCACAGCCGCGCAGACGCACCAACGCTACAGAGGGAAGAAGGGATGGTTGAATAAAGACACAGTAAGTACGTCATGCAAATATAATGAATAAGGAACGCTGGAGAGGTCTTGGAACATGTTAAATGGTAAATGTTTAATAAATCACAGGTCACCTCATCTACAGGACCTGCTTCATCTGCAGATCATTCAAAATTCACGAGTAATCCTAGATTTAGTCTCATTAAAACCTAATGTTGCCATCATGTTAGCAAAGTGTAAACTGTCTAAAAACGAACCTTTTCTTGCTTCCTCCTCCTGGTTGAGAACAATGAGCAGGTATCGGGGGCTTTCAGGGCAGAAAGGCAGCATGATGCTCTGCAGTATGGCAGGCAGGATGGTCAGAGCCAGCAGAAGAGGCCACAGAGTGTCTGAACCAAGCAGAAACTCCAGACCAAAGATCTAAAATACACAGGCAACAGAGGTGCTTATAGTGGACTCATTTCATGTCAGTTTGTTTCTGGTACAACATGCTTCATTCACCCTAACAAACATTTTGGGCTATCTTGGCTTTATGAGAGTAATCTTTGAGGCTATTTCCTTATATACTTGATCTATAGGTCACATGATAAAATGTCACAAAATAAAAAGCAACAAAAACCATCAATAATAAAATCACAGTGATATAATATCACAGCATCGTACCTGTGCCACCAGGATGCCAATAACTACACCCAGCTGGTGCAGCGTGCCAAAGGCTCCTCGGAGAGCAGTGGGAGAGATCTCGCCTACGTACATGGGTGTCAGTCCCGTGCACAGACCGCAGAACACGCCAATGATCAACCGGCCAACAATGACTATCTCAAAAGATTTAGTCAGAGTCGACAGTCCCATTAAACCGCCACCAATTACAGCCAGGATATTGGCTAGCATCATGGACTTGCGCCTGGTGATGAGAGAGGAGGAGGAAAGAAGGACATAGCTTTAGGAAACGAGGGCTGCAACAAGCACGTTTTTTAAATTATCAATCAGTAGATTATTTTCTGAGTTAACTGGTTAAATGTTTAGCATATGAAATGTGTGTGAGAATGTATATTTCAAAGCTGATGTCATCATACGTCTTGTTTTGTCCAACTAACTGTTGATTTGATAAAGAAAAGCAGCAAATCCTCATATCTGAAAACTAGCAAATGTTTGCCATTTTTGCTAGTTAAATGCTTAAAATGAGTAATTTCAGTCTCACAAACTGACTAATCCTTTCAGCTGTGAAGGAAATAATTCAGTAAAATAGCATTTTTAAAATTTTTTTTTTGCTCATATTAGTCATATTTAATAAATGTGTACTAACAATTCTGTAAAACATTTAGTTAATTTACTGTCTATCATATATATATATATTTTTTTTTTTTACCTTTATTTATTCAGAGATATTTCACTGAGAGGAAGCCTTTTTGTTGAAGGAACACCCTTTTTCACACCTGGAAGCTTCCCAGTACAACCACAGTCTGTTGGGGTTAAGGGCACAGTTTTTTAAGTCTGATGTTCTCACCTGCCAAATTTGTTGACCATGGCTCCAACAGAGAAAGACCCGACCATGCCTCCAACACTAAAGATGGCCACAGCAATACTCCACACCATGGTGTTGGTCCCTTGACTGAAAGGCTCCCCGTACCGCTCCATCGACACATTCAGGAAAAACCTACGCAGTTTCTGTCAAACCACAGAAAAGGGAGAGATTTAAGAAGGTGTTTTTCTTATGTGATTTATGGCTTATTTAAAAATCGTTTATGGTCTAACAGATGTGATAGAGCTTGTGCCTGATGTCTATTTGAAAGTTTTTGACACATCCACATGGGGGCAGCATAGCTTGTAGCATCACTTAATCCAATGCTGTGCTCTCAAATGAGACACATTAAAAGCATATCTAGCACCATAATTTAAGCTTACTTACAAATCCACAGATACAGAACAATAATATAAAAGTGTTATAATTATTCAAAAATTGTTATTAATAAAGTGTTATTACAATATTAATATCAGAAAATGAGAGAAGATGTGGTATTGCATCTATCATTAATCCAGGAATGATGCCCACTCCCTTAATGGTTTGAATGATCATAAAAAATTTAAAATACAAAATGTCCATTACAAGAATTCAGCCACACACACACACACACACACCTGCTCTGGTGCATTGATGACCCCGGTGTTGTAACCAAACTGTAGCGAGCCGATGACTGCTGTTGAAACACAGTACAGAAGGTAAAGAGTCACCTTCTTCTTCGGCTGTTGGAAGAGAAAAAGACAGAGACATATGACAGATGAAAACAATGAGCAGATGGAGTTTGTGTACAATCATCCCCTCAGTCCGTGTGGAGGACATGGCCTGTTCCTGCTTTCACAAAGCTCTCGTTGTTTATGGTGACACTGGTAACTACACACAATAAGCCTTTCTGCATCTGCCCTCCTTCCTTGCTTTCAGCTTTCTACATTAACAATTGGCAGCACTGCTGTGAAAGCTATAGGTGTTACAACACTGCACAGGCTCCATGATTTGCAGCTCTGAGGTATTTCTCAGCTAAGTAGCTAAAGGCACCCTAAGAGAATAAGACTGAATCCTATTGTGAGTGTTTTTCCCTGCTGGTTTTAGAATTAAAGTGGGCTTAGCTCCTAATAACAAGCTAATACACCTGACATTAATCCCCTACATGGGAGGGGCTGCTGGGGAGTAAAATTTGCAATATGTAAAAGTATCCAACCAGGCAGAACACCCCACAGTAAATGGTTAAAATTAAGTTGTAGTTCCAGGTCTACTATGTGGAGGCATCTAGCCAGAAATGGAAATCCCCAATCAAAGGTTTCACTTTGATTTAACAACTAACCCAATGATATTTTCTGTGACAACAACAACTTCTGCAAAGCTATTCTATCTAATGGCCAATGGCTAATGTCCAAATAGGCTCATTAATTAAAGAAAATCAATTTTAATTATCCAGTTTAATCGTCTATTTTTTTAAATCTGCCCCTGTTTCAACACTAACTTGACTATGCAACATCAGTAAAACGTTCCTGGTGCTAATTAATACCTTGTTTTGCACAATTTGTAATCACATCCGAGTCAAAAAAACTTCTAGCAACAAACTATGTACAAAGTCGGGGCACAATAAGCTTTGTTTCACTGTACATGATATCCCTATCTGCACAGATAAAATAACAAATTCCTCAGGCATCATGAAGCAGCATGTTCACTCAGAACCAACTGCCACAATATGAGCAGCATTATGAAACCGAGGGGCAGTTCAAAGAGTCTCCTGAAACAAACTGTCTGATCTTTCATATCATCAGCCACATCCTTATTCTGATTTACTGCGATAAAACTCAAGGTTCCTTGATCCCCACAAAAAAATGTGTTTGAAGCAGTTGTATGGTAACAACTTAACTTACATACTTAAAAAAACAATAAATAACTGATAATCCTGATTATGG
>NW_023339807.1:16712620-16721995 GCF_004916995.1 Morone saxatilis | reverse complement strand
GGGGGGGGGGGGGGTCATGACCTTGTCTCATAATATGGACTACACACTGGTGTGACAGTCATGTCAATTATATGTGACATGCAGACACAGGGACACAGGAAATTCTGCATACATGATAACTGATAGTGAAGGGGAAATACTGAGTTCTACTAATAGAACGAGCACATGATAAGAATGACGAGAGAAATAAGAAATAGAAAAACAGAAAGAAGGAATCTAACGTTTGAGAATATAATCACATGTACATGTTAAATTTGTTGCAGACCATATTTGACTTTTGCCACAATAGCACCTCAGATAACCTAACAGGAGGATTTGAAACATGCAAGGTGTGTTTCAGGTGCAACTGAACTGGACTGGAGTAATGTGGTGGGGGGAAAATGCATAGTGGCATGTAGTTGTACATATGTGAATTAGACAATTGATTCAATTCATCCTCTTGCTATAACTCTATAACTAGGGGAGTGCCGACTGAGGCAAGGCGCATCTATGTATTGTACAAGGCCATGGCATTCATTCTAGTTTTTGTGTGTTTTATACGTGTGCATTGCATACAGTAAGTTACTTGTCAAATCAACAGCTAAGCACATAATGTTGCTCAGTATCTACAGCTACAATATACAACAGTACTTTGTAGTTGAATACATATACAGGGTCAGATTGTGTTGAACGTACTGTATGACATTCTGCTAGAACACTATGATGAATAGTGTAATATATTCCTCATATATATATTATGTAATATATCAATTATTGATTACCTGCCTCGTAATACAAATAGTGACAACTTGAGCAAGCTGAAGCTTAAAGTGCTCTGACAATGTGTCTCTTAATGTGGTAATTTGCTGTACCTATGTTTGGTTATTTTTTCCTCTAATTTATAATTATTATATAGAATAAACAACCTGCAGTTACTGTTTCAACAGTTCATCATCTCTGAATATTCAGAAGAATGACTGTGAATTGTCTTTTTTTCAACACTCAACTTCCACATTTATGTCTTCATGCAATCTCTCTCTTATTCAATACCTCCCATTCACACCTGTTTCAGAAGATTAGTTTTTTTTTTCTCCCTTTATATTCTTTGACTGTATTGCATTGATTCTTTCTTGTTTCAGTTTATCATGACTTTTGCAGCAATTCCTTTACACATTTCTCTTCTCTGGTGCAGTAAAAATATTTAGTAACAAAACTAGAAAGGCATATCTGGTGATTCTCACTTTCTTTGGAGTCTTTTGGAGTGCATGCTAATATTCATAATGGCGGTGGGTGGTTACATTGCCACACATTATGTGAAATTCTTAAGAAACAGCCATGAAAATGAAGTAACTGCATGCAATATGTTTCAAAAGATAGACCACAGGAAAGGTTTGCGAAAGTTCGCCATAGCAACACAGTTTTCAGTCCCTTCAGACGCTAAGATTCGTGTATTCAAATACTATTCACCATTTACTTGATAACACTAACTCTCCTCTTTGTTATCACTTGGGAGCAAGCCCTGTTCCTCTGTCCTATAGTTGTCCTTTTCAAGATCTCTTTGTCACATTAGTACTCCCTCATACCACCTCGCTCTACGCAGCATACCTGTACCAATAAAAGCAAGAAACTAAAACACAATCAAGTTCAAACTTGCCACCCACCAGCCCCGTTTCCCACTCTTTCTCTCTTAGTCATGTCCTAAACTGTTTGACTCTCATCCGCAGTTCCTGCTCTTGCCAGAAAGGAAAAATACAGAATTGTCAGCCTGTGACTCGTAAATACCACCCTCTTATTCATTAGGAGGTGTTCTCAAAACAGGCTGTGAATAAAACAAACAATGGCAAAAGTCGGGCTGACGCTCTTCCTTAGGAACCACTGGGAATTATAACAAACATCTTAAATGAACATGTACAGTAATGTGCACACACTGTACAGCAGTGTCATGTGCACGGTTTAAAGGTTGAATTTAAAGTCAAGTTTGCAAAATATGTATCAAAAAAATACCAACAAGCAACAGCAACAAGAAAGTGTTATAGTTACCTTCTCGTCTTCCATCCGCTCCATCTTTTCTGCCTGATGGACGATATTCAGAAGAAAACTGACTCTTCAGATCACAAAGTGAAGCTTCTTAGACTGAGTTGTCTCTTATTCTTTATGAACACACACCTCTGTCAGCAGGAAAACCTGACAAGAAACAAACACAAGAGCAATATGTCATATAGCAAACATTGTATTTGTATTTGTTCCAGAATAAATGTTTGAAGGATCTCAACTTCTTCAGCATCAGAAAATGGATCCTGTGGGTTATAATAGAAACAATCACTCTTTCCTATATCTCATATATCTCATACCAGTAAAGACTATTAGCTACAGACCTAATGGACTAGTGTAGAGCACTCTGCAGCAGCTGAAGCACTTTTCTGCTCTCAGTGAATTCAACAGGAGTCTGAGCCCAAAATTAAATTAAACCCCTCCCCCTGCTTCCTTGTTCACCCTCCTCTGTAGCTCTCTCTAATTATGAAATGAAAAGAGAAAAGTGATGTAACTCCTTCTTTTCAAATGAAATTACTGTCGCTTTTTGCTTAATTTAATAATTAGAAAGCATAAAATCTCGTCTGAATGGGCTGCAGAGACTATAATAAGTCCCATTGTCGGGATGGAGCCGCATGTGAGGCTGTACCGACAAGTGGATTTGACTACACATGTTTTATGCGCGCAGTGAGATACTTTAACTGAAATTATTATTATTATTAATAATAATAATAATAATAATAATAATAATAATAATAATACAGACAGACAACAATTCCGCACCCCAAAATAACATGTGAGCAACATTTCTGACAGACAGTGACAACCCGAATGAATCAATGAGAATGATGAATAAAAATAAATGTTTACCGTTATGAGGGATTTGTGCCAGTCTGTGTGTATCCAGTAAAACAATCTTGTCCCGACTTGTTTGCTATGACAAATGTTCAGTCCTCCCCTCCTGTTTGTATGTTTTTTTATAGAAAGTGGTACACGCTCATCGGCACGTTTCAGTGCTTCAACGTTATCTCTTAGTCATACGTTACTTGGAAGTTTGCAAGACGCATGGTTACCCATCCTGTTGAGTCGCGGGTCGTAATGTCAGTGGTAGCTGCGCAGATGTGTTTCCACTCAGCTGAAGAGATGGGGACGTGCTCGGATGAGCGTACGGTATACTGGGGCCAGAGATGGAGAACAAACGGTGTCGGTGAAAGGGGCCTCTGTGCTGCTGCTGGCCCCGTCGGCTGCCCACCGGGGGCGCGAGAACAAAAGGCAAATGTGCACGGAGTTCAGATACAAAGCCTGGTCATGCAGAAATCATGAGACCGGCTCAGTGGGTGGCAAACAAACGGGAAGCCCTCCTAATTCTTCAAAAACTAATCTTCACAGCCCACTTAAATCCCAGTCCGGAATTTGACAAGTTCTACAGAGAAATGCGAGTGAGGAGGGCGGTTTTAAAATCAATTTGGTGAGCAGGTTGGACCCAGTGTCTGTGTAACTTTTAATTAGAGGTCAAGGACTTGAGTTTGATTTTGGGTGACAATTTAATTATAATGGTTTGATTTCCTTGCCCAAAATGAACAATTTAAAGATGCAAAAGCCTGTCAGTGTCAGATTTTATAGGTCAGAAATGCTGCCACTACTCCAGAAGATGTTGACCATGTGCCAAAAAGAGAAGAGCAACTGATGTTTTCATGTTACATTCATTTAGTTACATGTTCAAGTCAACAGAGAAAAACAAAACAACAACTACTGAAGGAATGCGGAATCCATGATTTGAAATATAGTCCAAAAACAGGAATTCATTCTCAGCTAAAACCTGCAAATAATAGGGACATGACCTCTGTGGCCTCAGTGGCAGCTGTAGCCCTGATCAGTATTATAGATCAAAATCAGTGGCAGCTGATGGTGAGGCCAACACTTTGTTTTCTAGTTTAATCCAACATTTGATCATGTAAACTGTTCCAGTTGGACATAAATACATCTGTTTATTCCTGAGCTGAATGAATGGAAACAGGATCGTGTTTGACATCAAAACTAAATTTTCATTTACTTGTTTATTTATGTATGCCCAAAAAAGTAAAGTGACTCTTAAAAACAGCATCTGACCTGATAAGAGAGATTATTTTAACAATACACCCAAGTGACTTCTCTCTGAACTGTTATTAACTCACCCCGGTGTCTCAGTAAGAAATCTCACTCATTGCATCAGAATTTTGACACACAATGTCACGATGACGCAAACTGGAAAGAGGAGGTTGGGATGAGCCTTCAGCTGTAACCAAACTATGACTGTATATGCACATATGACCTTTAATGGGACGTTATGGTGAATTAGGTTTCATACTATACAGATTAATATACCTTATGGTACCTTAAATCTACAGGGCCACTCACATCGCTGTCGTGTAGTTGACAGCCAGAGTCCAGGGAAAAAAAGTGACCGGAAATCTGTTGTAACAGTGGATACATATGAAAAACGTCAGACTCTGTTTAACGTGGATGGCTCCCTCCCTTTTTGTGAGTAAGTCTTTTGTGGAATCACAATTATTTAATTATTTCTGTAAATAACCATCTGGAAACTACACTCTCAACAAAAAAGAAAAGAAAAAAGGAACTAACAGAGTGACGTGAGAAGATGTTCAGGTTCAGAGCCTACCCTGCCCCAAGTGCTTGCAACATCTTCAGGAACTACAACCCTCTGTCCCAGCATCCCATCTGGATCCTGTGAGCCGTTGCCAGGGAAACCAAACCTGCAGCATCTCCTCCAGTGACCTGGCCTCTGTGAGCCATTCAAGTTATAAGACATCTGCAGAGGGCAAAGGCAGATAAACAGAGAGAGGGAAGGAAGTGAAGAAAGATAAATGCACTCGCTCTCTCTCTCTCCCTCACCATCACCCATACATGCACACACACGCACACACACACACACACACACACCATTACAAACCACATCCTGCAGCCGCCTGAACCCAAAACATCTGTGTGAGTGCTGGACTCTTGCTCTATCTAAAAGGTAGCTTAAAAGTTAAATACAAAAAATACATTTCCCACATATATTGTGAATATTTCAGCACTTCATTAACCTCTATTATATACTATTGACCTGTGGTAAATTACATCAACAAACAAGTTGTGTTTAAAATAACTTCATCATATATTAATATTCTAAATGCTTGCATGATTCGATACACATTTCTTTTCAGTTCAGCTTGGCATTTTAGGTATATTAGATAAATGTTGGGTCTTGTGTGGGTTTAAACATTATAAATATGCAAACATGTTGTACATAAATATTTTTATAGTGACAATCTGGTGGTTGAGGGTCAACAGTGTTAAAAGGTAATTTGCACCTTATAAAGACCTTGTTACAGAGGGATCTAGTGTTGAGTAAAGTTTGCTGTTGGTTCAACTCATTTAAATTTGGTGCAACAGTGCCACCCTGTGTGTATGGACACACACTGGGACCCAATGATATTCAGTTCTCTGGCACGTAAGATCACAATCTTATGAAAACAATGTTGTGTTTCTTACAGTGTTTCCCCTCCATTGACTCTTTGCTTTTTGCATCTTTTTTTGTTAAAACTTCACCACAACAACTAAAAAAGTCTCATTAGTATCAGTACCAAGCCTGAAAGGGATTTTATTCAGTTGATAGATGAACACAGAAGAGGAGAACACACCCTTTCTGGCATGTCAGGACATATTGCAGCATTATTAAGGTGAACACTTGCCAATGGAGGATGTGGTGAGCTGGTGATAAAAGGAAGATTACAACTGTGGTGTGACGACGCCGATATTGTAACACAGTGTAATTAATAAAATTGGGAGCCTCAAGCTTAAAATGAGCTACCATTACATTGTGAAGTAAGCAGTGACAGGAAACGAGTCTTTAAATCCCGGTACGGTGAGGAAATGTGTTAGACAGCAATGGAGGACATAGATATGGTTGATTACCTCCACCATCAGGAAATCAATCAGGTAATAAATGATACAAATTAAATGAAGATGTCTTTTGGTAATTCACCAAAACCTACATTTCTATTATTGTTACAATAAGTCACTGATATCCTGCATCTTTTAGGATGGTGGTGTACTATAGAAGATGCTGTGACATATAAACACTGATCATGAATAAAGGCCAAAGCCTCAATGTTTTAAAGCTAATCTTTGTTTCTGATATTTATCTGTGAAACCTTTTCATATCGTAAATATGCTCTATGTTTTACTTGTGCCACCACGACACCAGTGACATTCTTCTACTTCCGTTACAGAGAAAAAAGGATGTCGAGTTAATTACGTCAACTTCCCCCTCTGATGAAACGCACTAATCTTCTAGACTTGCATCAGTTCAGTAAAGCAGTACAAATTTGTTGGACGGTGCAGTGCAGTGCAAAAAATTACTGTTACCCAACATCAGTAAGTGGATTCAGCACAACAGTGCCACAGTGTGGTAAGAATTGAGTATTACACCAAAAAGAGCATCGGCTTATATCACCACCACTGCCACCCACTGGAACAACTATGTTGTTGTTGAGTTTTCACAGTACAGACCTGAGGGGTGTTGCAGAGAGGACTAAATGAACACTTTCGCAGATTACTGTGATGTCCATATAATTATCAGGATAGCTGAAGGCTGTGTTGGGTAATCCAGAGAGACTACAGGTCTCCGCAAGTTCAACTGAAAATAATATATAACCAGTTTCACTCCAAAATAACTCGACGACTACAAGAGAAGACATACACATGAAGAAACTTTCAGCAAAATAATAAATCATTACATTTTTGGACTCGATACAGAAACCCTGATGACATTAAGCCCATCTGAAAGATTTGCCCCACAATACCTTGCCCTGCCTTTAATATGGATATGATTAGCTGTCACTGAAAAGACATTTCAGTTACATTTACCTGTGGACAGGTACAGTTACTTAATGTTCACTTCAGTGGCAGCCAATCAGGCATGCTTTGTGTATTTAAGTTATTTTAAGAAAAAGGTTGTCTGACTTGTAGAAATGGCTTATTGGTAAATTCAATGAAACAAAGTACTGAAACTGTAATAGTGAACAACATCATTTTAATTAAATCTGCATGCTGAAGAGTAGTCACAATAGAGACAGGAAACAACTTCAGCCTTTAACATGAAGGGTAAAAAGTTGGTGCGTGTTTAAGTTAATAGGTTAATGACATCAATGTTGATTACAATTGTGAAAGCCTGTTTGGAAGATGTCTTAGGCACTCTACAGGAGATAAAAGGTGAGGTAACAGATGTCCTGCATGACTGTCTGATGATTAGATTTCCTGGTTTGAAAACTTCCATTTCTATCTGCTCGCCCATTTGCGACCCTGTTGGGAGATTTAAGAGAAAACACTTACAAATAATTGAGAAACTTTGTTGCTTTACACTCACAGAAGTTAATGTGAATCCCTAGACATAGCACCAGCAGAGACTTGAGTATGGAATTCATTCCTTGAGATCTTGGGAACAGTATGGTGTGCGAAATAGTCTCACCAACTGTTGATTTGATGTATATGCAAACAGAAGACAATAAGTTATATGCACACCACTTCAGGTGCAAGACTGTCAGGAAAGGCATCAGTGGGAAAAAATGGTAAGGCTAGCACACTTTATCACGGCCTTTTTTTTAATGACAACGTTCCATCTAGATGGATCTTGGTCAGGTTGATGAAGATTATAAGCTAACTACATAATGCTACATAGTTACAGTAACATCAATATTCGTGTGTGCTTGGAAAACACTATTAGGAAAATAGTTTGGCGGTCCATTCACCGATAGGACACTGACCATGCTTGTGGAAATGGCTTAAACTTACCCAGCTCATGGGATCAGAGGACTTTGTAAACCTCTGGTACCAATCACAGTGGGCACATCTGGTCTTTGGTGGACAGGGCCTTTGTTGCACCTATGAAAGTCTGGGAGAAAAAAAATAAAAATAAATAAGGGTCAGGTTACTTCATCTGCACATGTTTCTTACTATAAACACCATAAACATAAAGGCCGGCTGGCTCTGGGACAGTCAGGACCAGCATTATGGATGGTGCAGTCTGTGTAAACCAGAGCTCCGTCTTGGTTCTCTTTGTACTTTAGTTACAAGATGTTCAAGTAAATGTGGAGTGAAAAAATATCACAACAGATGAGCCGTTATTTTATTTTATTAACAAAACTTTCTTCAAAATAATACTTCTTTTATAACCTTACATGGTTATAAAATAGGCACTACACTCAATTTTGGCTTATATGACCAATGGATTCCAGGGAGACATATAGTCTGAATATACAGAAGAAATTGACTAAACAAGTATTATCTCCATACTACCAAATGTCATGTGGGAGGTCATTATTCTACTTTACTACTTTTACTTTTTACATGAACATGTCCTAAATAACTGAAATGTATGTACTTCTTAATGGTTAGTACTCTTTTATGTAGTACTATAGTTCTCTTTATGTTAATACTTTTATCAGTACTCTTTATGATAGTACTATAGTACTTTTATGTATACTATAGTTACTCTTTATGTATTACTATAGTACTTTTATGTAGTACTCTTAGTATATACTCTTTATGTAGTACTCTTTAGTTATAGTTACTCTTTATGTAGTACTCTTTAGTATTAGTACTCTTTATGTAGTACTCTTAGTATAGTACTCTTTATGTAGTACTCTAGAAGTACTTTGTATGTTAGAAAAATACTCTTAAGTGTATGTACTTTAGATAGTACTCTTAGTATCAGTACTCTTAGTATACAGTCTCTCTAGTACTAGTATCTTTATTGCAGTTAACTCTATATGCAGTACTCTTTTTACGAATACTCTCTTTTACGCATGTACTCCTCTATACATACGTACTATCAGTACTTTAAATATAGTACTATAGTACTCTTTGTATTGTACTTTAATTAATACTCCTTTATCATAAACTCTTATATAAATACCTCTTTATATAATACTCTTTATATATATACTCTTTATATCCACATTCTCACCCAGGTAGTTTGGAAACAGTTGCGGTCTGTTGTGTTGGGAACCTGCGTCGGAAGGGAGCAGTCCTGTAGCTCTTGATCTTCTTCCTCGATATTCTCAGCCATCTTTATGAGCTTCAGTCAGACTCTGAAAGACACTGATACAAAGCACAGTGCGGATTAACTAACAGCTGAAACACATCTATGAAACACAACCACAGTCAACTATCACAATGTCACCTCAACATAACGCTCACTGTTAGCTGGCTAAGCTAAAAACAGCGTTGTTTTATTAACGCATTGTATCGCTACTCAGTGGTAGTTTGTTATCAGACCTCTGGATAAACATACGCAAGCTAGCTAGCAAACAACTCTTGTCA
>NW_023339807.1:16708174-16712607 GCF_004916995.1 Morone saxatilis | reverse complement strand
AAACAAATATTAAGAAGCGTTACACGACTTTAAATACACGTAAGCACAGTTTACATAGCTAATGCTCGCTGTTAGCTCGTTGCTAACTTAGTTAACATATCTGGATCTGATCTGTTAGCGGACGTGTTTGAGAACGCCGAGTTGCCCCGACAGTTTTTGTAGGTCCAAACATCAGAAAGGCAAATGAAGATAGTCTTAAAGTGCGTTAAACAGCTCGACATTGAGGAGTTACCGACAGCTAACCTTGGGACGCTTCTCGATGTGTCCTCTCCGGAAACAACGGCGCAAAGGAGGCTGGGATATCACGTGTGGTGGGAAAGCCTGAACAGCAGACATCCTGTAGCTAAATTTAGTTTTCATGTTCCCAAAACCTGTTTTTTTTTTTTTTTTTTATTGAGCTAAAACGACTGCAATAATGACCACAAGCCTGTCTTCTCTTCTAACGGTATATCTGTGTGGAAATGATCGTTACTGTTGTTGCAGCAGGGGGACAATCAGAGCAAGACCAAATATCTTGCAAGAAGTGCAAACAACAACTCCACTTGACTCAGAGGAGAAATTCGCATCTCTCTTCAGGTGACATGTGGTTGCCACTGAGCATCCCCCATGTTGTGTCTGACACTTAAGTGTAACATTGCACAGAAAGGAGGTAAGCCTATCCCACTGGAGGCTCCTGTAATAGAGAAATCAGTCCATCTTACAAATATAATGCAACTGAGACACAATAGACAGATTACAGTTAAATAAACAGTGTTGCCTTATTGATATTCCTCACCTCAGAGGTTGGAGGGATCCACTCAATGCTCCAATATGTTGGTGGCTTTACGAGTAGCAGTATTGACAGGCGAGACAGACCAGGTAATCAGTCATTGTTAATGTAATAAAGTAAAGTAGTGAAATATTATATTAGGTTACTTAATCTTGGATGCAAAGATGACCTCACCTCACTGACTGACTTTAAGTTAAGATCAATACTTCCTTTAACATGAAACAGATTTGTAGGCTTGAGAGGTGGCTGACATAATTGTCAATACTAAGTACACATCCGCAGACGAATCAATCACAAGGTTTTAAAGAGTAAAGAAAATATGCCTAGCAATGTTTCAAATCAACACAATTGCTTTATTCATCTATTAATCTTATTTGTCAATCTATACACTGCTTCTGTTTTGCATAACAAAGAGAGCTCAAGTTTAGTTTTAGAATAACTAATTGTCTGGGCTATTTCCAGTCAAAATATGTAAAGTTCTCGAGAAGTCAAAGTCTTTCTTGATTTCTTGATCAACTGCTGTGTAAGAAATCAGATTCAGATTTTTGACTCAGGTCATTGATGAAAAGAAAATATAGGAAAATGTATGATGTAACCAGTTGAAGTCTGATGTTTTCAGTATTCCTTTTTAAATTCCTTTGCTCAAACATTTATTTTTAATGTTTGACAACATCAGTCAGTAAGCCTATATTCTGCATTTGCTTGTTCCACATGTAATTGAAGCCATAACACACCAGTTTATTGGCACTGGATGATGAATTGCTCAAAAATAAGACTGACAAGGAAGCTAATTACAGTTAGACTTGGTTTGTTGAATCAATATGATGCCGACAATGCCGACTAATAATAATATCAGACTAATGTTACAGTACAGTGCTTGTTGTTTGAATTGAAGTATTCTGTTCTCTTCTCCCTCAGTGAAAAGTGGAGTAGCCTTTGAAATGGGACGAGGATTATTGACCCGTTGTGACGTATTCAGTCTACAAATCTCGATTTCGGAGGATCTAGCCCCTGAACTGGGACACAGTGACAGTCCCCTTTCTCTTTCTCCATCTTCCTGTTGAAGACGAGGTCAAAGATCACAGGTGTCTTTGTTGCTCCCTCTAGCTTCCTGTGTCACAGTGTGTGTAATCCCCTCATCCTCTTTCCAGCAAAACTTAAAACTCGGCCTGCTGTGTGTTTTGCGATGCGTCGCGATATCTGTTTTAATCCTAAAAATCACAACGCGTACCGGGTTGAAATGGCCACATTTTGGAAAATCTGTTGCGGCTTTGAAACCCTGTTGGATGTAATTAAACTTTATTAGGACGAAACAGTGACACCACATTTCTGTTTAATCCAGACAGAGAAAAATATTTATGTCCAGACTCGTTTGTGGTGAAAAATATCATATATAATATTCCCGACAAGCTCTCAAAGACTCATATGTGTAAGTGTAAATTCACCCGTCTCTCGCTTTCTACCAATCTCTCTCTTTCTCTCTCTCTCTCAGTCAGGATATAGGTGTTGTCCAGAGGAAAGGAAGGAAATTCTGTCACTTAGAACAATGGGCCTGTTTCTCTATCTATAGACCCAGAGAGGCTGAGAGCCAGAGGGAGAGAGGGAGCAGATCTTGTCCAGTTATAAGAAAATATATTTTAGTTAAAAGAATATAGAACCAATGGATATTAAGAATTAGAGATGTGTATGTAGATGTGTGACAAGTTTAGGCCTTTTGAAAATGGAATTTAATCGCAGGGAAAAGGAAACATACGGGGTTATTAGATTACTCTGAGCTGCGTATTTGCATTTTGGTGGCGAAGAATCATCATAACACACTATAGAAGGATCACAAGTAACAGTGGGTGAGTGTTTTTTTTAATCTGATACCTAAAAGCATTTGAATATCTTTCGTTTACCATTTTGATTCTGTGGTTTTTAAAATATTCCACCACAACATCTAGGACAGGATGCGTGTTAAAAACTGCCGTCTTTTCTGTCTAGAAGGACAACAGCCGTTTTAAGGTGTGGACACACATGTACAAGATATGACAAGATTGGTAGTCTTGTCAGAAATCCTACTTCCAAACATGGTAGTTTTCCAGAGGAAATGCAGTGATTGTGTTTTGGCCTAAACATTCCTCCTGTGAGGGGAGAACAAAAGCAAGTGTGATCCTTAATTCTGATGGTAATTATCATAGAAGTAGCACACAGAAATGGACAGACTGTGACCTTTGGAGCGGGTATTTCCCTGTCAGTGCAACAGCTGGTCCTGAATCCTACAAAAGATGCTTCCTGTTTGAGAATGGGAAATTCACGCTATGATTCTCAGGGGCTGATTGGGGTGATTTGAGTTAATTTCTTTTTGTTTGTTTTCCCCATGTTGACAACCTGCTGTAGGTATCCTGTTGATATTTTTTTTGATGGTGACATCATGCCATTGTTATATTGTTTCACGTCTGGCATTGCTGACACACATTCCTCGCTACAGTGTAGAGGTAGATTGAGCAGATTACAGTATCCTGACATACTGCAAACTATTGGATTGAAAAGCCACATTTAAAAAAAAAAAACAGATCAGCATGTCTTTCTGTCTCCCTCTGTCAGATGGAGGGGTCTGGCAGTCCTCGTTTCAGAAAGCTCCATTTCCCAGTGGGTCTTTGGATCAACTCGCCCAGGAAACACTTTGCCAAGCTAGGTGGTCGCTGGCCCAGCGCTATCTCTGTCAAGTTAGTCTCTTAAACTCACTTTTTTATCTCCTGTTTTGCTTCTATGTCATATTTGTTCTCAGGTTATGCAACCTTAATGCCATTATTGTTTAGTTAGAATTCAGTGTTGTTGAATGAACAGTTTATGTTTTGATGTCATCTTATCTTACTTCCACTGTCATTAGTATCCTTCCAACTCTGTAACCTTTCCCTGTTTTATTTTAGTCCTTGTTGTTTGTCTGTGTTTAGTCAGTCATAATTCACAGCTGACTGGTCCCTTCCTTTCTCCTTCCTCTCTCCTCCATCTGTCTTCCCCTCCTCTGTTGTTCCCAGGTCGACCACCAGCTCTGACGCAGCCTCCCTCCACGAGGCCCCCTCTGCCCCTTCCTCTTCCCTTTCTAACTCCACCCCATCGCTGGCTTCCCCTACCCCATCCCCATCTCCTTCCCCGGCCTTCCTCAGGCCGCGGCCTGCTGGGCCCCAGTCCCGCACAAAGCGCCTTTCCCATCTCTTCCTACGAGGGCGCTCGAACAGTGACCGGGACCGGGCGGTGGGGGAGAGGGAGAGAGAGGTTTGGGCTCATTCAGCTGCCCCTTCCTCACACCACTACTTGCCCCCTGCCTCTTCCACTGCCCCGGGCCTGATCAAGATCTATGGGGATGCCCTCTCCAGTGGGGCCAACTATCGCTCCCTGCTGGCAAACATTCACTCTACAGCGAGGCAGCTCATCGCCCAGGTCATCACTCGGTACACTGAGAGAGAGAGGGAGGAGACAGATGACGCAGGTATGAGAGAGGGAAATTTTCTCTCATTTGGACCTCTGCTACGACCCATTACTGGGAATTGTTTGCTCAAAATTTTTTTACCAATTGGGAATGACTTAATACAAACATAAACCGCAGCGCAGTGTTATGGAAAAATAATTACCCCCCCCCCCCCTTCCTCCATTACCTTCTAGTTCTCCAGAAATACAGCCC
>NW_023339807.1:16690847-16708074 GCF_004916995.1 Morone saxatilis | reverse complement strand
TATGGAAAAAAAATTCCCCCCCCCCCCCTTCCTCCATTACCTTCTAGTTCTCCAGAAATACAGCCCAGAGGACTTCCTGTTGTGTGATGTAATTGGAAAGCCCATCCAGCAGCCAGATGGAGCTATCAAATGGGAGACAGAGTGCCGGAGAAGCGTTGCCCCATGGGAATGTCCCTTGTTGTTAGTGGACATGTGGCGGCCTAAAGACGGATTTGAGCGGCGCTTTGAAATCCAAAGAAAAGAAGACTATGAGAGAGAAGAAAGGGAAAGGGAGAAGGAGCGTGAAAGGGAGGGAGAGAACTCTCAAGGTATGTTTAAGACTCAACAGGCAGATATGTTACCATGTAAATGAACTCTTATACATGGCACAGGGTCAGACTGACCGACCCGCTGACTGTCTTCACAACAGGTGTGCGCTGGCGTCGGAGCAGGATATCATCAGGGGGAGGACCAGAGGAGAGCGAGCGGGGTCACCGTGGAAGGAACACGGAGCTCAGGAGGAGCATCAGTGACATGAACCTGAGTCTGCGGCGTCGCCAGGGCAACCACGCCAGCAAAGACCCCCGTGGCTCTGGCAACCGGCCTAACAACAACGGAGGAGTGCAGGACAGGAAGAATATTGTGAGCATGATCAACCCACAACCAGGAGAGGTAATGAAGGCGATGTGGTGAGAAAAAACTGAATTAATTGTGCTTTTGGTGTTCTAATCATCATGTCTTCACCCTCGTTTTCAGATTAGAGCTTCAAAAGCAGAAGCAAAGGTTGGGTGGATGAACCAGCCAGCGGAGGATGAGAAGGATTACTCAAGCTGCGACCTGGAAGTGATGTCACAAAGTTTGATCCTTCCACCCACAGACCGGCCCTTCTTCCTGTTGCTGCAGGGTTATGATCAGAGCAAGGCAAGACATGCTGACAGATGATATCGCACACACACAAACACTCACAAACAACACTCACACACACGTACACTATGCAAACACACTCAGACATTATACATGGTATACTGTATAACAAGGTGCAAACGTGCACATATGCAAACTAACAGGCACACTGTAGCAGATTTGTGCAGATGTACACGCGTGCACACACCCTGTACATGACATCATACCTGCATGTCTGTAATCGCCACATACCATCAGGGTTTCCATCGCTCCACAAGCCTCTCCCATTCAGCGTCCTGCACAAAACAGCCTCAGAGCAGCACAATGCCTCAACAATTTATCCAGCGAAAGCACAAAACCCCTCTGTGTACATCATTCACACACAATGACCTCACACAGGTCTCCATTGTAGCAAACTGTGACACACTTCATACCTTATCAACTGTCTTCTGTTGAACTTAACATCTCTAAGATGGAAGATTGATATAAACCATAGCACTTAAAAGATAACAGACCTCCCTGACTTCCTTCTGCTCTCTACTGTGTGTTTTGTTTAGGATTTTGTTTTGTACATCATGGTTGGACATACGCATGTGTTTGGAAGAAAGCCTACAATGAGGGAGAGGGAGAAGGATAGAGAGAGGGAGAGGAAAGGGAAGAGGCCTCTGAAGGTGGACACGTTCCTCTCTGCTCCTGACCTCTTGGCCAGACACTTATTGGTCAGGAGAGACTCCGCTGTTCCCGAGACGCCCACAGGACAAGGTATTAAAACAGTCACTAACTCATATCATACTTAGTCCCATAATGCACTTGCTGTTTTAACTCTACCTTAATCTAATTTTATTTTATCGTAGCTTTGATGCGGCCCTTCAGAGGAAGTGAAGTTACACACAATGGAGTGGCCATTTACAGGGAGACAGTCCTAAAGCCTGGGGATGTGATCGGTCTGGGGAACCACTTCCTTTTCCTGTACCGTGACCCCCGTGTGTCTCCAGCTCCACCGCTGGCATTGACCCTGCCATGGCAGGCTGATGTCTCCACCACCTGCTGCCCCTCGGGGTTGGTGGACAGACAGGAAGCACTGAGGCAGTACCTGGGATCTACGGAGGCAATTCTGAAGTTTCACCCCCGTCACGCAGATTCCCTGTTACAGGTGAGACAGGAAGAAAAAGAAGATATGAGCATTAACTTACTTTTTGTTTACAATGCACATGTTTATCCCTCATTTTCTCTTAGGAGATTATCTCCAAAAATTCCTCTCCAGACTCTGGGGGCGGTCCTTTAGCTCCTGCGTATCTCCTGTCAATCATGATAGATCATGCCTCCAAACACCTGGACCCCGCTCTCACGCCACAGATATTACTCAAGTCAGCCAATCTAATTAAAGAAATTGTCTGGGTAAGTAAAGAAACAGCTCGATTGATGATGAATAAATGATATTTGGCGTGCACTGATGGCCTAAGGATTCTGGCGCCAACCAAGACCACAATGATCACAACAGCCCTTTGTTGCATGTAATTTCCCAACTCTCTATCTCCTCTCATTTCCTAATTTCTTTCTACTGTTGGCTCTGTAATAGTATTAGTAGATACATACAAATGTATTATAAATACTTAGAAAAACCCTAAATGGGCACAGCAGTGCAACATTGGCATGTTGTTAACATGCTCACAGTAACAATGCTAACATGCTGATGTTAAGCAGATATAATGTTTGCCATGTTGACCATCTTAGTTTCACGTTAACATACCAATATTTGGTAATTACTTAAACAAACAGAACACACTAAGCACAACATACAACTGAGACTGATGGAAATGTCACTAGATTTGCAGGTATTTGGTCATAAACCAAAGTATTGTACAGATTGGTATTTTGACCTGATGATGGTGCTAGATTCAAGGTCAGAGGTCCATTAGAGTTAGTACAGTTCAACCTAAGGGGGAAATAAATGTCTGAACCAAATTTCTTGCCAATCCTTTCAATAGTTGTCAGACATTTAACTTAAAACCACAAATGTCAAAGTCATGGTAGCGCTAGAGGAAAAGTCAGGAGGATTTCATCTTCTGGGAACCATGAATGTCAGTCCATCCAATAATGGAATTATTTTAGTCTGGACCAAAGTTGTGGACCAAACAGCACTGCTATCCATGGAGCCATGCTGCTAGAACACTCCATGTTATTATATGTTAAATAAAATATTTAGAAGGTTTAGTGTTTCATCTGTGGAGTGGATCTCAAGTGCACCATTAACATTTTTTGGGAAAGTATTGCGTGACAATATGGCCATGATCACACTTAAACAAGCTTGGCAGAAAAACAAAAGGTAGGCAGATTGAGACTGCCACTTTCAGTCAGACAGAAAAACCAGCAGACAGACATATACCCTTCATTGTGGCCTGCTACGTTGTGGACAGGAGCGAGGATGAGCTGATGTCACTGCCCTTCTGCTGGAAAATGTGCTGTAATTGTCCTGGCTGCAGGGCTAGACTCTGTTCCCCCTCCTCCACCCCCACACTAAACCAAGATGTCTCTCCTCTCTTCTGTCTCCAACTCTCTTTACAGGATAACATTAAGGAATTTGGGGATAAGCATCCCACGCAAAAGTAAGAACATTTTTGTTCTACGTCATGTTTCCTCTGTTTAGAGATCTCCAGCTGAGTGATTCATGATACATTTGTGCCTGATCTGTTATGTCTTTGGTAAATTTTTGTAGTATGATGAAAGCATTGTAACACAGTGATGTTGGAAAATGGATGAAATATAGTTGAGTAATGATAACTCAGTCTATTTTTACTCACAGTATGGTGCGTTCCTCTTTGAAAGCACCAACAAAACACTGACAGGAGAATGTTCACAATCATTTTACAGCTCACATAACTTTGGCATTACATAAATGTGTCCAGTTCCACAGAGCAAGAAGGTGAGATAAGCACGCCGAATGTCCTGAAACTGTCTTCTGACCTTCGACCCCTGATGTTCTGGATGTCAAATGCCACAGAGCTTCTTAACTTCTTTCAGGTCAAAGTTGAAGCAATGGAGAAAGAGTGGGAGTTTGAAGGTAAGACTGATAAACAATGGAAATTACTGATTCAAGTAAAAAATATGGTTGTTGCTGTTTAATTAAACACAAATACCACAGAACTTTGGCAATGTTGGATATATAAATTCAGCAAAATGTTTACAAAAGCACACATATCAAAGCGCGATAAATACTAGGTGCTGGACCAAAGTACATGTAAAAAAAGAGTCCATACACTCGATAATGCTCCCATGATTATTTATTAGTATACTAATATGTGATGTTTCTGGCACAAACCCTTTTTTTACACCAAAAACATCACAAAAATGTTCACCATTAAATAAATTCATCTTAATGACTGTTTCTTTAAAGCCCCGGGGGACCCACTTCTGACAGCTGACATGGACACCTGCTCAGAAGCTCTGGCACAGCTGGATGATGTCATTATGCACACCTTCCAACAGTGTGTGTATCACCTCACCAAGGTACAGTATAAACAGACAAAAGCAGTGTCACAAATCGATACTACATACTAATTCTACACTGTGTGCTACTTCACTGTCACTGTGTACAGTTTTCGCAGTTAGTAAACAAAGAAATCAACATACTTTACCATTTTAGATGTGTGGCGCCAGATGTCAATCAAACTGCAACTTTGGAAAGCCACTGCCAATTAAACATCACAAAGAGACAGCAAAATGTCTTTCTTGAGACTTAATACTTTTTTTTGTTTTCCAAGATTTTTCTGAAGCAGTCTCACCGCCACCCACAATTTATTTAAATTTTTTCCAGCTGTGAGCAGCTCCTCCATTTCCTTTGTGCTTTGCATTCTGGGAGAATCATATGCATCAACAACATGTTTGACAATTGACTGTATTTAGTATGCATGCTGTCTAATTTCACTGTACTTCCTTTTGTCTATTGTCTTGTGTAAACACACGACATACTAAAAATCTGTTTGACTTGCTTGCTTTGCTACAGCCACTTTAGATGCTAACACGCTGAGGTTGATGGGAATTCATTAGTTTAGCAGGTATTTGCTGATAATTAGCCTATAAAAATTTGACCTGATGATAGTGCTAGTTGGGATATGAATGCCTGTACCAAGTTTCATGGCAATCCATCCGATAGCTGCTGAAACACTTCAATCTCAAATGCAACCTCATGGTGGCGCTAGAGGAATAGTTAGGGGATCAACAGAGTCAGTAGGATCCATCCTCTAGGAATCACAAATGAATGTACAAATACATGGCAATCCATCCAATATATTACTTATATACACGTATTTCAGTGTGGACCAAAATGGTGGACCAACCAACAAACAGGTGGCTCTAGGGATGGCAATGCCGGCCAGCAATACTTATAATATATAATATAATATTTCATTATTTAAACAAATTAACTCAAATTTCTTTCCGTTCTGTCCACAAAGACCCTGTACTCGCTCCTTCCAGCTCTCCTGGACACCAACCCATTCTCCAGCGAGGAGAAAGAGAAGGACAAGGATGGAGCTCGGGGTGCAGAGGGAGAAGAGAAAAGAGAAGGGGAAGAAGAGGTGGACGATGTGTCCGCCTTACCGCCTAGAGTTGCCGGGCTGGTGGAAGTGTATCGCTGTTCCCTGATGCTGTCGCGGGAGGCGTGTCTGTCCCCGCCGCTCACCTCCCAAACCTTTGGCTACCTCTTCTTCTTCACCAACACCTCCTTGCTCAATACATTGCTGGAGAGAGGTGAGAGGGGCTTATATAACCTTTACTGAACAGCAGCCACTGTGGCCACAAGAGGAGAAAAGTCATAAACTTAGTGACACTGAGCAGCAATGCCAGTTATACAACAGTATCTAGTTTGTAACATTAGCTAACGATAAGCTACTGTTCATACCAGACCAAGTAAGGATGTAGCCTGTTTATGAAAACACTTCACACATTTGTGGTATTTCTTCTTTCAAAAGTTAGGTAGTCTTGCTTTAGAGGTCACAGTCACATTCTATGAGCTGAGGGTTTATATGGTCTCTTCAATAACAGAATAAACTCCTGTCTTATTATTTGTAAAAACAGAATTGTTTCTATTCACAACACATTTTTTCGTTCTGTTCTCTCCCATTAGACGGGCTCTTTTCGTGGTCCAGAGCGGTCCAGATCCGTACAAACTTGGACCTGGTTCTGGACTGGCTGCAGGGGGCAGGATTAGGAGACATAGCCTCAGAATTTATGAAGAAACTGTCAATCACCGTCAACTTCCTGTGTATTCCCAAGACTCGACTTATCCAGGTAGTACAGCTACATGTGCAGTGTGCCTCCTCAGCCCTACCCCAAGAATATTAATTGTCTCTCTATTAACCTCTCATCTTCCAGTCATCCTGGACGAGTCTACAGGAGGATCATATCTTGTTAAGCCCTTCCCAGTTGCACCACCTGCTCACCCATTACAAGCTGGGTCCAACCAGAGCCCCACCAGCATCCTGGGGCCCTCCACCAGGCACAGAGCTGAGTGGAGGTACTACATCATAAATAAAACTAATAAAAAGGAATTTAACCATGCAGTTGTGACAGTGAAGTAACCTTTGAAGTCAATTGTTTCTTTTCCTTTTCTGATCTTTTAGACATTTTTGAGAGCTTCCTGGACCATCCTCCTCTAATCCTCCCAAATGAGACTCCACGCCTTGACCTCTCCCAGCCAATCCCAAGCCCTGAGCTGCAAAAGGAAGTGACACGTCTCCGCACCTTCTTGTGGGGACTCGACCAGGATGAGCTCCCTGCCAATCAGAGGACTCGGCTTTGAGGAAGCCCATATTTGTCTCTCTGTCGATGTCTCCTAGAAGGAAAAAAAAGGATATCACCAGTAACAGAAAACCAACCTGCACACCACAAAAGAAAAAAATCAAACTGGACATGTTTTCTGCGTTTCTGTTGCCTGGTTGTTGTATTTTCATGACATTTCCATATCAATTCATTTATTCATTTAGATATTTTCAAGTAAGAGAAATGTATTGGCTTTGGTATGTCTTTATAGGTTTTATTTTAAAGCAGGGAGTAAAACACCATGTCCTTTGGGCCACGCAGTGTTATGCTTTACGTGACTGTTTTACTTGGCTTTCATGTATGTTTTTAAACTACTTGTTTTTAATAAAATGTTGAATTCTAGTAAAAGACCTACAGTTTCCGCATGATCTTTGACAAGGTTGTTTCCCACTGCGGGGCCCCTTGGGCTTGGCACTCGCCTCAAATTCAACACCAAAGGAATATTCCACAAGGTGGCAATGCAGGACTCATTCCCCACTAACGTTAAATGATGAGTCTGCAGGTAGAATTGCTTGACTAAGGAGGTGATCATACAACTACATTATCGTCTGCTCCAAAGGCACATTCTCATTTCCTGTAATAATGGTAGCATTTTACAAAAGGTCATGACTCAAGCGAGCAAATAAGACTGTGACGACCACACACAAAGGTTACCTTTAAGGTAAACTGTCGTAAAGGTAAAAGCTGGTGACTTAAGAGCAGGGGATGTTTTAATTTCCCTTCAGTTGTTGTGACACACTAAAGTGGTCTTCTCGGCAGGGTTTTCGATTTCATTAATGTGGTATAATTCCCAGGCAATATAAAAAAGTCCAGTTTATTAAGCATAAATTAGCAAGGGGCTGTCATGAACAGACAGCAGACAGGTGATATCATCAGCGGTGACTAACAGCTTAACTTGACCTTGAACTGTCACAAATTTGTAATATCCAGTCAATTCCACTGTCTAGTCAGCCAGACATCTTTAGAAACCACTTTCTTTGTTTTGAGAGTGAAGCTCAGTGACGTCTCAACAAACCCAAGTTATCATGTTCCTCCTTTGGCATCTGACCAAATGGCTTCCTTTCTTCCGGTCAGCTTCTCAGAAGAATTCCTTTACGGTAAAAAGCTCAAAAAAACATCAGTCCCGTGAGAGACCCCTGCTTACATCATCACTGTTGCCTCCGGTTCTGTTTCCCCAATTTCTTACTGTACTGACATCAAAAAACATGCCATTAAGAAAGACCACTTATAGATTATGAATCATGAGAAGAGGCTCCCTGTGGTTAGATTTATCAATTAAGTGATTGTAATCACTCTCATTTGAAATTCAATGTGGTGTATGAGTGAGAGTGAGACTGTGTTTGTGTGCTAATTTCAACTTTCCAGTAATGTCAAACAGATGTAGTCTGTAGCTTTATAATTAAACACAGATGGGGCTCACACTGGTATAGGTCCATGCTGATTGTATGATATTGCAGTAGTGATACAATACGGTGACCAATGTCTGAGTGCTATTAAGTAACGTGTAGGGTTTAGTAAGCATGTGACACACACTGTTTTCTGTGATCTCTATCACTGACGCAGACAAAGTGTCATACACACTTTCACCCAGAATTTCGTAGTCATACACACAAACATCTTTCTCTGTCTCACACACACACACGCACACTAAGTAGGCTTCTTTACCCAGGTGCAGAGTCCCACACCTGTTGTAGCAGCTCTCTGTAATTAGCTCAACACAATTATCATTGGTGGATGGAGGGGTGTGTGTGTGTGTGTGTGTGTGTGAAGACAATGGGGCAGTTATTCTCTCCCTATCATCTCCTTCTCTCTCCCTGCTGTCGAGTAATGAAAGATTCTTCCCTTCTTCAAAGAGACGGAGTTTCCTACAAAACAGCTGAGTCAGAGGAGAAAAGAGAGAAGGATGAAAAGAAAAGCAGAACAGTAGGGAGGCAAGCGCGGTAATGCAATGCTGCTGGTGTGAGGCCCAGTGGACCACAGTGATTGTGTTCATTGTTGTTACACACAGGAGTCATTTTCAGGAACCAGAAAGGGCCCATGGCTCTCACACTTAACACTAACAGCTACAACCTGGCACGGCCTCAGTATCTATTTGTGATCTGGTAACACTTTACCTGAGCCCTGCGTCATCCTAAAGCCCGCAGCATAAGGAGGTTTTTCAAGTAATACGTCAGGGGAAAGGGCAGAATATGATGACTGTAGGGCTACTGATGGAGGTTGTGAGACATGGTTTATCAGGAAATCGGAGGGGAAAGTGTGAGGGTTCAAGTCCAAAGTAGTCATCGTTACCAAATACTGCAGGATCTGCTTTCCTATAGCAGTGGGGACCGAAATTCTATCCCGGTCTCACACAGCCAGGGAAACAATATTACTTTTATGAGTGTGGCTCAAAAGAAATAAACTCAAAATTTTTCTCATTTTGGATCTCAGACTGAAAATATTTAAGGACCTGGCTGTACAGTCACCAGAGAGTCAGCTCTGGTCTGAAACAAAGTGAGAGTGGAATATTGTACATGGCTTCTGGCAAAGTCCTGTGTTAAGGCCAGGAAGGAAACAAGGGAGCAGGGGAATCTCTGTTAGGTCACAGACAGAGAAAAAGACAGACTGGGGGTGTAGGAATCTGCGTGAGGTTTGAGACAAGTGGTGAGAAGGTCAGAGGTGCTGGGAGGGAAATCAGTCAGATGCAGACAGACGACAGACTGTGGCTACCGACTTTAGGTGGATGAAATGCACAGCAGGGCCTCAGTGAGATGACTAAAAGGCCAAGAGAAAAGCCTTGCTTCCTCGAAGGACAGATCTGCTTTTTTTTCTCTTCTGGTTACGTCACCCGAATGTGAAATGCACACATAAACACACAAACTTTTTTTTTTTGGTGCACACATGCATGCCCCTACACACAAATGCACACAGGCACACGCGGGGATATAAAAGAACCCCTGTGAGGTCAGATCCACCGGGCTGAGGCTGTCCACTGTTAGTAAGACTGGCCAGCTAAGCCTCACAGTCTCACTGGCAGCTACAACCACCACCACCACCAACCACTGTACCCTGCCTTGCCCTGCCCTGCCCCGGCCTTCTCTCCACTGGCGGCTGTCTGTCCAGGCCTGCTGCTGCTGGTTCTCCCGGGCAGCAGCAGCAGCAGCAGCAGTGTTTATGTGTGTGTGCCACCAATTTGGGACTGGTGGTCTTTTCCTCTTTTCCAAAATGTCCTCATCCACCTTATCCCTCCTTTCCTCTTCTTTCCTCTTCTTTCCTCCTGTTTTCCTGCCTCTCACTCTCTCGTTCTCGCTCAGTATGTTTCTCTCGGGCCGGGGGGCCTGTGGGCCTGTGGGTAGGGGCCTTATTCCATCAGCCTGGGGCTTCTGTCAGAGGCTTGTTCCATTTTGCGTCATGGTGTTGACTGAGCGGACCCCACACTTAACTCCCATAGAGCTATGGGGTTGGGCGGCAGGGCGGCCGGCGCGGGCTAACGCGGCCCCGTGTTCAGCGTGGTAATCTGATGGCCATGTTTATTTTATGCAGCTCTCCTTTGATGGAGCAGAAAAAGTCTTTGGGCTTTTTGTTTCAGCACTTTCACTGCCAGGTCAGAGGTGCTCGCCGTGGTTACGCTCAGGAAGAATAATATTTGCCCTTATATTCGCTCCAAACAGGCTTTTTTCCATATTAGTGTCAGGGATACTCTCTGGGTTTCTGCCTTCCACTGATTCGGCACATTGGAGGTGAAGGGTGGTGGGGGACCGCACCTCAAAAGCATCGCTCCCTGGAGGATAACGGGGGTGTTCCACAGGTCGTCTCAGGGGCCTGTTCCTATACCCCTGAGTGAACCCCCGTCACACTCAGCTGCGGACCTGAGAGACAGCCCTGCAGCCATATATATATGTCCCAGTAGTGAAGGAAAACACACACATCAACACATGAAAACACTCTCCCTCCTGCTTAGCTGCCCCGGACTCCACCTCAGCTGTCAGTCGTCCAAACCTCCCAGGGGTTCGTTTTAATGGAGTTACCAAAAAAACAGAGTTACCTCTCCTTGTCTGCCTGCGCCTTTCACTGCCTCACCTCAAAACTCACACACCCACCTATCTGCCTTGTGTCAGCTGTTTTAGATGGGTCGAAAAGCCAGGGAACCGCACAAAGTCATTATATGAGGTTTTGACCTAAAACGCACAAGAGAGAGGCAGAACTGTCCACGTTCGCTGGATCAAATTCTGACCCCAATTTGTTCTGTACAACCACACCATAAAGTACAAATAAAGTCTCACGTATTGCCCCTCATCCCAGTGCTCTGCACTTACTGTCTCTCTGTTGAGCTTAACAATGTTGATCTGACCTGGGAAAGTGTTGTCTGAGTGGCGATTTACAGGACTCGCTCTGTCATGCAACACTGCTTTTTTACTTTGAAGATTAATTAGTATGTAGCTTTTGAGAAAAGAAGCCCAGATTGTGGCTGGAATATTGTTTATCTATCTCGATTTTGTTATTGTAATTGGCCAAGGTCTATGCTGTGATCATGATATTACAGGAATGAATCATTGTCATACAAGATAAGACACCCTGGGGAGTTTTATATGGATAATATTTCATTTCCTTCTAGCTTTTCATTATTTATGATCTGAATACAGAAAAGACTGGGTTTAGGCCAGATAGGAACAATAAGCGCACATACACACACACCAGCATGCATAAACAGAAACTAGATCACCATCAACCGTCCTCTACACCTCTTATCTTTCCCATTGGAGATGGCAGAAAACAATGTACAGGAAGGATTTTTTGCACTTCCTGCCCTCCTCCATATATCCCATTATCCCCCTTTCTGTTCTAAGACATTAGGCATGTTTCTGGCCTCCCGTGTGACTGTGAGGTATGTGCTTACTCACAGATGAAGGAGCCTAAACTCTGATGTAATCCAGGGGAAACAAGGAAACGAGAAGGGGAGGGGGACTACCCTGGTGGTAGGTAATCCAATCCCTCCTGGTGCAATTTAGCAGCTCAAAACAATTACTGACTGGCTGCTGCCAAATCAGCACCAGCAGCCAGACAAAAGAGATGTAGACTTGGCTTGTTAGTAGACACTGATGTAAAGTCAGATTTAGTAGGCCACTACAGAGGGGAAGCTAATCTGGATCAGGGTTTGGTTATATTTGCTGTTCAAACTGAGGTTGAAAGCCTCTGCAGATGGCACAGTGTGGGAGACAGTAGAAAAGCCGGGTCATTGAGTCATAAAGAGGTACTGTCAGTCAAACCCACGGATTAACCAGCCAGAAATCTGCCCCTGAGGTGTGTGTGCGTGTCCTGCTCTTCCCATCCACTGTCACCCAATCAGGGACTGATTAAAGGGGATTGCCTTTCCTGTGACATGCCTCTATCTCTATGCCCTCTTCCTGTCCCACAGTTGTCCATCGCTCTTGCCCCAACACCCTGTAGATGGGTGATAGTCTGTTTTATGTCTTGGCCATCACTATCTTCCTTCAGTCATTCTCTTCCATGGCATCATTTCTAATCCCAGCTCTTTCGCGGGTCATTGGCTTTTTTCTCCATGACCGTCTCACCTATTGCTCTTCAATCATCTCAACCTATCCCATTGCTTTCTTTCCTCTTTTGATGTGTCACATCCCATCCTCGTCATCACTCTCAGCTTCCAACGCCACTGTCACTGTGTTTATTGTCTCAGTGTCAAACTTATGTCTATCCATGCATCCTGTTCCATCCCCTCCCGTCCCACTCTTTGTCGTCATCCCCTTCTTTTCGCCCAGTGATTGTCCATGTGCCTGTTATTTCTGGGCTTTTAGTCCAGTCTACTGCGGGGAATTTCCTTCTTATCGCTCACTGAGCCATTCCTTGCATTCCTGGCATGCTTCCTGGCACTACCGGGGGTCCAGCCAGATGCAATGGCGTCTGCAATACAAGGCAGACGCTGAGGCCAACTGACACCATTCATACATCCAGCGGTGACCTTCTGATGAGAATGGACAGTGTGATTGATGAACAGAAAGAGGATGAGGAGCCAGAGAGAAAAGGGAGGGGGAGACATAAAAAGACAGCGGTGGCAGGGGCGTAATGATAATGCGTGTGAACTGAAGCCAAAAATAGAAAATTCTGGATAGCTTTCATTTTATAAGTCCTTGACTCACAGACTGTTATTGATAAAAGAAGACATGTAAGGCATTTAAATATCTCCCGACAGAGCAGTTTTCGGCTAATTGGGAACAGCAGGGGTCAAAGTGCACACAAACATTGGGAACAAGAATAGAGAGATTAGAATAACTTTCATGTCATTCCTCTTAGTCACAGCCCTCCAAGGATGAAGGTGGCTTTCTAACTGCACACTAAACAAAGCTTTTGTGAGTTCCCACAATGAACAAAGGTCAAGAAAATAAAAACGGAGAGACAGTTGGGTGACAGGTCGTGCGGATGTACGAGAAAAAGATGGCTGTCAAACTCAGACTTGCCAGCTGGAGATAATGATAATGGTGGTTACAAAGAATGCACGCAAACACATTACTTACATATCTTTCACTCACTATTCCAGAGATAAGATAGTGTGTCCAAGAAGTATAAGGGATAGATAGTTCACAGTTTATATAAACATTTACAGTAAATGTTTTCTTTCCACATGAGAATGCAAAAAACCAAAACAAACTGTAATAGAACAACTGAAAGTAAGACAGTGTATCTTTTGTGCCATGTTTTCACCGCTTTAAGTCAAAGTCACTTCAAACCAAAGCTGACATTTGAGTGAACTTGAGGTTCGCCTCCCCTCCCTGTGCGGTCGAAGCACAGCCTACTGAATGTGGAGAGAAGTCGTTTTGATTTACAAACATTTTCAGATGCACTGCCTCCAAACTGTTGTGCTCAGCTCCTCGATCCCCGTCCGTACGTTCAAAACATAAACAGTGACAACATGCGGATATGAAATTTCCTTTCCAGTGTTTGCACTTAGTTATGATGAAATTTACACGGCTGACGCACAGGAAGTGGACGGTGGAACGACGGTAGAATCAATACAGCTGCCCATGTGTTCTGTTATAAGTTGTGTTATCTGCTATCATTGTTGTGGGAGGTTGATTTATGATTGCCATCGTGTAACGAGTGTTAATTTAATGAATAGAGAGTGATGGAGGGGCCTGATGTGCGTCAGCATTCACAGAAACAGCCAGGCCATGTCAGGTTAAAGGGGGTAGTGGGTTGTAAATTGTTTTAAATGCTGGAGTGAATTGTCTCACAGACGTAAGCATATGTGTGTCTGTGAGCCTGTTTGTGCGTATGTGTGTATGTGTGTATGTGTGTATGTGTGTGCGTGTGTGCGTGTCTGTGTTTTTGCCGCGGGGTGGATTCCCCATCATCTCAGAAGCAGCATCTAGTGTGTTACAGGAGAAAACAAAAGCTGTTTGTAAGTTTACTCCCACAAACATTGTGTTTAGACACTTCGTCTCCACAAGCAGTATGCTCTCTAAAGAAGAAATGATTATAAAAACAAACAGCTTGAAAAATTAGGCAGAATAAACATAACATGTAAAACATCTTCTGCTTCACAATTTCCTCAATACTGACATAAAATTGCATAATCATGGCATTCCGCTGTTGGGATGTAAGCATCATTTTTCCCAGAGTAGGTCAGGTTTCTGGTTTTCAGTCGCGCCTGTGGACCGCTCCAATTTTCCAGTGCGGTAAAGCCAGCAACACTTTCCCCTTAATGTTTTGTAAGCTTCTTGGATGAAAAACATTTTATGGCTCCTTTAAGTGTCAGCTCAATGTTTCTAAATGCCTTTCAGATCTGATATAAATAATTAGTAACATCTCTGACTAAAGTACCCCACAATATCGGCTGAATGGAAGACAATGCTCGTCTGAAATGGATGACTCACCGCAGTTGGCCAAAAGCAGACTTAATATTTTTACTGCCTGGAGTATTTCACCCCATCCTTTCGAGTTGAGTTTGTGTGGAAAATCCCTATTATGTTGTGGGACCTCCTAGAACACAGGAGGTTTTAACATTTAAAGTAAATTTAGTGAGGTTACAAATGAAAGTGATGGTAGATTTTCTGTATCCATTGCGCAGCAGATGCACCAGGCAAGAGCCAAGCCCAACTGTGTAAATCCACTCCATCGCGGCTCATTTACTCTCTAAATCATTAGGGGTGTCTGGAGAGGAGACAGGGTTCCCCAGACGGGGACAGCAAGCCGACAGAACACAAACTTCAGGCAGGGTAAGTGGCTTCTGCTGTATGTTTACACTCCTCAATCGATGAGTGTTGCATAACTTTTGGTCGGGCACTTACCTAACCGCTTGTCCCATTTTCCCCTCTCCCCTCTGAGGTGTTGCCTCTTCATCTGCAAGGAAAGCCAACCAATCACACGGCCCAGAGAGCTCTGACCACGCCACACTGTTCCCTCATTCACGCATGAGCTCCCTCCTAATTGGCAGCTAAGACAACATGTGGTTCACACTGGTATCTAATTAACAGCTGCAATTGAATAATTGATTGGAGGAAAGGAAAGAAGGGCTGGAGAATAAAGTTAAAATGCCCTGGGGTTCTCGGTTTCACAAGAACTTATGGTCTTATACTGTGTATAATATACATTACAGAAAATACATATGTGTATATTTAAGTCTGTCATCTTGTGAGATCTTTCTTTCCTGTCTACAAATACCTGTGTACTTCATCCATACAGGGTCACATAAAAGCTTAATTTAAAAGGTGAAATCCACCATGATCAGATTTGCAAAGCGCTCATGACATAATTTTCATACAATAACCAAGTATGCCAAGTAGCCTTGTTGATTATTTTTGTATATTTCAGTGACCAAATTTCTGTTTTACTCTATATATACTACATAGATCATACACATTGGAGGGTGCAAAACAAAAACCCTGTATAAGTTATGTACATAAAACATCACCCTACTACTAACTGTGAAAGAATACATAAATGATAATCAAAGGTAATGCAGAGCCCAACCCAGTCTCATATAAAAACGTACCCTGACTTACCCTGACTACATTTTGGTCCAAAGTGCAAAAACGTAGGAGGGTTACAATTAATGGCCCTTAAATTGTATGACTGTTGCATTTTTTCTGCCTATCTTTTCCTATTTGTTCAGAGCCATACCTGAAACACAGCCCAGAATGCAGCAGAGAAATGAATTCAAAAACACCCAAAAAGAAAGAACATCGGCATAATTCTTCTGGTATTCTCTAAGTCATTCAAGTTAAAGCGAAATTCCATAAATCCCAGTATTTTCATCTACAGCAACATAAGAGAATGCTATCTGGATTGCACCTGCAAGAAGAAAAAGAAATGTGTACTTTGCCTTTAACAAATGATTTCACCACGCCACGACTTATAAAGAATTCCATGAAAGTCCATATTTTAAAGATACAACGATAATGTATAGTTCTTAAGATAGATATCATGTTATTTACCCCCTACTTCAGATTGTTTATTATCTACCACCCACATCTGTCCACTGCGAGTCTTGTAAGGCTTATCTATATACCAGTCATTAACTAATGTCGTATATTATTTATCTATGTTGTTTCGGACTAATCACTTGGTGTGAACATGTGGGTCTAACTGACATGTCTCATGATGATCATTATAAGTTCCTGTGTGCTGTACTCTATTCGGTACATTAAGTAGTTACATACATAGCATTCATGTAAGAGGGTGAGCAATTATAGGTCAGACTAATAGACTATGGCGAAGTTTCTCCCAGGAACATTTTAAGGTCGTTTAATTCACCTTATAAAGAACGAGTAGCCAGAGAGCGAGGTTTGAGGCGCTTTAGATTGCGTAATTACGGAGGTGTGCAGCCGAAATTATCAGTACTGGACAGCCCAACACAGACATGTCAAGGGATTTTCATATATGCTCGGTGCGATCTCTTGGAGTCTTTGTGTTGTGTGGTGTGTAGATGTGTGAAAAGAAAGTCTTACAGGAGAGGAGAATGGAAGAGAGACGATACATTAGCATCTTACTGTACCGTGTATGTATGTTTGTGTACACTCTGCATTTGATGTGAGACCGAATCCTTGGTTGGTATTGTGATTACACAAGTTGTAAATGATCAATACAAACAGTTCTTGCTGTAGTACCTGGAGTTAGTAGGAAAATCTAAGCGAGCGGAAATGTTTAAGCGTGGGAAAGTTTGAATTGGTTTACTGATGTCAGACTCTAAGACCGTCTCTCTAAATCCCCTTCCCACCTGGCAATATGTGTGGTATAGCGGTGGCTGACCTCAGTCTAGCCTTATATTGTTTTTGTGTACGTGAGCGTGGTAAATGCAAAAGAGCGATATCCCCTGCCTGCAGAAAAGGGCTTTAAGGATCTTTATTGAACGCGCTCTTTGTGAGCACTCCAGCAGTGTATCTTACATCCAGGAGAGAGTGACAACCCTTTAATGTTCTCTGTATTCTATTTAAAGGTACTGGGTTATGAAAACAGGAGGACTAGAAACCTCCAATGACCTAACTGTTTGGATGTAGGTGTTTTAATACACAGACTAAGAGAAACACTAAAT
>NW_023339807.1:16673451-16690822 GCF_004916995.1 Morone saxatilis | reverse complement strand
CAAAGGCAAATTCCCCCCCCCCCATGTGACTGAGGTCACATCACGTTGACAAAGTCACTCCGTAGGGCAAACTGCGACGTCACACAAGTCCTCTTCCTTTTGTCTTCCCGCTCCCCTCACTCTTTCCCGTTCTCTCTCCAAGCCCCGCTGCCCCCTTACACTCACACAGCCCTCCCCCTTTCCCCTGAGAGTTTGTCAGCAGCTCTCAGCTTCCGTAGAATAACACGACAACAGACTCAGTGTGTGGCTGACGCAGACGCATGGCGCGCCGGCAAGTAGTGGTCAGCTCTGATACAGTATACATCACTCACACACACGCACAGACACACACAGATGTAGTAACTCTCTACAGGACAGTGCAAAGCTGACAAAGGAACAGAGAATGCACAAGTAATGTCTCCCGGATAACTATTCTGCACGCTGAGGAATGCACCAAAAATAGCACCTCGCTTTCATTCTCCTTTCTTTTCTCTGTTTTACTTTTATGAAACGTTCTGTGCAGGCTCACTGGTGCAGAGATATTGCAGCCAGGTGATAAAAAATAATTGTTTACATGCACATGCTTGATTACATTGTTTAAACCTTGTACTCTTTATATTTCATTGATCCTGTGCTCCAGACTGCACTGGAGAAAAACAGAAAGACTGGGAGGAGAGAGCGATGTGAAGTGGAACTGAGTAAGTGTGTGAAAGAGAAAGTAAGAGGGAGCTGAGGGGAAGCACTTTGAAAGGAGGAAGAGATGGAGAGAGAGGGATGCAGACAGGACACGCAATGACAGGGGAGGAAAGAATGTTTAGGGCGACTGAGAATGGCGGTGAGAGGAGCGGGAGGGAGAACCGGAGGAGAAAGCGGGAGCTCTGAGACAGGCCTGGGCTCTCCAGTGTATTAACACCAGTCTGAGATGGAGGGAGCAAGCAGGGTAGATGGAAAGAGTGTTTGCACAGTAAAACGTTCCTTTTTGCGTGGGTTGCTTGCTTCCCGCTGTACCCACCTCTCCCCCCCACCTCTCCTCCCCCTTCCTCTTCTCCTTCTCACACTCTGTCTGTGACCTATTGCTTCAACTAGTTCATTCAGAGATTTCCTCACTGGCAGACGCAAAACTGCTTGGACGCAGTGAGAGGGGAACGTGAGCAGGTGAGCAACGCAGAGTCAGAGAGGGAGAGAGTTTCGGCTGACTCTCGCTGTTACACATGCACACACGCACGCACACACGCGCACACATACACACGTACACTGTGTTTTGTCACATACCATAGAGTTTGGTTTCCAAACAAAATGAGCCTCGTAAATGTGTGTTTAATAGAGAGCTGATTTAAACATTTTGCTCCCCCAGTTTCTGCCGGGAGAGACGTTTGCCTCATGCTCTCCCTTTCATCCTTGCATCCTGCCCTTTGCGCAGCTCTATGAGCTGAGCCAGTGGAGGAAACCTGCAATAATGATGTTGGTTAATGCCCCCTCCTTTAATGGTCTAATAAAAAGGCAAAGCAACAGATGCGCAACAGCTATATCTGCCTCAAGTGGGCAGCTCACATGAAAAAGGAAGAGAGCAATTGACACGCATAATTAGTAAATCACGTCCATGGGGAGCTTTTCTCAACTAAAGGCTCGCCAGCGGAGGGGAGGTGGAGAGGGGGCTTGAGAGGAGGGTCTCTTGTCATATATCCATTTGAAAGAAGACAACAGCGCTTTAACACTGATCACTGACAGTGAGAAAGAGAAAGTCAGAGACGTCACTTTATTGCCCAATGACTGCAGCCCCCTCCTGTGTGTCACTATTTCTCCTTCCAACCCCCCCTGAACTATTAACACACTCACTTGCTCTCTGACGTAGGTTGGATTAAGGGGGCAAGCGGAGGGGAGAGGGGGGATGGGGCGATCATGGCGGTGGGTAGTGCGTTAGGGTAAGGTTACCATGACAATTCCCCAGATAGGATACCCCGCCGGAATCACGCACTTGGCAGCGAGCTGGAGAGAATGAATGAGGGACAGAATGACGGAGTAGAGAGGAAGAAGAGGGGAGGTGGAGGAGGTCATGGGGAAACTTGAAAGTATCCTGTTATAGGAGAGTAAATATTAACAGTAATAGGTCGGACCTTTGGTTTTCCCTTTGAACGCAATCATTGCGTTTGTTTACTCAGGCCCTGCTGGAATTCCCTCGAGGAAATGAGGGTGCAACATAAAAATGATGAATTTATTACTACTCCTTCTCCCATAATCCCTTTTACTATCGGAGCAGCGTTGCGTCATGGCCAACGTTTGCACTGTTTATATATGACAATCTAAGGCAGAACATGAGACCCTAAAACCCACATGACTACTTTATCTTCTACCTGGACAAGGAAATGAACCCACGCAACAAACATTCATGGGAAAACCCACATTAACAGAATGGGCTGATTTGGTATTTGTTCTCATATTCATAGTACACCCCCAATCACACTAAAGTAAATAATGAAAAAAGTCCCCAACAGTTTATTTTTGCACAAGCTCTTCCTTGTAAGATAAATAAACTGTGAAGAATATTATATTAATCCTCATTCTGAATTTGTTTAGATCAGAGTCTTGAAAGTGGCGAATGAGAAATGAATCGTGCAGCTGTGTGGATTAACAGCCTGGCAAAAGGTGAGCGAAGAGTGTGAGGCATTCAAATGATTTGAAGCCTGCGTAATAATGTGTGAATACATGCCATGGCGCACAGGAAACCCAGTGTAAAGCATGACCGAATTGAGTGAAGCTTGTGTGAGTAAAGTTTGTCTGGCAGCGAGGGCTGGCAGGCCCTGTCACAGGTTCCCCTTCCTCTCTGATGTCTTTGAGGTCGTAGTCTGAGTGTCTCACTCTGTTTCTCCTCCTATGGTGGTTTACACAGATTGGTGATGTAATGGGTAGCATATGAAGGCCACACACAAACATACACGCAGACGCACACACAAACACTGATGCTCATGCACGATATACAGACACCGCACTTATACCACCACATACCCATAATTACACACATATACTGTATGCACACCCATTTACACAAACCCTGGATTCCCCCTTTTCCAACAGGCCAATGTGTGCTCGCTCTCTCATACACAAAAACAAAAGTCTAAACAAAGATACAGCTCATTTTATTTTGCGCACTGACATCCATGCACGTGCGCACACACTCCCACGGACGCACACACACACTTAAAGGGCACCCACCCGGTGTCATGGTGTGTGAGTGATCAGCGCTGGCGGATGGCCTAACAGAAGACTGTGTGCTTCAGAACCACCCAGGAGACCCCCATCATGAGAGGCAGCCCAGAGAGGGAATGAGGGAGAGTGACTAACTTCACTTTTTCTTTTCTTCTCTCCCCAGCTGTGTCTTCAAACGGCCCTTTGATGTGGGAAATTAAAAAGAGCGAGTGTGTCAATATCTCCCTACGTCCAACCGCACTCATCTATTTCCTCTCCTTCTTCTCCTGCTCTCCTCCTTTGCCTGCTTTTCTTCTCTACTGTTGACCCGAGAAAACAGAGTATGACCCTTTTTAACCACAACAACTCCGCCACCCACTCGCTGCCACCAGGCCCTCATCATTTGGAGGGTGTTTGTTTGTCTGTGTAGGCCCACCACCGGACTGGCAACTCTGTGTGTATATGTGTATGAGTGTGCGACTGTGCGCATACAAGGCCCACCACTAATTATTTTCTAACCACACCATGAGTGTATGTCTGTGAATGAGGGTCTCCTAATCTCACACCCAGACTCAAAAACGCTTTCTTCCTTTTCTCTGGTCTCTCTCCCTCACTCTCTCTCCCTCTCTCCCTCTCTCACTCTCCCCCTTTGTTTGTGTGTCTGTAGCCAGGTTTCCACCCAAAAGTAGCAAATATTCTAACAAAACTTTTTAGAAAATCAGCAAAAGAAAATGCTAATTTATGGGAGTTTCCATCCACTACAACAAATATTAGGAGTTGGTTCATCGACGTAGGCAGTGCGTGGCGACAACACTCCAGTCAGGTGCCGTTATAAAGTTGCAGAAGAAGAGGGCACAACGAGGTGACATAATTAATGTAGTCAAATCTCAAACTGTGGGGGAAAACATGATGGAAATACGGCACTGATGTTTGTTTTATGAGAAAGGTTACATCCTCCTCGTCGCTCCACACAGATCTGATGTTTGTGCACCTATTGACTCTCTGATATACAGTGTGTGTACAGTATGATGCATCAACTGTCCCTCTGTGATCACTGGAAACTCATTCTTGCCCCTTGCAATAGTAGGCCACGCTTTACTGCACCTGACAGAGTGTTTCCAGACTGCCCCGCTCTACGTGCGTGCGTGTGTGTGTGTGTGTGTCTGTGTGAGAGAAATCATGTTGATGTGTGTACAGTAGACTTGTTATGTTTCTGCATGTATCAAAATGTGTGTTTCTGAGCTAGAAAGTGTCTTTTTGGCATGTTATGGTTTATTACAGCAGCATGTTATTCTATGACATTATCGTGTGTGTGTGCATCCATGTGCATGTTGTCTGTGTGTGAGTGTGTGTGTGTGTGTGTGTGTGTGTTGACCCCATCAACCACCCCCCACCTCTCAAGCGTGTGTCTATGTTAATGTCCTGTGGTGTGTGTGTGTGTGTGTCCGCTCACTGTTTCTATGCAACACTTTCAGAGGCCCCTTCTGGCCTGGACAACACCTCTCTCCTGCTCCTATCCGTCTCTCACTCCTCACTCTTTCCTTCACCCTGGAGAGGGAGAGAAGAAGTGAAAAAAAGAGAGGAGGTGGGTGGGGGGGCAGTGGAAATAACAGGCTGCTGTCTCAGGAGGGGCTCTGAAAAAAAAAGAGAGCAAGGGGTGAGAAAAGGAGGGAGAGAAAAGGTGTTTGCTGTGCGTATTAGTTATAATACAGGGAATGTGGCATGTGTAGCCTAAAAGAGCCCTGCCATAAATTAAATAACACGAGCAAGAACACACTTTCGGTGACATTTCACCCCCTTGAACACAGCACACAGCCTCTCACACCAGCAAGCACAAGAAAAAAGAAAGGACAGGTAAAACTAGAAGCTCTAAAAGATACATGGTTACATGAGATATGCTGATACACATGAAAACAATGGGCTTTTTAAAACGTCTGCAGTGATAGAGAGAGACAGGGGGGAAGAGATTTGGAGATGGGAAAGATAAAAAGAGGTAGATGGGACTGATTGGCGCAGGTAGCGGGATGCGACGGAGGAAGTGCTGGAGATAGCGACAGGACAGGACGGGAGAAAGTGATAGAGGAAAGAAAAAAAAACAACGGAACATTTTTTTTTTTTTTTTTAAGTTTCGCAAAGGGAGACAGGCAGCAGTGAGGGGAGGAGGAAAGAGAGAGAGAGAGAGAGGAGAGAGAGAGAGAGAGCGTGTGTCTGTGTGTGTGTGTGTTTTTATGAATGAAGTGAGTCACTGCCGATGTGTCATAGGCCCGACGTCTTTATAAAGGAAGTTTTAAACAAGCCTAAACACTTCACTGCGCGCAAAAATTGGACTTACCACACTCGCATCCCTCTCTCTCCATTTCTGTTGCCTCTCTCTCTCTCTCTCCAAACTGTCCAAGTGTCTCTCTGCCTTCAGCACTGCATAAAGACTACAGGGGCTCATCTCAAACTTTAACCAAAAGACAGAAAGTTTGACGATATTGACTTTTACCTTTTCTTTTTCTCTGACTTTCTCTCTCTGTGAGTGCTTCAGTCATCACTCTGCTCTCTCATTCATTCTCTCTCTCGTCCTGACAACTTTCCTCCTCACTCTGACTTGAAGAGTGCGAAGAAGGGAACCGGAGCACGTGACAATTTCCGGAGTTCAATTTATTTAATAATTTTCCACTTATTTATTTATCTGCGTTTGCTGGTTCACCCCATCTCTTGGATCCGAACCAATATGAAATGTAAGTGTTTGTGTGAGTGTATTTTAATTCATAATTGCTTCAATTGTTAATTCATTCTTTTTACAACGTTGTTTTATTTGAACTCTATAGGCATGCGCTATATTTAATGTGTGTGTCTGTAACGTTTGTGTGAGTGTTAACACCTATTTTATCATCCTCATCCAGGCTAAATTTAATTATTTATCTATAGCTAGATTAAATGCCAAATAACTGACTTACTTGTGACTTTCCACTCAGTATGGACAACTTTTTTCCTCTATGATCCCTAAACTGTAAAAGTTACACTAGGACAAGGAGCTTAGATGCTCCTGCAGTGTTATTTTGGCTGCGATTCTTGTGGTTCACCTGTAATTATCAAGCATTCATCATTTCAACAGCACTGTGGTTCCTTTTTAATACTTAGTCTACCTTGTATTTGAACTTGAAAGGAAAAGAATGAATGAGCTTACTGTTAGAGAGTTGACTTGGCTGGGTCTATATAATTTATACCACCAACTCACGTACCTATCCAGTTGCAGGTGTGACAATCAGCAGCATTCATTGCGTTGCTTATGGTAAAGGAGTGATGGTGATATTCAGTGTCAAAGCCCTGGCTTTTAATGATTTAATGATTTGCATTCAGCCTGTGAAAACATGACTCTGACACTGAAGCTCTTCAGGATTCCTCTGCCAAGTCTGGAGCTATTGTTTATATTATGGTGCAATATCTTCCCCTAGAGCTGACAGCCGTGGCCTGAGGTCATTATCATTATGGCGAGATGACAGCGCCTCTCCACTAATTGCTTCCGTTTTCTTCTTCCCCCTGCAGTGCTGCTCGACTCCTCCTCATCGCTCCTCTTCTCGCTGCTATTGGCTCAGCTGCCCGTGTTCACGTCTGCCTCTCCAGTACCGCAGCGGCGGCCCAATGACATGGATAAACTGTCCAATCAGACCAGAAATCTAATGAAGCTCACCCAAGAACTGCTGGTAAGTGAAGACGTGGTCATGGTGATGACCAGCCCCTATTGATTGGCACAAAGGCTAATGAGTGGCCTGTCTATCCTATGCTAATTGAATTGATGGTGTGAGGGTGGGAGAGGATGCTGTTCTTCATTGATTTTCCCTCAACTGAACTTTGGTGAAAATGTTAGCTTTAGTTTAGGTAACATCAGACGTGAAAGAGCTTTTACTTTGCTCTGTGCACTGCTGTATACTAGGTTTGCTCAGGATTCAGTTTGACTTAAGCTGCTTTCAGACTGGCTGGAGTCCACATGCACGCTTAGATCAGGGCAGCAAAAGCTTCAGGGGAGATTTGACTGAGTGATCTCACTTTTAATCCACACTAGACTTGGAAGGGAGGGGAGATCTGACTCAGCAACCTCCTGGTCTGCCTGGTCACCTGACTGGTGGCGGTAGCAGGAAGATTGGTGGCCAGGCGGGTGCCAGCCCAATGCATGTGCAGTGACATTAATATCAAGTTTAATGGACTGAAGGAGAATAAACACACATTAGCAGGTGGATAGGGACACAAAACATAAAGTTCTATGATCAGTTTAATATCTCCCATCAAGACAAATTTTGATCTACATATGAACATCGTACCTGCATCCAACTAAAGCTGTCTAAAATGACAGCTAAGTATATCACATGCCTGTTTACATAGAAACATGTTTATGTTCTGCGGCTAGACTGTGGAAGTGAGGATGGAGTTGGAGGAGGTTTTTTCACCTATGAAACGTGAATCACTTGCACCATACTGACAACTCTGGCCCCGAAATCTTATTTTGTTGACAGCCAAGTGGGTAGGAAAATCAGATTTGAGAACATAGCCAAGATTTGGCTCCAGCTGTGATTGTGTATCAACACCGTGTTTTAACAGGTGAAAAGAAAGCGAGATCATATCTCTGGATCTTTGGTTACACATGACTGATCTAGAGTCTATTTTTGCATTATGCAAATCTATAAAGTCTTTTGTTCAGGGGATAAAATTAAAAATAGCCACATACTCTCTCTAGTCTTGACCAGTAGATAGTGTTCAGAAAGTGTGTGTCTGAGTGTGTTCTGTATCTATGTGTGGGTTTGTTGCTTTAAAACAATGTTACAGGCCATTGTGTAGCAGTCATCTAACCTGGGGTCCAGATGTGAACAAACCAACATCATCAAAGGGTTTTGGGGACAGTATTAGACAGTGTTCAGTAACATGGAAGATTTATTTTTAATTTTCTTTCCTTATTGTGTGGAATTCCACTAAAGAGAGGACAAAGTTAGGAAAGATAAATAGAATGGGAATCCATGGAAAGTCCCTGCAAAAAGCAGTGAAACTGATGCTTTAAAGGGAGAGAAATGTGTGTGTGTACACACATATGTCTATATAAGTTTTCCAACACGACTGTGTATGTGTGTGAGTGAGTCTGTGTGTGTTTGTATGCATGCACTATGGGTGCAAACGTGTGCATGCATTTGTGTGTAGGCATTTTTGTGGCTGTGTGTGTGTGTGTGCATTGAGGGTTCTGTAAATAGTCATGGTTGTGTAGGTGCGGTGTTTAGTGTTTTGCTTTCGGTCGCCACAGCAAAGTGACTTGATAAAAATCAAAAAGATTTATCACATTCCACTATTTGCATTCAGGAAGAAAAAGGCTGGATGCTAAGTTCTGTCGGGTGAGGTCATGATCTACGATGGAGAGAGCTAGAAAAGGAGGATAAGAGGGAGAATTAAAGGCTGAGAAAGATGGGAGCAAAAACCACAAGAGATGAAGAGATCAGAGAGCCAACTAGATGACAAGCCAGCGGTGTATGTGTGTGCATGCATGCACATGTGCACGTGATGTTGCATGTGCTTGTGCACCTGGTATGAGACAGAGAGAGGGAGAGGAGAGGGGGAGAGAGAAGTGAGGGTAGGGAAGCTGGGGACTGAAGGGGACAAAAGCAACAGAGACAAAACATTGGACCACAAACATAAGTGAGTTCTTACGAAAGGCTGATGGAGAGACATGAGAGACAATGCGGCACATTCATCACCAAAAACATCAACACAAACAACTGGAGGCAAACAGTAGAGCAAGGAAAACACTGCATAACAGGTTAAGGAAGCACAAAATCTGTTTACACAAAACATTTCTCAGCACTCATCAGCCTAATGTTGTTATGTTCCTCTAGTGATTGGAAATGACGCAAGCCATCAGTCATCTCCATTCATCCCCATTCATTACTGAATCAGGCGTACGTCTTTAATGCTAAATTGTACTACCGATGAGCACAGCTGCCTTTGTAAAGTAGAACTCCATAAATCTGCAGTCAGGTAGTTTACCCCCCTCTGGTGGCCATGATGAGCACTACATCTGCTGTCTGGACAAAGTTTACAACACAACTCTAGCTGGGCAGCAGCACTGCGTCATTCCATCTTTTTATAGCTGTGACCCTGGAGTTTCCCTACAGTCCTGTGTTGTCTGTCCCACTAGGAGCTTTCTTAGTCACTGCATATGTTGTTATCCTCGCTCCCTGTAGAAAACATCCTGTGGGTTCAGGTCATTTGCTCTTATTGTTGACATTTGGGGTGGCTGAATGTGGGTGAACTCACACTGACCCGATCAACCACACTCCCCTCAGTGAGAGCTACTGTCTCTAAGCACAGAAAACAGTCATCAAATCGAGGTGCTGGACTAATACTTTCCTCGTGTTGCCGTGACTTGTCTCAGGATGAGTAAAATTGCGCCGATGCAAATTACTAACGGGCCACTCTGTGTCTTGTTTTCTCTTTCAGAGGGAGCATGCATTTGACCCAGATGTGGAGCCCCACAGGTTCAGGTCTCTGCCAGAAATGAGCAACAGATCAGCCAATGATCTCAACAATCTTGAGGTAATGCTCTGATAATGTATTTGTGTGTGACTGTGTGTGTGTGTGCATGCTTGTGAAGGGAGAGGGGCTGGACTGTTTCTATCCACAGAGTTACATCTTGCCACACCCATGCTAAGTCTCTAAAGTATGTGTGTGTTGTTTCCAGCTGAAGCCCACACTCTCTCAGCTGCATGCTGACCTGAAGCTGTATGAGCACCACTTTGAGTGGCTGAACAAGGTTTCAAAGAAGCACCAACACCCTGCATTGCCCAAGCTGGTAGAGATGATCAGAGAAATGAAATCTCTCATCAACCTACTGCACCGTCAGGTAAAGAGCTTCCCCTTTTTATTCTCAGTTGTCTTCAGTGTTTGTATTTATATTATTCCATGGAAGTTTTAGCAGGAAATCATGTCAGTTCTCCACCACTTTTTCTAATCTGTTCCGTCTTCAACCTGCAGATGCTGAGAGTTGAAGCACCGAGGCTGACTCCGGCGACCCCCTCCCTCCCGCCTCACCTCCCCTATCAGTTTGATGTCCTGCAGTCAAGTCATGAGCTACTTCAACACTTCAGGCTCTTCTGTGAATGGGCATACAGAGCATTTATCAGCCTCAAGCCCAAAGTCCCTGCAGTACAATGATGATACAAGCACATTCATTCTTTTCCTTTCTACTACTTGGCTGCAGAGCCAGTGAGGGTACACGGAGTCCCGCCTCAGCCAAAGGGGAATTAGGACCATGTCAGTTTGCACTGTAGTCAATAGCATCCATTAAGAGGCCCCAATGTCAACCAATGACACGTGTGTTGAAGAATGTGTCTTTCCATCAGAGTCAATAAGGATGTACTATACTGCAGCCAGTTACATCAAGGTCATCAAGATTCCTGTTAAAGCAAACTGCCAGTTTAACTATGATGATCATGTCATGATTCCCCAGTTTCTCTCCTAAAGGCCTTGTTCATGACTATGTTATTTATGTATTTATTTATTTATTGACTGTTAGTAATTTATTTAATTTTATTTATTTGAAGTTGTAATGTGTCACTCTCATTTTTATTTCTGTATTAACGTGAATTTATTTTCCCACATCTCTGTAATCTTTCTTTTTGTCTTGTGTCTCACTGATCCTCAAGAAAAACACAGTAGCACTTCCTGAACTTATATATAGCTCTGATAATGACTTTTGTTTAAACTAACTTAATCTACTTTGCATTTGTGTATGGCTTCATAATTCTTCCAGTAGATGTAGCATGCATTTGGGACAGCCAAGGTTTTTCACTATCTCTCACTTACAGTGCCCTTAAAGTAAACATTTTAGAAGATGTTAATGTTATCTTCTAACCATGTTAAATGTGCCATGTCTTAACATATCAATTGATGGCCTATAAAATTTATTGCATTTATCTGAAAATGTCAAGATGGTAGTCAGGAGAAGTGAATACTTTCTTTTGTACCACAAGCCGAGTTTCTATTTTCAATGCCTGTTTCTTGCATTCTGCATGAGGAGGCATATTTAACGTTGTGGTAAAGTTGTATGAATGTGCCCTGTTGCTGAGCACTGATGGACCTGATTAGATTCTTTGCACAAACTTGTTAGGATTAGCCTCTTGGATGAGTGAGAAGGCTGATTTTAAACTTGTGCTTTGGGGTAGAAAAGTTTTTTTTTTTTTTTAGTTAAACACCCAAAGCCTTAAAATACTATGTATTGTGACACTATGTTCTGTACAGGTGTACATAAACATAAGAATGTAAATTGTTGCATACAGTGCTTTTGTGTATTATGTTGTTTTCTACAATATAATGTAGATTACTTTACCAATTTTATCACTATCTTTTCTGTTCATTCCTATTCTAGTATTTGTTACAGTATTGACTATTTATTTAAGTAACTTGGTGGAACTATTTATTTTGTGCTACAGTGGAGCAAGTCTCCAAATGTTTTGTACTTTTATACAGTTTTTATTCTTATTTACTATAATTATACCATCATGTTTAAATTATTGTTGTAACATCAAGATGCCTCTTCCACACACTGATTGGCCTCAATGTGAAATATGTGCCTTGGTGAAATAAATACTAAAGAATGTGCACAATGGATCTGAGTAACTTTGATACCCGTGGTCCAGCTGACCTGCCATAAAAACTGTGCCAGATGGGTGTTTGGGCAGACACACACATATACTACATTACCCAGAAGTCTGTGCGCTAGAGTCATAACAGCTCGAACAAATATCCCTTGTAAAGAAAGCTGCATAAATTATTTTTGAAGATCTTGGAGTGTAGACACATCACTGATACGCGTTTCCGTTAAATAAAATCAATTAATAAAAGTTAGAAATATTTTAAAGTGAGGTTTAGGAACGTCAATCTGTCTGTTGCCGCTCTCGACCAATGGTAGTCGCTCATGTATCGGAGCAAACAGCCAATCGCCGTCGCTGTTCTTAGAAGGCGGCATCGGGCGGAGAACTGCTGTTAGTATGTGCTGTGTTTATTGTTAAGGTTGTGTGGATTAGCACTGCGGTACCCAGTTCCTTTTCACAATATCAACAATATAGCTTTAAGATGAGTTAAAGATGCTCGGTGAGTACAGCTTCAGTCCATGCACATCCTTATCGAGCAGTTTAACGACGCTCGTCCGCATTGACGAGAGCTAGTTCGCTTTAAATGAAGGCCAGTGGCTGATTTTGTTGATACAGTAAAAACTGATATTTTCTGTGTATGTTGTGTGTCGGCCTTTCACGGCTGACCGCTTACGTTAGGATACACTTATAAAGCAGCTTAATCTGTAACTTAGCTGTAGCCTCTGTGTGTGTATTGGTAGTAAGCACCGCACTGCGGGGACGGACAGAAGCGGACTGACGGCCAGAGGAAAGACAGGGGAGGGGGGGGACGAGCTTCATAGACTGGAGGGAGGGAGGGAGAGGGTGTAATTTAAAGGGGACATTCTCCCCAGGAGTTACCAAGTTATAATACTGTATTTATTTCCATTTCACTCTGTCAGACCTGTCCTGAGCTGTCTACCTGGGATGACAACAGGTGTTTCCAGTTTGTTTCCATTTCTGAAAGTCACAGAAGAAAATATGAACGAAGGAAAGGTGAAAGGAAAAATCATGATACTGCACCAAAACTGATCCACGCCTGCTGCCAAGGAATACCCTCATCTGCTACCAGCTTGCTCTGGTAATGGCTAACTCAGTGGCCTTGGTGGTCCAAGCAGAACTCTTACCACCTCAGTCCACGTCCTCCCTCTCTCCTTTCCCATCCCTTCTCGGTTCAGGAGAGGATGGTGAGGACGATAGGGAAAGAGGGGAGCTGGTGGATGGAGACAAGGCAGTAGTAGAGGGTGGAGAAGAGGTGGTCCTGGACATGGTGACGTCGTCTGTGTCAGGCCCGGCCCAGCAGCCCGAGCAGTCGGACCATCCCTTCCAGTGTATGGACTGCGGGAAGAGCTTCAGGTGGTCGTCCAGGCTGACCCACCACCAGCGGAGCCACAACAATGAGAGACCATACCGCTGCAACATCTGCCCCAAGGCCTTCAAGGGCTCCTCTGCTCTGCTTTACCACCAACGGTACCCATGATGAAATCCTCTTCACTGTTATTATCATTATAACACGGTTGCAATTGTGTTGTGAAGCGGTTTATATATATAAAGGTGTATTGTGACTGTACCTTCATTAGCCAGAGATCAGAATACTTTAAAAGAGAAATATCTGGAGCAAAGACGGGACCAACCTCTGCCTCACTTCAATCTGTCCAAATTGAGATTAACTGGAAACCCAAAGTAGTGAGGACAATGTAAAATCCATAATAAATAAATGGCTTACTGAGAAGTATTCTAATATATTTCTATACTCATCCACTGACCTGTCACTACTGTAATGACATATGTATATGATGAATTCTGCCATCTTTCTGAATAGTTATTTTTCTTTTGCAGGTCTCACTCAGGGGAGAAGCCTTACAAATGTCAGGACTGTGGCAAAGCCTTCAAACGCTCCTCTCTGCTCCAGGTGAGATGTCAGACAGTCATTTTATGAACAAAGGTTGTGTCTGGGAAATCCTGTCACAGAAAGAGTTCACATCTCTGTCTCTACTGATCTCCAGGTCCATCAGAGTGTCCACACTGGAGTGCGTACCTTCTTGTGCCCCTATTGCCCCCTGACGTTTAAATGGAGTTCTCATTACCAGTATCACCTCCGCCAGCATACTGGAGAGTGTCCATACCCCTGTGACACCTGCCCCAAGGCCTTCAAAAACTCAAGCAGTCTGAGGCGACACAAGAATGTCCACCTTGGTCTCAAGCCTTACACCTGCTCAGTGTGTAACAAATCCTTCACTCAGTCCACCAACCTGAGGCAGCACATGAGGATACATACAGGCGAGAGGCCCTACATCTGCAGTGAGTGTGGACGAAGCTTCACGCATTCATCAAACCTGGCCCTGCACAAGAACTCACACTCCAATCTCAACGCAGGAGGGAAGGAGGGAAAGAGGGGAGAGGACGCAAGGAAGGGAAATGAGGTAGTGGAGGTGGTGGTAGGGGCCGAGGAAGTGACATCGTCCATGTTGACGGAAATGGTGGGATTTGTGAGTCAGGAAGGAACTGATGGAGTCGGGGTGGGGATGGAAGAAGTGTTCCTGTCAACCACCTCGTCCAGCCAGAGTCAGAGCCTTCTCCCCCAGCTCACCCTCACGTCCTCCGGGGGGGACGTGTGTACATCTAGGGCCATCGGGACGGAGGTTCACCTGAGCACAGACACCGGGGCCAGTGTGCTGCTCTACAGCTGTGGCAGCTGCAGCCACACCTTTGGCACGCGTACAGAGCTAGAGGAGCACCAGTCCATCCACATGGCTCCAGAGGAACACGGGGCCAATACGGAGGCAGGGCCTGGGGCAGGGATGGAGGTTGGGGATGGGCTGGTGGGAGCCGGGCATCTGCTGGCTGATTTTGAGGAGGTGGTGGAGACGACCACAGTGGCAGAAAACGGACACACGACAGAGGTGCTCCTTGGACTGACGGAGGGAGCCGATGGCAGCAATACAGTAAGTGATTGGATCAAATGGATAAATGTGAGAAGACAAGAATAAACCCGTCTACATTAGAGTATCAAGATAGGGAATCAGGTCATGGGGTGTGTAGCCTGGTTCAAGACGTCTGAACCACTCACATCTCAGATTTGTTCAGCAGTTCAAATGGTGTGCTCATTAACAGCTGTCTCTGTCTACCAATCAGAGATTAGAAAGTAGGATTGGAATGGGAACTACCTAGCTACATTCATGAAATATACAGACAGGAAAATGGTGACAAGTGTGGATGAGAGAAATATGTGGATTTACAGATCAACATATTTCTTTTCTTATATATTTTTGGGGGCTTTTATTGCCTTTAATCGATAGAGACAGCTGAAAATAGACAGGGAAGGTAGGAGAGAAAGAGAGGGGATAACACAGCAAAGGGCCACAGGTCAGAGTCAAACCACGGCTCAACCTTGGTATGTGGGGCTCCAGCTCTACTGGGTGAGCTACCGGAGCGCCCCTAAATGTATTTCTGTGATCAATATGACAAACTAGCTAACTACTAGTTAACTAGCGACTGCTACAAACAGTGGCCTCTGTGTCAACTGAAAATGATGTTAGTGTGACATGCTACTTATTGGTTTAAGTAAAACAAAATGTGTTTTGTAAACAATGTCAAGATAAACTGACAAAGTGAGACAAATTGGCAATATGGTCTGAATATTAGACTAAGTTGCGCAGTATGTATTTGTGATGTGGAATGGAACAGAATGACATTACTGTTGAAGGTCAAGCCAAACGTCTGACTCATCCGTTTATATAATATAGTTTTATTTGATTTAAAAAAAAATTTACAAAAAATTACCGACCCTATAAAGTGCTGGAGTTCACTCTGTTTTGTTGATATGCATTACTTCCTTTGGTTTCTTCTCAGAATGTGGGCACCACCCAGGCCCAGTTTGACCTGCTGCAGAGCTTCACTGAGGTGACTCAGAGCTCTGAGACCGTTCAGCCAGAGGCCAGAACCGCATGGGCAGGGCTGTCATGTGGCTACTGCAATAAGACCTTCAAGACCAGTGGAGGCCTCAATAGACATGTTTCACTGGTGAGTTTGCTCTCCTACGAACATATTACCGCAATGTACTGTATATCAAGCACTGGATTATATATATTGCATTTTGATTTATCTTTCTTTAAAAAATTTTTTTTAAAATTGCCTCCTTTGTTCCCCTTTTGTTTGTCCAGATGCACTCTCTATCATCACAGTCCCGCTCCCAGTTCAGCTGCTCCGCCTGTGACCGCTCCTTCCCCCTTCTCTCCTCACTCCTCACCCACCAACACTCCCACACCCCTGAGCAACGTCTCCTGGCCGAGGCAGAGGCTGAGATAGTGTGCCCTCCCTCCCTCTCCCTGTCTCTCCCCCTTCCCTCTTCTCCCAGCCAGGCTGACAAGCAGCAGGGAGGCCAGAGGGAAATCCATGTCGACATCATTGCCGTCGGTGAGGAGCAAGAGGAGCAGCCGACCAAACCAACCAAAGCCCCCAAAAAGACAGGAGCCAGCAAGAGCACTGCTGCTGGAGGTAAAGACATAACACAACAGAGGTTAAATTTGATTTGGACATGGAGACGGTGGAGACAATGGTTGACTGTACAATAGGAAGTACGTGCCAAGGAATCTGCTCATGTGTTACGGTATGAAATGCTCTACGCCTGCACTGGCAATGCTCTTAGTGCAATGTTAGCCATGTTGTATCCAATATATCAGCTTTATAATACATTCACAGCAACCAGGGGACTATTTCTTTCAAAATAATTGAACACTTAAGAGTTTTTACTTTACTGTGATAATTACTACAATGGTTGCTAGACAACCAACATTTATTCAGATTTTACTGTATTATTTGTCATTTTTAATTTCCATTTTTGCACACTTTCATACAGAGAGGCCATACCGCTGTTCAGAGTGTGGAAAAGCCTTCAAAGGTTCATCAGGGCTAAAGTATCACATGAGGGATCACACTGGGGAAAGGCCCTACCGCTGCACTGAATGTGGGAAGAGCTTCAAGAGGTCGTCACTGCTTTCAATCCATCAGAGGGTAAGGCTAAGTCTTCTGTTGAAAGAAATATACAGAGTTAAGTTTCCAAATGAGAGATCCATCATTTGGGAGCTAAATCTTTTATCATTTATATCACCGCAGAACTTTTCTCTAGTTAACGGGAATTTCCTCCGCATGGTTCGGTTCACACCCTGTGAATCCAGTCTACAACAGAGGAATCCAAAAAACGATAAAAAATTCCCTTCAATGCAATAACACACTCTTTAGTTGCAACTTTCTTGTGAATAAGTGGCTGTTATCGCACAACACTCCACTTGAAACAGCTGTTACTTTAGATTGCATCGTTCACACATTTTGTTGTTTCCTGGTTGCCATTCTTGGGCTTTATTTAGAAAAAACATTCAATGGGAACAGTGGATTTCATTGCACTCTTTAAGTTTTACTTACTACAATAAACACTATAAAAACAGTATTTATATACGTAATAACAACTACAAACTGTCTAGCTGATTTTTTTATATATACTGTAAATATGATTAAAAAAATAATGCCAAAAAGTGTGAATTTAAAGATGTTGCCTCCCCCCCCCCCCCCCCCCC
>NW_023339807.1:16662483-16673351 GCF_004916995.1 Morone saxatilis | reverse complement strand
TACACACAGGTGTTCGGGCGTTCCAGTGCCCCCACTGCCCTCTCACTTTTAAATGGAGCTCTCACTACCAGTACCACTTGCGGCAGCACACAGGCGAGAGGCCCTATGTGTGTAAAGAGTGTGGAAAGTCCTTCAAGAACACCAGTTGCCTGCGTAGACACAGTCAGATGCACTCTGGACTGCGGCCTCATACCTGCTCCATCTGCTCAAAGTCTTTCTCGCAGACGTCAAACCTCAAACAGGTCAGTACAACCTGTACAGATTCAGCTATGAACTCATTTTTTTGCTGTTTGTATGGAATTGATCTGTCTTGTTATATGTTATAAACTGTTTTTTTAATTTCTGTTCCCTCTTTTTGTTTTTTTCTGTGAGCAGCATGAACGCACCCATTCTGGTGAGAGACCCTTTCAGTGTACACACTGCAATAAAAGCTTTACACACTCCTCCAACCTCCAGCTCCACCTTCGCACACACTCCTCAAGCAAGGACTTCAAATGCCCATACTGCTCTAAAGAATTTGTCATGCACTCCTACTTGCAGAGGCACATACGTACGCACGGCAGTAGTGTTCCCCTGGCCTGCCCTGGTGGTGGAGGTAAAGATGGAGTGGCTGTAAAAGCCAGTGTTGGAGGAGTAACAACTACCACAACTCTGCTCAACCCCATTACCCTGGAAACCTCAGGAAACCATGGCAGCCTGATTGTGTCCCAGCCAGCACTTAATATCCCCCCAAACAGCTCCCAGAACTACTTTATGATTCAGACAGCCAGCGGCCTGCAGCTCATTCCTCTGTCATCCCCTACACCTGCCCCTCCACCTCCTCCACCACCGCCACGTCCGTCCCAGCCCCAAAACTTCTTCCTTCTACAGTGCCCCTCCAACAATGGCAGCCAGTCCAGCTTGATTCTCGTCCCCACGGGGAACAACCCTCCACCAGCTCCGGAGCCTCAGACCCTCCCTGTGCTTCAGACCATCCAAGCACTCCAGCCCGTCCTAAACCAAACACAGACTCAGATGCCCCAGTTTCCGACCATATCACAGCAACAACAGCAGACCAGGATCATAATCACCAACAATAATAACAATGCACACACTCCTGTTGCCACGCCAACACACACTCTCTCTGCCAACTCCCTGCTGACCAAGCCCATATTAGGGAAAAGCACACGGACAGCACGGGGCAGACGGGGACGCAAACCAAAAGCCACTCTTCAGAAATCTGCAACAGCTCCTGTCAGTCAGACTGTAGGTGGAGCTCTGTCAGTGACAAACTGTAATGTGACCTGCGTCACACAGACTATTACTGCTGCTAACACTATCACAGTGTCATCACCATCATCTGTATCCACAGTGTCCAACTTTCCCCTGTCAACATCTTGCACTACTGTCCCAATTCTTTCATCTTCCACCACTTTAGCCCCCACAGTGGTGAACTCAGGACCCTCATCAACTGGTACCATGGTTACACCAGCCACAACAGTAGCCACTGCATCAGTTTGTACTCCTGTCCCTGAAAGGAACTCTCATACCACTGTGGGGCAAATAAGGACAGGGGAAACCATGACAGGGAAACAGTTTGTATTATGTTTTGATAATGAAGGACGGGCAAAAGAAGGAATGAATATCGAGGAGGGTGGGGAGTCATACGTGTTACAGTTTGAAGGGGATGCTTCAGATGAGGCAGGGGACGGAGGAATGGGTGGGGAGGGAAAATCGCTTGTGTTGCAGTTCAAGACAAATGGGCAAGGTGAAGGGGAAAAGGGGGGCGATAAGGGAGGGATGATGTCACTTCTGCGTGAATGGGGTGGGAAAGAGCAGGGAGAGAGACAGACAGGAGAGGAAGGCAGCCAGGGAGAGTCTTTTGTCCTCCATTTCCACACTGAGGCACAGGACGGTGGCCCATCCAGTGCTACCTTCAGCCAAGGGCAAGAAACCAACCTGCAGCTTTCCTGCACACCTACCCAAAGTTTGGTGCCACTCGATGGGCAGGAGGTGGTGTTTGAACTTGGGGGTGAGGCCAAGATGGAGCAGGAAACTGAGGAGGGAATGCAGATGATAGCCCTGATAGAAGGAGAAGGGGGAATACTGGGAGAAGAAGGGGCAGGTTGCAATGCAGCAAGTGGTAGGGTTACTGAGGGCGGGGGAGCCATGGAAAATATATTTCAGCTGGAAAGTGGAGAGGAAATTGTCATAATTGAGGTTAGCACCAGTAGCTTAAGGGAAGGAAGAATGGAGAGAGGAGGAGATGGGGAGATCTCACAAAGTAGTGAAGTGAAGTATGAGAGTGTAACGGCAGAGGCGAAGGAAAAGTCTGTAAAGGAACACAACTCCACAGAAAACACGGAGGCGCAGACAACAGCTGAAGACACAATAAGAAACGGACCCATACCTAATAAAGAGATGCAGTTCTCTAACTAAAAACAGTGTGCATGTTAAAGAAGAAGAAAGCGTGCGTGTGAGTGGACGCCTCACTATTTGTGGGCTCAGTGTGTGTTAGCACTTTAGTCAGTTTGAGTTCTCCCGAGGGAGAACATGCAGTTAGATGAGTAATGTGTTGTAATCCCATGGTGCCACATACTAGAAATGTTATACATTCAAATAGGCTGTACATGGACCTCGGACTATTCCTAAATATATGAGTTTAAATGATACTGTCATTGGCAGTTTGTTTATTAAGTAAATATGTTTTTGTGAATAAATGTTGTACATGGCCCACTTTCTTCACAATGTTAAAAGTAAATAGTAAAGTTAGCTAATTAATAATAAATCTGTTAATACCTTTCATCATTTACCTTTTTTTTTTCTTGTAGTCTTTTTATTTTTAAAAAAAACTTTAAAAACATTCAAAGGTCACAGCGTTTGCAGCGCCGCTTGCTGTTACGTTGCGTTTGCAATTCACGTAGCGTCGTGCGCAGCCTTTGCGCAGTGCGGGTCGCACATACGCAAATGGCGTAGATGGAAACATTGACAACGTGCAACGGGACGTGAGACAGAGTACGTTTGTTTCCAGAATTCCTCCTCTCCGCAAGAAACGACTCTGTGGTCATTAAATCAAACGAGCCAAAACCTACACGGACTTCACATCAAACTGAAAGATACATACAGTGTGTGTCTGCAGTTTTCTGTTTAATCTGAGCTGCGTGCTGCACAAGGTAAGCGGAAACATGGGGGGGAAGGAGCAGGAGCAAGGGGGTCTAAATGTGTCAGGACAGACGGCAGCACTTCGTAATCACCATATAAGGGGTTGAATAAGGTCCTCTCGCTTTCGACTGTACCTTTGAAGATCACTGTTAGACGTGCAGAGGAAAGCTAGACCGGTGTGCATGATACAAGCACAGAGTGATGGTGACACATGCATGCAACAAATCCTCTATAATCCCCATCTGTCTTTGTTGTTTGGAGCCAGCGTGGGAGAGATGTTACATTGCAACTACTGGCTCACTTGTAGGCGAAGTCTATATTGCACAATATGAAAGCTGGAAATACAATGACCCATTGCAATAACAACAACGTGTCTGTCATAGTATAGATAACGCAATACAGCACTAAACCTGTCAGACAGTCTACAGCAGTACGACTCATCTGCATGATTTAGTGTCAAACACCCCAAAGATGCATTTCACTGTCACCTCTTTTACCCCCCCCCAAATGACAACCTTCTGTCCATGTACTCTTCCTTACATGTGTTTTTGTAGGGTCCCTGTGCACACAGTGTGGATGGTGGATAGGCTGTGTGTAGAAACTGTGGCCCAGCAATCCTGCTGTAAGAGCATAACGCCTAAACATGGTGAGGCTGGAGCTGGATCAGGTGGTGATGAGGAGGATGAAGGAGGACGACATAGAGGCGGTCAAAGCCCTCATCAAGGTTTGTTCAATATAATTATGTTTTAGACACGAGAATTTACTCTTGTCCTTGTGCCGATTTAAAAAAACAAAACAACTTGTATCAATGTCTCTCCAGGAGGGCTGTGAGGGAACAGAAAACCGTCTCATCCTGCACATCCTCACTCGTCCGCTCTGCCTCTTCATCCTGGCTGTTTTCTCCTCAATCCTGCGCTGCCTCGTCCATTCCTTTATCCTGGCTCTTGCTATTCCTGTCTTCCTGCTAATTGTCTTTCTCAAGATCACCATGCCGCGGTCCACAGGGGTTCTGGGCAGCAGCCGACCCTCCTGGGACTACGTGGGAAGCAGCTACAGAGGGACGCAGGATGAGACTCTGCAGAATCCCTATTGTAGGATCAGTGGCAAGACACCACTGACTAAAAGGGTGAGTCTACTGGTTTGCTGGAAATTCTCGTTTTTTTTGGATAGTCTTCATTTAATCCTTTTACCGAATGTTGCAGGCAAATAATCAGATATCTTTCACTCAGCCGAGACGCAGAATTGCACCCAAAGAAAAGGACAAAGAGATGTCAACAGAGACGATCACCCCAGAGAGGGAACAGGCAGCGGGGCAGGTCTGGGTGGCGGACTGCGATAGTGACATCATTGGCTGCATCTTCCGGGAAAGCGAGAAGCGAGCAGGCATCGGGAGGATCTGCAGGTGTGTGACGGGCAGCTGGTACCGCAGGGAGGGCCTGGGCCGGCTGCTTGTCCAGAGTCTGGAGCAGAGAGAGAGGGAGAGTGGCGCTCGCAGAGTGTACGCACATGTCCCCTACCCCTCCAAGGTGGGGGAGGTCTTCTTCAGGAAGCTGGGCTATCGGCAATATGGGGAGGGGACTGATGAAGAAGACGATGAGGAGATGAAGCTGGAGACTCCAGAGAGAGGCTTTCTGGGATACCCCCTCACTAAGGTGTTTTTCAAAGACCTGTGACTGAGTGGTGATGGACTCATGGAGAGGAAAGAGAGGCACTGAGCCCAGAAATGGCTAAAAGTGAAGAAGACTTTGGATCTCTGCTGAAGGTGATTGTGTCATTGCTGCAACATGTTTGGATATTCGATTAAGTTCATAATTTATTGAATGTTTGCGTTATTTATGCCAGTATTTATTTACTTTATGTGTTGCCGTTCTGTTTTTAAGTGTATTTTTACCTTTTCATTAAATGAATGATACTTTCTGATGATTCAAAAATGACATCATGAAGCCTGAGTCCTGCTGTTTGTCTCATCCTTTGTAATGAAATTAAATATTTATGTACAATGCGTGTTTCCTAATGTGTTTATGGGGTTCTTTTCTCAAAAACATTCACATTTCAACACAGTAAATAGTGTATGTGTGTGTCTGTGTGACTGAACGCATTTGTTTGTGTGTGAAACGATAGAGATGTGGAGGAGGATGTACAGTTAGTGTATAGGAAGTATGTGTGGTTTTTGTGAATCTGCAGAATTTATTTGCTTTTATCTTTCTGCACTCTTTGGTTGTCGTTGCGCTCCTTCATGTACAGTATGTTGGTCCATGAGTCTGCAAAAACAGTGCTCCCTCCCTTTGCTTCAGCTTTCTTGTTCTTTCATTTTGGTTTCCTTTTTTATATTTTCAGAAAGTCTTTAATGTTGGTGATGGTAGTATGTGTTGGTTATTAACTAAATATTTCAGTGCTGAAACTCACTTACTTTAGTCATTGATTAGCAGGACATTTAAGTAAACAATTAACAAACCTTTTCTGTTACAACCTCTCAAATGTAAGGATTTAATGCTGTTTAAAATTTAATTATAAACTTAATCTTGAACTGTATAAACATCAAGCAATTTTAAATGAGCTAATTAATTCATGATGAAAGTAACTATTAGTTGCAGCCCTAAAATACTGAATTAATTACAAAGAGTGAATTAGAATCACACAAATGAATCCACTTAGTAATTAGTTTTTCAAAACTAGTTTTCATAGCAGATTTTAACAGCACACTAAATATATGCATAGGTATTCTGACTCAAGTATGTGTGCGGTTTGCAGGTGAATGACAGTTTATGTGACTAAGTGGGGAAATGCACACAGACCCAGTCTGAGGCTAACCTTAATATGGTTAGCAGCCCTCACGCTCGCATTGCGCACCTACCTACACTGCTAACCTCAGACGATGTCAGTATAGCATCAACGTGCCACAGATAAACACCACAGGATGTTTGTACAATGTTAACGTGTGAGAGAAAGAGGCATATCTCACCTGATGCGAGGACAAATATAGGCCTATGTTTTACTGCTAAATCATGCAAGCTGTAGTGGAAAATCACAGTCCTTTAATTAACTTTGATGAAAAAGCTGAGACACCCAGTAACATAACTGTCTTGTTACATGCACGAGTAAGTGTGTGGTCAGCCGTTTTTCACCTTGTGAAAGCTGTATTTTTACTGGTGACACTTTTTGGTCATTATCAGGTTGTTTCTTCATGACTGTCAAAGAGCAGACACCTGTTAGTTGGGCCTCTACCCGCCCGATCTGTAGCTATTATTGTTGTCAGGAAACAGATGTGAGTTCACACACTGGAAAGAAAGTCTGTTTGTGACTGTGGTCGCGTGCGTCTGCACGGTATGGCTGTGTGAGTGTTTGAGTGCGCGTGTGCAGGGTGTGGGCGGGTGGGTTTCGGAAAGTATGACTTGGCATTTCCTACACCCGGTTGCTGCCCCTGAGTACGGGTTAAATGCACAGCCATGTCTGGCCATACTGTACAACTCCACCACACACACACACAGACAGACAGACAGACAGACAGACAGACAGACAGACACACAAACACACAGACAGACAGACAGACACACACAGACAGACAGACAGAGCACGAGAGGGCTGGTAGTAATGTGAGCGTCCATGTGTGACTGTGAGATGACCTTGGTCAACTGTGGTCAAAGCCAGAGAGCTGGGTGGGAAGTGGTTACATATAGTTTGGCATTTGATCAGCCTCTTGAAGTCAAGAAAAGACACATGCACACAAGATCAAATGTGCAGAGACATTAGGCTTAGTGCACCGTCAGAGTAATGCAATATGATGTGAGGTCGCTCAGAGCATGCAGACACTTTCACATGAATCACTCTAAATTTTGGGGCACCACACAATCATAGGATATATTAGATAAATTTGTTCCAGATGATGTATAACATATAGACTGTGTTAATGACATGCTCATACAGATGGCTAACACACACATGCGCACATACACACACAGATGAGCTCCAAAAACAGCCACCCTGGGAAACGGTGAATTCCCCAAACCACAGAGTGCATGAGAGGGTGAGGGGAGTCATGGGAAAGCAGGATGCCTGCATGCAGTGCCACTGAGTGAGCAGACTGGGCCAGAGCTAAAACAGACAGAGCAAAGAAAAAGTCGAGAGCAAAATAATACACATCCTGATTTGGCGTGGACGGATGACAGCATCTGATGGTTCAAAGGCTTATGAGTGAGATTTATCCACACACTGTGGTCGGTCAGCTGGCCGGCCGTTTTAGCAGACACGTAGGGTGAGGGAGGTCGATTATAGTTCTGCTCCCAGCCTGACACAGTTTGGGAAAACCCAGATCAGAGGACAAAGTAGGTGTCAGGGCCTCTCCGAGGTCTGGGAACGCCTATGGCTCCACAAAATCTTGGGGCCCCAGAAAAGTGTTGTGACTAGCTAGGTGGAAAAGTTGAATTGCCAGAGGGACTCAGTGGCGATTCCACTATTGATCAAGGTGAGAAGTTATCTGGGAGTTTTTATGATCTGGGAAAACCAAAGTGGAGGGGGGCCAGTGACTGGATGAGTTTTAAGTGTTTGGAAAGTTCCAGCCAGTTGGCTCAGTTTACTGACGTCTGTGAGTAACTCCAAAGGTTACAAACAACGTCAAACACTCCTCCTCTCATGCGTGGTCACTCAGATTAGTTTGTAAAATCTCTGTTGTGTAATCTGCCTCCCCAGTAAGATTCCTTTATTGCCTTGCACCAAAAGAATGGTTTCACCACAGTCATTATGTGAAGTAATGTTAAAGTTTTCAGAACCCATGAAAACATGATGCCATTAAAAGGAATGAGTAATTAATTTATAGCTTTAATTGTTTAGCAGCAAGACAATGCAATCCATCCATCTCTTTTGTATCACGCCCCTGAACGTACTTTTAAAATGTTTTCTGTCCAACCAGAAGCTGCCTCTGTTGTATGCAGGATGTTTATGTTTAGAGGTATATGTTCTCAGTTCCCTCCCTTTAACCCCCTAACACACACACACACTTTCACTCTTTGTCATTTACCTTCATTGATTGCCCACGCCTGACGAGTGATAAAGCAAAGCGCGTTTTTCAAAATGATTACAAAGCTAGACAGGTGAGCAAAATGGATACGTCCTATTTATATGTTGTCTTTCTGTTTGACACATTTATATATATTTCACATGCATACTATTAAATGGAAAAAATTGAATTTTTTACATTTTTTAAAAGTAAATTATGATAGTTTGATACTACTGTAAGATATTCTTCAGTGGAATTCTGTTTCCATAACGATGGCACTGTACCACCTTTGAGTATTTCCAGTTGAGGTTTTAGTATTAATGAGTAATAAACAACTGGCCCGGTTTCGCTAAAAGTTGCGAAACTGAGAGTGACAGAAAGCAGTGAATGTTAGTTGTCTTCTGACTGTCCATCACTTGCATTTGGTTAACCACAAGCTTTACATTAGTTTATTGTGCAAACTTATTTGATTAAAACTTGAATTCCTGTTTTGAGTCATCCGAATAATAATAAGGTAAAATGGTCATTTAATTAGTTTCCTCACCGTATTTTTGTCTCACACTTTCCCGGCATAAAAGCACCGTGTTTGCTGAATAATACTGAGATTATCTGTCCGTCAAGATGTTGGTTCACAAAGCAGCAACACTGGTTACTGATGAAATGTTGACAGATAAATTCTGAGCATGCAGCTTTTGTAAATAGACTTTAAAAATGTTTTCTAAAATATTCAGTAGGTAAGAGATTCTGTTTTGTCTGCACATGTTATTAGCTATAAAAGGCTTTTTTCCCTTTGTTTTAGTGTGCTTTTGCCCCGAAAAAAGTTTATTTACCATTACAAGAACATGCGCTGGGCAAGGGGCCGGCATGAGACATACCTCTGTTTTGTAGTGAAGAGGCGAGTGGGGCCAGACACCTTAACCTTTGACTTTGGACACCTCCGCAATCGCAACGGCTGCCATGTAGAGGTAAGTAATGCGGGTCGAGATGGGGAAGCATATGAGAAGTCTGTTCAGGAGAAAAGACAAAAAATAGGGATTATTTTATCCCTCTTATTTTCTCCATTCTCCTGTTTCTCCATAGCTGCTGTTCCTGCGCTATCTGGGAGCCTTGTGCCCTGGTTTGTGGGGGTATGGAGGTACTGGAGAGAAGAGGCTCAGTTACTCCATCACCTGGTTCTGCTCCTGGTCTCCCTGCTCCAACTGCTCCATGAGACTGTCCCAGTTCCTCAGCCAGACGCCCAACCTTCGCCTCAGGATCTTTGTCTCTCGCCTTTACTTTTGTGACATGGAGGATAGCCGTGAAAGAGAAGGCCTAAGAATGCTGAAAAAAGCAGGCGTGCAGATCACAGTCATGACTTACAAAGGTGGGGGAATAAATCTGAAGAGATATATGTAAATAAATATATTAGTATCGCTTTCTGGATGTCAACAACAATGATTATTGTTTTCCTGTTTCTTCAGATTTCTTCTATTGCTGGCAAACCTTTGTGGCTCGTAAGCAGAGTAACTTCAAGGCCTGGGACGAGCTGCACCGAAACTCTGTTCGCCTTGCCAGAAAACTCGAACGCATCCTTCAGGTAGAAGTTTTACCATGCTGCGTGTTTTGTCTTCAGCCAAAGGGATTAGATCAAAACCAATAATCATATGTTTCCTTTCCTCCTCAGCCCTGTGAAACAGAAGATTTAAGAGATGCCTTCAAGCTTCTTGGACTGTGAAACTATCCCCTGGTGTTACCATTAAGTCTATAGAGAAACATACATGTAGGTGTTGGTCCATCACTACAACCGCTAAACTGAGAATAAGAAAAAACTGAGAAAAAACTGCTTTCATGTTGTGGCAAGGCTTGTGACATTAGGTAGCTGCTGCTTGTAGTTTCTGTAACAATATGATAATGTAAAATAAAATACACTGAAATGTTGCCCTGTGTTATTGATGTTAAGTTATGGACTTGCAGTGATTGTTAGCCTAAAATATATTGTAGATCTAACTGGAGATGTACACAGCCACTTTAACAGCTTGTAGTTATTATTATTATAGAGCAAATTAAACAGGGTATTGCAATGATACATTACTGCACTTGTTAAGTAATAAAAGTCAAACCACAAAACTTTTTGTTACCCTTCCTGTCTGGTAAATACTCACTTCTTTCAAACTCCACACCCCAGTTTGTAATGTTGTGGTAATGTAGGCTTTGTGTAAACGTGTAGTCAGCCAGTGTAATGACAGAGAGTAATTTCCCTTGACTTTAAACTGGTTCAGAAGTATTCTCCATAATGAGTAAACTGACCTTTAAAGGACCAGTAGGATTTAGTGGCATTTGGATTGCAACTAACTGAACACCACTCGCATCTGTATTTGACCAAAATGAGAATGAGAAAGTGTGTAGGAGAAACTATGGTGGCAAAAAAAATGCTAAAGGCCCTATCTGCAGCCAGTGTTTGGTTTGTCTGCTCTGGGCTACTGTAGAAATATGGTGGGTCAACATGGTGGACAACATGGAAGGCTCATTTTAAAGTGAAAAAAATGATTATACACTAATGAAAACATACCAATAAATATAATTCACCATTTCTGCCAGTAGATCCTCCTAAATGTTACTGGACCTCAGTGGCGGTCCTTCCTACAGGCGACATAGGCGCTTGCCTAGGGCGCCACCGAGTGAGGGGCACCAAATATGCGGCGAGAAAAAATAATTAAAATTATAATGTCTAATTTTTTCAACAGTTTTTGCCATC
>NW_023339807.1:16637438-16662383 GCF_004916995.1 Morone saxatilis | reverse complement strand
GCATTTAAGTTGACATTGAATTGTTTACCCCATTTTCTATTGGCTGGTGCTCCAACCTGACCCACTACAGCGACCAAACAGTAGCACAGGCCTCAGATCCCTTCAGACCCATGATTGGTTAACCAGTGACCATATGTATAGTGAGTAAGGGTGATGATGTAATACAGCAGCCTTAGGTCTCAGCACAAATGACCGCCTGATGCCTTAGTCACGTTCCTCTTCGCGTAGACAGTAACCCGACGCAGAGCGAGAGTGTGTGAGACTGTGAGACGAGTCATAACAATAACACACAAATCTCAACATCAGCCTCAATAAACCGCCGTCACCACTTCACCTACGCCGCTCTGTCTCCTCTGTGTTTGTGTCCCAGGGCTGCCGATTGGAAGCTGGACGCTCCTGACTGGACGGGACGCATGCGTGTGACGGCCCGGGGCAATGTGGCCTACGTGAAACTGGAAGACAAAATCTCTGGTGAGAGAGAGAGGACAGCAGACAGGACAGTTGCCGTTGTTTACCGGCACTGCCGCTGTTGTAAATCATTTCGCTGTGTATTGTCCTTGAATGCCATCAACCCCCCCTTCTTCCTCTCTGTTACTCGTCTATTACAAGGTGACCCAGCCCACGTCCAAGCCGCTTATTCAAGCAGACAGGCTGATGATATTTCCGTCTCCTTCTGCGCATCCCTGTCGTCCTCAGATTGTACCTTAAATTGGCCTGTTTAACAAGACTAGAATCCACCTTACATGTTTTATTCTTACACAGGAAAAAACATTTAATTGTCTATTTTAAATCTGAAAGTTTCTTAGTTGAGTTTTGGCTTGGTGACTGGAGCCTTTTGCCAGATCGATAAATGAACACATGTCTTTTGTTTTAACCTGCAGGGGAGCTCTTTGCCCAAGCGCCATTGGACGAGTACCCTGGCATCGCAATGGAGACGGTCAGTGACTCGAGCCGTTACTTTGTGCTCCGCATCCAGGATGACAACGGTGGGTAAACGGTTTGTCGTTAAGCCATAAACATTCAGTAAATGTGCTCATAATTTAGAGGACAATGATCCGAAGCACAGGCACGTAGGTATTTTTACAGTTTATTGAGACGCTCGTAGGTTTAGTATGTACTACCTTGCCAATCCTTTACCAACCCTTGATTGTTGTGTTCATTTAGGGCGCAGTGCGTTCATAGGCATTGGGTTTGGAGACCGAGGCGATGCCTTTGACTTCAACGTTGCACTTCAGGACCACTTCAAGTATGCAGCTGCTTCCTAGTGTGTCATGAATCAAAGCTAATTCAGGAGTGATTTATTGAACTATCTTTCATCCGTTTGTTTGTCTCCCTCCCTCCAGGTGGGTGAAACAGGAAACTGAATTTATTAGGCAGGCGCAGGCTCCAGACTCTACTCCTAAACTAGACCTGGGCTTCAAAGAAGGACAGACCATTACTCTCAATATTGGGGTAACCTTATTTTCATTAAATGTAAGCTTTGAGGAGTAGGAACCCCCAAATGTATGCTACGATTTAAGATGAAACCATGTGACAGTGGAGAATGAATTTGTGATCAGGGTTTAACTTTGAGTCTAAAACTCAGACCACCCTTCGGCTTTGTTGACAAGCAATCTGTAAACTCACCCAGTTTCTGTTTCTCCTCATTAAATATTTTTTTCCAGCAATCAAAAAAGAAGGACAGGTCTCGTCCGCAGAGTTCAGGTGGCTTTGGGCTTCTGCCACCTCCACCTGGGGGCAAGTTAGCTCCACCCCCATCATCCAGATCTACCAATCATAACACACAACCGTCTGCAGGAGGAAGTGACACTGGTAGGTGTAACACTACAGTGCGGGGAGATGGAGAGAGCATGCACCTACTTGAGTTGCGGTCTGTCTCGTGTTTTGTTTTCTCATAATCTGGATAATAAACACGTCGTGATCTCGATCTGTAATCACCAAATAATTATTAATCACGAGAAAACTATTTGATAGCTTGTTGCATCAAGATCACACAATAATAAATGTGTATAAAGATTATGAGAAGTAGGAAAAATGATGCAGGTCTTGATCCTAAAGAGTGTTATGTTGACATCAGAAAATGTATTCCTCAAGATCACGAGAACAGAGAAATTGGAGATAAATTGTTGTTCTTTTAGTGAACATATCTATGGTTAAACATTGTACTCACCTCTGTTACCATAGAGACAGTCGTATAAAGCAGAGGAAAGTTAGTCCGTCGTTGAAAGCTTGTATTTCCTTGGCCCCACTGGGATCTGTTGTAAAGCTGTTCCCAGTGGAGCACTTGTATCCAGTCTTTACTGTCAAAGTGTTGAGTGCAATGTTATGTTGAGCTGCAGGAATACTAGCCAAAACTGTGAGGTAGACTCCAGTTGGAAAATACAGGAATTTATTTTATTCTGCTTAAAAGAAAATGATGGTTGCTCCTCTCCTTTCTGGCCCTCCGTAGTATAGATGTGTTTATTCTGCAAATCACATCATCTTCTAACTAAGAAGTGTCATATTCGTCCACGTGCATGCTAACTAACCTTGCACATCGTTTCGGTTTCACGTGTTGAGGTTTGTCTCAGATGTCTGCAGCCATTTGAATACAATGGAGGTGAATGGAAGTTTGGTTGTGATGCTTAAAATATGGAAAACACATTTGAAAACTTCAGCAGCAGTTTATCTTTCCACAAATGTTTTCAGTTTTCATTGGATCCACTCTCTACCAAAGAAATAGTCCAGAAGAAACAACAAGGTGTGTGGATTATCCAGAGTAAATGGGAGACTGTTTGATTGCCTCGGTTGTAATGTCTTCAGTGCTTTGAGCAGCACAAATGAAGTTCTATTAGCCTCCATTGTGTTTGGGGGGTAGCGGAAGTTTCTGAGGTTGATATCTCAAAACCTCAGCATATAATACTGAAAGTATCTGCATGGCTTCATACCAGTAGGGTAAGTTACATTTGTATGAATCAGCCCTTTAGCTAAAAACAGTCTTCAGACTTCATAGCAGGTGACCAGATTTTCTTGCTATCTATTAGTAGAATTCACAATACATTTCTTTAAATGCTGAATTCTCAGTCTGATTAGAAACAACATCAAAAATCTATATTTGTGTTACTTTGACAGAGGTGCATTATGTTTCTGTTTTATTTTTTTAACCACCAGGTTTTTTGCTAGACCTGGACTCCAGTAACTCCAACTCAGCGGCTCCATTCGACCCCGCCACCACAGCCAGCTCTGACCTGTGGGGAGACTTTGACTCTGTATCCCCAAAGTGAGGAGAGATTGATTTTGTTTTTCTCCCTTTTATCTCTCTGTAAATTTATGCAGCACTTTTTTGCAAGTTTATTTTCCCCATTATGGGGTCCCGTATCTCTCCCTGCCAAGCAGGGTAACCCCCTGTACTAGTAAGTTTTGTTTTAGCTCAGTTCCTAATGGCTTCTGTTCTTAGCCAGAGATGCACCCAGACCTCACAGTCTAGTCTTAATTTAAAAGATTTAGAACTATAAGCCATCTCCGCATACTTTCCCTCCCCCTCCTCATGGGGATGCTCTTGCTTTACTCCTTCTAGATATCCACTGTAGCTCTCTAGTTTACATTCCCCTGTTTGAATTCTGCCTTGTCCCTCTTTCTCCTCCTCTCAGTGTTTTATTTGCTAATTTCTCTATTAGAGTATACATATTAAAAGTATGACTAAGGGAGACATAATCATAAACATCTGATGATGAAATCTAGTAAAATATTATAATGAATGAATTTTATGTACAGAGAATATTTATTTTAAATGTATATATTGTCAGTAGTTTGTAATTATTGTCATTGGTGTTGTCACCTGTACGTACTGTAGCTTATTTCTCCTCCAAGTCCCTAGCAGTGGGACTGACTATATGCACTGACTGGCAGTCTAGTCTGTCTATGTAGTTAGTAATGCATAAAATCTGAATTTAACACAGGGATTGTTCAAATCTTAGACTTAGGTTATAGTGAAGTTTACCATAAAATGATTTAACTTGAAAGAAATATGTTAAGCTGTAGCTGATTTACAGAATTGTTGTGCTCTCTAACACTCTCTAGTGGGCTCTTGTGACTCTACAGCATCCTTTTTGAGAGAGATGTCAAATTGAGCTGCAGCTGTTGAACACATATTTCACTGGGGATGGGTCCTGGGCACAGTTTGCATTATTTTAACTGTAGATCAGTACAAAGAGACAGGGTAAGTAGGAATGTTGGATGCGATTGGGTGTTACCAAAAGAAAGAGAGGCATCAAGTGCTTTTATCTTTGCCTCAAGGGAAAATAGAGATGATTTAGTCCATGTTATGTCATCTCTACTCAGCACAGCTGTTAAAGCTGTGACTGGTGAGTCATTTAGGTCACGACCCCGCTCCTGCTCGATGAATAAGTCTGTTTCTGCACCGTCCCGGCTGTCTTGGGAGAGCTTTATCTCCTCAATTCCTTACGAGGAGGTGATCAGGTCGTAGACCTCAACTGCAGCATGTTGTACTGTGCAATTGAGTTTTAACTGTGAACTTCAATTCCATGTTATGGTGTGATGTTATTAATGGTATTCTGATGCAGATAAATGCGATGTGGGACCAAGCTGGTCTGTGTTTGATGCAGTGTTTTTGTTGTGATATTGTTACATAGCGAGAGATGGATTATGTTGCACTGGTATCACATGCACATGTGTTGTGACCATTGACAGTATATATAGGTTGTGACAGACGACAAGTGGTGTGATGGTGGATGATGATTGGAGCACAGAGAGATTGTGTGAGTGTAAAGCCCTAACAATGTTTGTCAGTGTTTACTGTTTAAATTATATGCATCTCTCCCAAATGTTACTTGTTATTCAAACTGTATATGTGTATGGAAATGTATATGGAAATGAATATGCAAAGAAAAACATAAAGATATCACTCTATGACCATAATGTTTATTTGTTTTTGTGTTTTTTTTCCTCCTAAATCAACAGAGTGAAAAAGAACAAACCAACGGAGAATTAACTTGTGAACAAATGTAGTTTTATTTTCTTGGATACAATAGTGCACGTAATACGGGATTGTGAATGAGTACCTTACAATCCAAAACAGAGTGGGTCTTTCTTTGTACAATGAAATGACTCAGTGCTGCTATAGGCCCATTACTACAGTACCTTAAATGGGTCGTAAACCATGGAAGACATGATCTGTGTCTAACAACACACAGACGAAATGAGCACACGTTCAGCGTTCACACACAAAAGACTAATACATAAAGATAGATATGACTCAGCTCACTTGTGTGTATGTGTGAAAGAGAAAGAACGAGACCCCCAGGTGTTGAGTGGTGGATTTATGGTGTTATGGGCTGTTTTTATGACAACGCTTCTGGTTTTGGTCTCTGAGGGGCTCCATCCTCACCGGTGGCCACATCAGGCCTTGTTTGCCCAGGTTTTGGGGTTGCTACGGCGATTGCGACAGCGTTTCCTATTAGATGACCTCTCGACACGCCTGGGCCACCCGGACAACTCTCTGCACAGTTCGGCTGTAACGTGCGAAAGACACAGATTTGTGTTAATGCGCGATCACGCACTCAACATCATGTTTGTTTGACTTGAGAGTGTCTCACCTTTCAGAAACTCATCCTGCTGGCATACTGTCCTCATGCAGATCTCATTGTTGATCACATAGACACGAGGAAGGCTGTATCAGAAATATAATAGCATCATGAGTATTGTTAAAGAACTGTAGTAGTGATACAGTTTGAGTAACTAACAGTAGGCTAACTAAAACATTTAAAGACTGATCTTACCAGTAGTGGAACATCAGGTTGAGGTACTCACTCAAAGTATTTACAATTTGTTTTAGTTTTTTTCACTCCACTGTATTTATCTGCATGTAGATATTGTTGCTTTAATGATTTACAGACAAAATATGGTTAGTTTATGGGGAATTTGTAAGATTGAATTGACCAACAGTAAATAAAGTAGTGAAAATTAGCTCCACCTGGACCAGTTACAGCATTCAAATGTTGCTTGATGCATCCATCATAATCCAAAAATAAAATTTTTACTATCAAAACCCCCAACTGGGGATATTCTGCTGCATAATGAGTACTTTAAGTTGTAGTACATTTAGTTGTTAATTACTTTAATGAAGACCCTAATTCAGGTTCTTATCCTGAGCAACAGAGTCTGACATGAACTCACTGTTTTCTTCAGTTACAGTTTTTGGTTGTTTCACATGAGAGATTTCTGCATTTCTGCTTTTGTCTTTGCTGTTCTCACTGTTTCCAAGTGCGTGACGGCTCAGTTGGAAATAGGTTATGTTACATACATCTGTGCACCAATCCGAGTTCAGCAACATTTGAATCCAAATCTGATGACAGTTGAGTTTCCTTCAGGTTGACAGGCAAAATGTGATCAAACCACACCCACACAGTCCTGATGAAGCAGATTAGTGTTAAATTCACAATAACCCAATAAGGATGTGTTTGATGTGCTCATTTAGTCATGAATATTCAATGTCATAGACAAAAACTCAGGGGGCTTTAAATTAGATTACATGTGTACATGAGTATTTTTATATTGTGGTGTCACTGCTTTCACAGTAAAGGGTCTGAGTGCTTATTCCACTTCTGATCTCTGCAATACGTCATGTGCGCTCAAGAAATGATCACAGATGACGCTATGCACTTAGACATTCACAGCTAAATTCAAAAAGATCACCTGTAGAGACAAAGACCACCAATACATCTCTTGATGGGCCGGTGAACTGAGTACATCCTGGTGCAAGGATACATCTCCTCCCTACAGTCTGCAGAGACAGAAGATACATGACATATTGAAATTGGATCCGTCACAATGACGAGATGAAGCTCACAAAACGTTGTGCCAGCAGTTTGCGGGGGCCTCCTGAGAAGCAGTTCAGAGGTCATCTTCAATCTGCTGTCACTCACTTGCTGGCAAGGTGCCTGCAGGTGCCTCAGTGCTCTCTAGAAACAAGGAAAGGAAAACACAATAAGATTGGGAACAGATCCCACCAGTGACCCATTGCAGTGACTCACAGACGGACAGATGTCATGCAACATAACTCGTCCTGATCAAAAGTGTGACTTATGAGGAGAAGAACATTACCATCCTGCTGGGTTTGGGCTACAGCTGTGAGCGCTGTGGAACAGAAACCACATGAGGGGAGTGTTTCGCGGCATAAAAACAAACACACAGCGACTCAACCATAATTAAACAAGATGATTTGTGTGTTCTGTTTGGCAGCGTTACCGTGGAAACTGCAGAGGAGCAGGACCACTGGAAAGCTGCCCATTCCTTCAACTTGTAAGAGGTTAGCTTTACGAGCTGGAGGAAACCGAAGAGGAAAAGAGTCAGGGTGATTTAACAGAGTGGAACTGTTCAATATCCTCACTCAACATTTTTGTGCTGTTTATGTTTCCTTTAATCTCATTGCATATAAATGCTCCCAACGTTCCAGGCCACTGTAATGTTTTCCCCAAAGCTTCACTCCAGCTAAAAACACAGAGCGTAGTGCTGTGTTTTGGTTAACAGACAAGTTGTCATCGTTATAGAAGAGTGCCTGATGTCATTTTGCTGTGGAATAATCTGTTATACAGTATATTCGTGTATACTTTGGACTGCTTGTAAACAACTAGATAAAAGTGGCAGTGGAGCAACTATTAAAAAAAAAACTTTTAAATGACACTTTCTACCTGTGAAAATGTGTTTTTCTTCTTTCACTCACTCCTTTTCCTGCTTTTTCTCCTTCTCTCCCGCCCTGCATCATTCCTCTCGTGATGTGTCAGTGTAACTTTGGAGTCCAAGACGTGAGTTCTCTCAAAAGAATGTGTTTTTTTTGTGTGTGCCCTATTTGAGCACCCCTCCGCCCCTCCTCTGTTACAGTCGCACATTCTTTTCCAGCTTTCTTTTCATAGGACATATCACTGCTTTCCAACTGTACGATCAACACTAACCCCCTTTTGAGCATCACAATTTTGTCACAAGTTGTGTCTTTTCTGCTCCGATAATCCCAGAGTCATACATTCACACAATTGCTGAATTGAAAACTCTGGATTGTCCGGGTTTAGCTCCGTGCATGCCTCTGTTGATCTGTTTGTGAGAGTGACATGTTTTTCCCTTTTTGTACTTCCTAAACTCTGTATGCAACCACTCATCGCATAGCAATAAAATCTTAATACTGAAGTGAATCAGTTAATCAGCCAAGCATTCACTCTTCACATTTCATGTTTAGATCTAATCATTAGGAAATATCCTTCCATTAATATATTTGGATGTGAGATATCCTGCATGTGCAGATGCTCCTCTGTGCACTTCCTACAGTATGTGTTAAAATCAGGTGAAAAAGAAAACATAATTAACTTGTACTCACAACTTTTGCTGTCGTCCACAACTGCTTTAGTTTTATGAATCTTTTGTCTTCCCTTCTTTCCCCTCCTTCCCTCTCCTCCCTCCTCCTCCTCCCCCTCCCCTAACCATCATAGTTCTTTTGCTTTTTTACTTTTTTTCCTGCCCCAATTCGGTATAGAAAAATAAATAAATTACAATCTGATGTCTTCCATGAAAAGTTTGTCCCTTTGGTTCACACACACCTTTTTCTTTTCATCTTGAGCTAGACAAATGTACAGTTCATGTTGGGGTCACCACACAAAGCAAAACATTCAGACTTTACATTAAATGTCTAAAGGCACACACAGGACCAAAGACTTTTATTGACCTTAATTACTCTCTTTAAATAGTTCTCGAAGTCTTTGTAAACACATATGTAAAGATACCACTGACTGTATTTAAGATATTGAGGTCAGAAATGCAGGTTTGTCTGACTATTTTCTACTCTTGTTGTAAGAGCATGTATTTTTCTTTTTCCCAGCAAGTTACGTTTCTCCTGGAATCTGCTTGGATTTGTTGGCGTATTAATGGAGAATATGAAATTTGAAATGAATGAATTAATCAGAGGCATCCAACCACAGTGGGCCTCAAATTTCACTTTTGCGCTACTTAATATAACCTGCAGATGGAGCAGTGCACATAGAATATGGTCTTCAGGTTCTGATGCCAGGGTTAATTAAAAAAAGTTGGTGAATTGGTGAATTGATACAGTTAATATTATCAAGTGAGTTAAAGTCTTTGATTATCACTTAGACTACTGTAATGTGAGTTAAACAAAAGATGACCTAACCCAGGTAATCCCTGCAGTTATAATCAGTGACAGCCAATGTTTCACTCCCCTAATTGATTAGTTGGTCACTAGAACATTTCTAAAGATGTTTAAAACACCAAATATTTTCTCCCCTCAGTTTTATATCACTGCAAACTGAATATCTTTGTGTTTGGGGGAAAAAAGAGACAATTGAAGAGGTCACCTTGGGTTCTAGGAAATTGTGATGGGTATGTGTTTCTATTTTCTGACATTTTATAGAGTAAACTATTAATCAGTTAATTGAAAAAGTTGCTTTCGCAGTTTACAAGAATAAATCTTGCTCGTTTTGTTCTTATTTTGAGAATGCATATCTTTGAGGGAACGTGGTTAAAACACAAGTTAAAGAAGGCGAAATGTAGAAGGAGACCTCATCTGCTTTTATAGGCCTATATTTTATATTTGTAAAATAAGCACATTATACAAGATTACATTTCTCTGCATACGTATTTGCTCAGTTGACCTAACTGGATCATAAGAAAGACTGTGATCCTTGATAAGCCCAAGGTATTTACACTCTGTCTCTCAACTTACTAACTTACATAATGTCTACATTTCATTGTTGTCTCTCAAGACTATGTCTGAAAGGACAAGAAATAGATGCGGCACAATAACTTGCAAAATGGCATCATATTAAATCTCACACAATTCAATTGATGAACGTCAGCATTAGAGTATAAAGGATTTTAACCAATTTCATAGACAGTTTATGTGTGCATGTATACATAATTATACACGTGTCTGTCATCATTAACCTCCAATTCCTTCATGATAAGTTTATATAACCTGTCCTTTAAATATCCCAAGTGGTTATCTGTGCAAAGATGAAAGTGACTATCAAGGCCTTAGTTCTTGACCCTTTGTCTCAGGGGCTCTTTGTGTTGAAAAGATGCCTTTTCATTGGGAATGGGAGCTGCATTGGGAGGGAAACTTGACTCTGCAATGGCTTCAATGGACTTGACTAATATAAATATTGCTATGCATACCACTGAAGTCACACACGGCAAAACTCTCACTGGCGTAGTCGGTACAAGAGGGAGACACTCATCATCCCCTTGACATATCGGGACTACACGGACTCCAGGGTGTGTGCCGGTAGGGTGGCCCTAACAAGGTCGACTGGGCAAGCCCGATGACAGCTTGACAGATGGAGGCAGTGTAAGCAAAAGGGAGGAGGAGAGGAGCCAAGAGGGACGATCAATCCTTTGAACACATCAACCTGCCACTCTTCTAACGCTGCTCCGACGTGAGGGGAAAGCAGAGCTGAGAGGGGCACACGCACACATGAAGAAAGAGAGGAAATGCAAGAGTGGAGTAAAAGAGTCAGGTGGTGGGGGAGCGAGAAAGCAACACAGAATGGTTAACAGCAAACATGCCAGATAGTAAACACATGATAATCTCCCAACTTGTTTATTAGTTGGATGCCGATACATGAGGCATGCCAGCTCTACAGCACAGTATGCTCTCTCACCAACCTCCTACTGACCCAACACACTCCTCCTTCACTCTGCTTCTCTCTTACTGTCTCTGCATTTCAACCAGCTGACATTTTTCATGTACTATTTCCAATGCAAGACGTTTGAAGTAGTAAGGACTGACCAAAATATCTTCACAATGTAGAAATGTCCACACTGTGTTTTAAAACTTAAAGATAGCAATTCAAGCGCGCACACAAATACACACAAACACGGCAGCAAATGAACTCTCCCATTAGCACATTGCAGTTCTCAGTAACTGCTCACTCCCGACATACTACAAACTAGATCCAGTGTTTCCAATCAACACTTCTCGCCCAGCAAAAGTGATAATTTGAGGCTCTTCTAGAGAATCAATATCATCCCTCTCAGTGCTGGTTAAGCAATTAAAGTAATCGAACCTTAACAAGCAGCCAGGTAACAGAGAAGGCTGTGGGTGTGGGGGGGATCAAGGCCACGATGAAGTGTTTTGATTCACTGTGGGGATACATTTCAGACATTTGGCCATATGAACTTTTTATTTGCTCCACTCTCACATCATAAATCTGGCTCTTATACCAGCGTCTGTCTTTGCAGCTATCATTCTCACATCATGTGACATCTTTTATCAGATATCTGTCTAAATATCTATTACATCTAACGTCATTTTCCAGCTGGTCTCCTCGTCCTTCATCCATGTGGCCCATAAACATATGAATAAAAGAACATGAAACTCTCGCTCTCTAAAGACAGAAACAAGGTAACTAATGGTAGATATGAAATATACATTTTGAAGACGCTTTATCGGCAGTGAATGTGGCACCATGCAGACCTTCTAGAAGTTTAAACTTTTGTGCCAAAGTCAGCTTCATTCATTAGTGGTAGCATGAAATACGATTCTCGCTGACATTATAAATCTAAATCCGATGTTCTCGGGTTTCGAGAGTGGGCAGTGTGTCTTTCATCTTCACAAATGTTTAAAGGTCTGCCGTGACTTGGAAGAACAAACAAGATTTAAAGTCAAAAGACCCCTCTGACATTGCATTTGGATATTAGTTAGGACCGGCAGCACACATATATAATTGTCCTTGTTTTTCCTGTATTCATCATCCCTGCTCTCTGTCCTCATGGACTTCGAACAGCTTTGCACCTCGATTAGCATCTTTGTGTTGGCACTCTATTGTCTCTGTGGTGCGCACCATGTGTTTCCATTTGTCAGACTGTGGTCCTCCATTAACCCCCCACCCAAGTGTCACATGAGCCTTGTTTGTCTGTTTCCCAGAAAACAGCACATCCCAAACAACTGTTACTAGAGGAGATTTCAAGTGTTTTAATGTAAACATACTGTACTATGAGACACAGCTAAATAAGTAGTTGTTGGTTCATGTTACTGGCGACATTTCTATCCCATGCCCCGTGTCCCACATTTTGATTGGCTCTAGTTTTCAAATGTTAAACCACTCTATGACAGGTGCTTTTCTAAAATCAATTGTATCCATTAGTTATGAAGAAAGCAGGGCAGGCTGTCATCACAGGGCTGTGTTTGATATCAATCAAGTGCAGATTAATCTGTCCCTGTCCTTGCTACGCCACGGCCAGCATGGAACATTTTGAGTCACCACAAAGTCACAAGCTATGCAGATTTAGACGGAATATGATGGAAAATACCACAAAGAAAAGGAAATACAGTTATAAGAAAGAAGCCGGTGCACGCTTCCTTTTATGTTTACTGTATTTACTCTGCATGGAAGTGGAGAAAGTTGCATTAAAGTACTTCATATGCTAAAGACCCAACCTGTAACCTAACCTGCATAACATTGTCTATTGTCTGCTACTTAATCAACCAAAGCTTAGATATGTTACAAGCTAAGGGGCAGAATAGAAATGTTTACTTTTTCGGAATTGATCACTTTACAGAATTGATCCCACATTGTCCCTCACAAAAAAAATCGTTGTCCCACATTTGAATTGTTGTGATCTAGTCACCCGGTCCAGGGAGGGACTGACTGAAAGGGAGCCAGCCACCATGGTTGCATAAAGTAGAAATGATCACAGAAGCAAAGATGAAAGACAAAGACAAGGCCCAAGTGGCATGAGAGGAGCAACGCAAGGGAAAAGTAATCAGCAAGAGGGCCGGAGATAAAAACAGAGCAGAGACGAGGGAGTTAACAGGCAAGATGGGTCAGAGTGTTCCATCAGATTGTGCTGTTACAGGCCTGCGGGCGCCAAGGCAGCCTGACTTTTGCATTTGGAGGGCTGTGGAGTGCAGATAGTCAGGGGGAGGTGATGATGTGCACGGTGTGTAAATAGATGGGTCTGGGGTCTATTTATAAATCCATCTGGAGTGGCCCTTAGCAGGGGTTAGCACAGTCACTACTGACATACACACACAACTGCACTGCACATTAGCAGCTTGCTACCAACAGGGATCCACTCCAAACTGAAACTGAGATATTGTGCACGTTGCACAAGCAACAGTGAACATGATTTTCTTTCCTTTCAATTATAGCAGTAGAGGTAAACCCAACTCCATTTGTTGTGAGCAATAGTTCATTTTGAAGGTGTACTTTATTATTTTATTGCTGCTAAGTTCTTTGCATCTAAAGTGGTAGACAGTTGTTAACATCGTAGCAGGATTCAGTGGTGGCACAGGGGTGCATAGTGGCTGCAAGCAATGCCAAAGCATTCTCTTTGGGGCTCAGTAATAGGAATGCAGGTGATTTTTCAACCAGTTATTGTCCTCTGTGACAGATGTAGGACAAATATCTCCTGGAACAATATGGAGGTCAACCTGCCATGTGCCTTCATTTCACATGAGGTTTGTTTTACTGTCAACATGTCAATCAATCATGTATCCAAGCACAGTGTAATATATTAAATAAAGATAATTTTGGGTTCAAGTAATTGGCAGTGTGAATAAATGTCACAGCTCTCCTGCTGCAGGTAGTATGTCTGGGGTTTGCATCACGCACACTTGGAAGAAGATCATGCTGGTATCACTATCTGGTTGTATTGTTCAGTCCAATTTTAGATGTGCTCCTTGTGTTCAACAGCACCTGTTGCCTCACCACGTCAAAGATGTCATCATAGGTATACCTTTCCAGAGTCTCCTGTAAAGGTTTTATAAGTTCTCTATGATTATATATAAATAATTGATTCTTTATTTCATTATTTACACATAACTAAAAAGTAAATTATGTTAAAAGTTTCTTTATTAATTAAAGTGTTGGTTAAAAAACACAGCAGGTAATGTTGGAAGGAAACTATACTGATACATCAAGCAAATGTTTCTTATTTATAGGATATGATATATTATATATTTATGTATGGGCAGTTGTATTAGAATTCATTATTAAATTCATTATTACAACATTATTAAATCATTTATTTGGTTTACTAAGTTTATCTTTACATTATTAGGTTTATTAGTACAATTATATTCCAACTTTTTTAACCTTTAATTTGTTGAAAGATTAAAATATCCTGATCTCCTCCTATGCACCATCAGAAACACTGATATTTCAGTCAAAAGCAATCAGGGACCCTGAGGTGAGGTTGTGTGACAATAGCCGAGAAGCAGCAGTAGGAGTTGTCCTTGCAGTAGAGCATTATGGTGTTTTCAAAGGCTCATCTTCAGATTTACAACTGTATATGAACCAAAAGTGCCATTTTAAAACACAATTTGTCTTAATTGTGTAATTTTGCACCATTTAAATAAAATGGACTTGACTTTAAATGATGCTGTATGTGTAACTTATGAACTGTGTCTCATGAGAAGTTCAGACAAATACAAGGAGTTTATTTTATTTAGACAACTATTCCAATACAGATTTTTAAAGGCACTATTATACAACTTGTAGTTTCAAACATCAAACATTTCTTATTATCGGCAGACTCTTCTCAATAAGGCACACACACATACATACACACATACACACTGGACTATATACAACAATGAAAGTAACTGTAACTTTACTAAGGATATTTATAAAAAATATGAAAATATAGCACCTTATAAAGTTTATGTTTGTATCAGACTTAATCTATAATCATACACATTGCAGCATAATACCAAACATGTTATATTCATTTGAAACAATTTTATAAAGACAAAGCTTATCTCTCCCCTCTTCCTTCCCTCACCAGCTCCTCCGCTACCCCACCTCCCTCTCTTATTTTTCTGGCCTCATTCTCTGCCTCGTCTGCCTTCCTCTTCTCTTCTCTCTCTGTCTCCATCAGCCACGGCCCTCCCAGGTAGCTCAGGATCTCCTCTGGATTCCCTCTGTGTTTAGGCTCAGGGTGGAGCAGTTCTTTCAAAAGAGTCATCACTAGTGGGCTGAGGCCCTCGAACTGTGAAGGAGGAGGGTTGTCCCTTTGGTTTTCATTCATGATTGTGTAACTGTCTATTACCTTCTCACCAATCCACTCAACGTCCCTGATATTCTCCTCTTTTTCAGCCTCACGGTTGAACCACTCCTTGTATCTGCGGTAGCCACGGTCATCACTGGTGCTCTCCTCCCAGGGAAAGCAGCCAGTTAAGAGGCAGTAGACGAGTACACCAAGGGCCCAGCTGTCCATACTGGGCTCCACTGTTATCCAAATGTCCTCCATCTCTTCTTCATTCCCCTCACACACCCTCCTCTCCATCTCCCTCTCGGCTTCTTTGACAGGTTCCACCTCAGGAGTACAGAAGGGCGACTCGTACCAGACAGCACGAACAGTGGAGCCGATGGCCCGGGTGAGGCCAAAGTCACCCAGTTTGACCCAGCGACAGGAACTGTCACACAGGAAGATATTCTCAGGTTTGATGTCACGGTGGACGAAGCCCAGGGAGTGGAGATGTGTAACAGCTCCGCTCAGCTGGGACATCACCCTCTGGACACGCTCTTCATCCAGCCCAACCTGAAAGAGAAAGACCAAAAAACATACTCTCTTTAATTTAATTTCATAGGAGATTAAAAAGAGTCTGGTTAACACTGCAACGCTGGCACAAAGACAAACAACATCTGCGTCACCAGAATGGTTTATGACGCTCTTGGAAGCCCCTGCTTTACTTCATGTACCTCCACTTCATTCAGTGAGAGCAGGGTGCCCTTATACTTATCACTACTCTATTACTGGCAGTGACACAGACACAGAAGAGGGCGAACTGGAAGCTCTTTATCATGCAGGTCTGAAAAGGACACGGTCAGCACATTTACATTTTCCATGCAGGCCTAAAGTGTAAGGCTTTTGAACTGCAGCGGCGTTGCATTTGATTCAAATTGTCATGCAGATGTTAATCTACAACCTTGTCTTTTTGAAATTACATTCATTACATATTTATTGTATGAATTATGTCCAGGTAACATTTTTACAGTGAAGAAAGTAGTTTGTTCTTTGGTAAGGTTAGGAAAAGATAGCAGGTTTTATTAAATCTTGATAAACTAAACAATTTTCTCCTTTGCTTTAAACCCTAACACCACAATCTTTCCCTAACTTTAACCAAGTGCTGTGAGTGCAAAAAACAATTGTCATTATGTTTGCGTTGGTGCGAGATGGCAAAAAACAAATTAAATATATTTTCAGTAAACATCATTAAGATGTTTGGTATCAACACTTTGCAACTTGCAAGATACATTAATTGGAAAACTTTCCTTGTTTTGTTGATAAAAAAACATAAGTTGGGTGGCATTACATTTCTTTTAAAATGTGTTTTTCCTGTTACAAATGATTATGATATAAATGTAATTTCCAGGAGACAGAGGCGCAACCCAACCTGACAATCATACCATGCAGGACATAAACAAGTTTAATGCCACAAAGCAGCCAGACTGACCTCTGATACTATTACACTGTAGAGGTCACCATATAGACCAGCTTGCTGGGCAAAGACATAGTAGGACGGTGTGGAAAAGAAGATGCCAAGGGCCCGTGTGAGGGAAGGATGGGTGCAGTAAGAGAGGGAGAGGTTGTATTCACGCAGGAAGGAGGTGAGCGAGGTGGACTGACGAGGGAAGAACTTCAGAGCCATAGGGGTTCCTGAAAGGAAAGAATCAAGACAGCATGTGTTGAATACTACAACATCTAATCAGCTTTAGTCTGATGTTGTCAAAAAGCTGTCATCATTGAAGGAATGTGAATGTTATGCATCATTCACACTGTGAACAAATATAACTTCCCCTTTGGGGCGACTCTGTTACACAGCTACATCCCAGTTGCCGCAACTCTATCTCAGAGAATGTACCAAAGCACTTCATTACAGCAACAGAAGCGCAAAAGGTTAAGTGAACACTATCAAAAGACAGACCTGTCCTCACATTACTGCAGCGCTCACCCTTTACAACATGTGTAGATTCTTCACTAGAAAGAAACCTGAGTCTGGGATGAATGCGCTGCAGTAGAAAGATAACATTTCACTAATTTCAGATTGGGCAGGAGGTTCAGAACATAATGAAAAGTCTTAATTAAATGTATTAACATCAGGAAATTTGCGGACTAAATTGAAATGTAACAGGCTGAGGCTGCCATGACCTTTAACCTTGAGTTGTGCACTAACCTCGCTTTCTGTGTACAGCTAGCATGACCTTCCCGTAGGATCCCTCTCCCAGGAGCTTTACCACCTGGAAGTGTTCGGATACCTTCAGACTGGGCATGGACTGCGCCGACAGGAAACATCGCTCGTCAAGTTCCTGAGCAGTTACAGCCTATTTACACACACACACACACACACACACACAAATCCTTATTTAGTGTCAATTCATGATTGGTTCAGTTGCTTCAGGTGAAAGGAGATCTACAGCTTGACTGTCATGTGTTGATGTTGATGATTTCACAGAATGAAGTCTGAATCTGAGGCCGAACATATTCGAGTGTTACCTGAACCTACGACTTTAAAAAGGAACTTGCAACTTTAAATCTCATATATCTCATTGGTTGCAATACTAATACTTTGCAAATACTATTTTTTGTGGGTTGTTGTTTTCTTGTTATTCATACTATCAACATGCTATCCAGGCATGTATTTGTCAGAAATGAGTCGAACATATTGTGTTACGTTCACTTTCTGCCGATCTGGCATGATCTCTATCGTCCTACACACGGGATAAACTTTAGACATCAACGTGATGTCTTATCAGTGCGATCAGAACATTTGGCACTGTCGTTCACTTTCCAACGTCATTCACTGTCCGTGCAATCACATCCTTGATCACTTCCTTTGAAGTAGATCCCTAACCACATAACCCGGCCAATTAGGAAAGCTGTGAACGGTTACCACACACAGCTTAACACAAAAGATAAAGCGATTGCAGGAGGATGACATATTTTTACTTTTGACCTTCCACATGTTGCGTAACTCTGCTCAGTGGGCAACAGATACATTTTAATTAAATTACACCTGTTACGCTCCTACAAACAAATGTAACATTCCTGGTGGTTATTGATATTATATAGATATTATTGGACCTGATTATGTTTCTTTGAAATTTTCCAATAAATCTCTGAAGGTGATAACAGATCAAATGGTGCCATGTGACACTTAAGATTTATTTTTGAGTTATGGCAGCAGCTGTAAAAAAAAATGGATGGATCTCAGTTATGAGTTGCTGCTCGACAAACAAATGGATCTGATGTACAGCCAAAAATAAGACTGCAGGTTTCAGCCAGTCTGAGAGTGCTGTTTGTCACAGATGTTACCAAGACAGCGATATTTAAAATAGAGCTGATGATGGGCTGCTTCAAAATCAATGGTGTACAGGTTGATGCTGCTCTATTGGCGCACCAATGTTTTCCACTTTGTATCTCCAGAGCGTCAACTCATCAGACATTTAGAAAAATGACTAATAAAATGCTCCATTTGAAACAATTTCCAAATGCAAAGAAAGTAAATTTGGAAACACAATGCTTATACTTCTAACTCTATGGTACATAGTAATGTATCTATATATGTATATATCATATGCATATGCACATATAAAAGAAAAAGGTATTTAAATAAAATATTTTGTACGTGTATATTCGTGGTTGCCTTTTCACAGTTCTGAACTCAAAGCAAAGTGTTAAGTTCCTGAATTCAAATCTCAGTTGGGTTTCATTCACAGAGCTGTTAACACATGTTTGGGTTATCACATTATTACATTCTCCAGCTGCTTTTCATTCCACTCACGCCGGAAAGAAATGAATATAATTTATTACGTTTTGATAATATCTTGGGACTGAGTTTTCAGCAGGTCACAGTTTGACTTGGTGATTTAGTGGCTCTGATACATTAATAGTCACAGATGCATGTAAAACATTTGCTGCATCAGGAGCTTCCTGACATTTGCTATGTCCTTAAAGCAGAGGTGATTATTAATTAACTCCCTATTAGTAAATGGCACTTTCTTTAAAGCGACAAGTGATTTTAATAAGGGCTTCGCATGAGCTAATGTCATTAACAAATTTGAAGTCCGGTACAAGTGCTCAACATTACAAGCTGAAAATCTAACCCTCTCTATGGCACTGTCCATCAAACATTTGCACCCTCAGAATAATTTTGCAATAAAAAGCCAGCAATGCATTTGTGCACTGTCTGCATGTCAGCTCCTCATATAGCTGCAAAAACATGCATATAATATATAACCCCCCCAACAAGTTGTACATACAGGAAGCAATTGCATTCATGCATGTTTTTGTTGTTTTTGTTTGCACAATATGATTATTTTATTAATATTACTTAACTAATAAGACTGCCATTTAAGTGTGCATGTAATGTATTGCAGCTGATTTATCTTCACAGGAATAAAGTGCAATACTTACTGTCATTTTCTGTTTAGTTGGCTGATCTCTGTTCACTTTGTCTCCGCTCTTTTCAACATCTAAAAACTTAAACTTCAGACAAACTGCTGCCACTTAAACTATTCTGTGTTGGAGTTCAACTGTATGTCCTCGGCTGCACTGATAATTAACTGGAAGTGAAGCTGATTTCTTTTTTGCCTTTGCTCCGTGGTTCCATGCAGTAGCACAGCAGCTTTATAAAGGAGGCTCATAGATGTTTACTGGAGACCTGGATATTGACTGTGTGCCTCTTCCCGGGAGACACACTGAACTCTCTCCCTCTCTTTTCCTACTCTTGTGCCAACTCTCTCTCCCTCTGCCTCTAGTCTGTTATGCTGGCAAATACGCGTGAACCAGCTACAAGGCATGTCAAACCTCCCCCTTTACTCCTGTGCACCCCCCCACCCCCCCAAACTCCCACTATGCAGCAGTGTTAATATCCAACCGTTTCCAATCAGTCAGTCAGTTGGACCACATTAACCCATCGCTCTCCTCTCCTCAGCTGTCACTCACTTTCTGTCCAAATACACACCCCCTCCTCCCCCTTCTCTTTCCATGTCTCTCTCTCTTTCTCACCCTCTCAGTCAGTCTGAGTCAGTGAATTCCCCCCACAGTGTAGGATTCCTCATTTAATCAATAGGTATGCTGGAATGATCGGAATAGGCTAACAAGCTGTACCCATGATCCCTGAATCTTACTGGGATTACAGGCTATAGTCAAACATGCCACTTGACCCTTTTATTCTCCAATATCACTGTCCTTTCTTATTGTGCTGTCTAAGTATGCAGGAGGCATAATAATGTTTAAAATATTTTAAATCCATGTCATTTCCACATGAAATCCTCTAGCATCTTGAGTTTACAGGGAAGAACACCTTCAAGATTTTTCATTATTATTTTTAGCATCATCAACAAACTTTTCCCCATCCTCTTACTCCTCCACTCTCTTGTCATGAAACCCATCTCCCTTTTATCTCTTTCCAAGTGCAAGTTATGGCCTACCATCACAGACTGACATAGCTAACAGCTGAAACTTTGCCTTGCAAAACACCTTCATTCTGTACTTTGCTGTCTACATGCCAGCTGTTTCTTTCGCCTGCTAAACACCAGCTGCAGGTCTCCAACTCCTATGGCCTCGACACCCTCCTCCTCTTTCTGTCCACTCAGATAGATTCCCCTGGTACTACACACTACAGAACTATTATTGCCACGGGCCTGATGGGTGTTCGTTATGTAACACAAACACTAGCTGCTATCACAACGGCCTGGTCCCTGCTCAGGTTACTACCACTGTGCTGGTCATGTCGCCGGTCATAGACCAATGACCAATATGTACTTCCATGTTTGTGCCTGCACCACAGGGTCCTCTGGCCCCTGCTGTGACAACCTTCGACACTGAAGTACATCTTTTTATTGCTTTCACCAAGTTGATGCCAGGAGAGAGTCGATTTCATTCACAAATACAAGACGTAAAATGCAAAGCGTAAATAGTCTCCATGCAATCATATACTACATGAATGCGGATTCATGGATACTGATGCTCAGAGGATCTCACACACACACACACAAGCACAAGAGCACACACTTGTGACAACTTTACTGACAGTTAAGTTGCAAAATGTTTTACAGATAAAATGTTCTTCTCTTACACATATACAAATGATTATATAAATGTTGCATACAGTTTGAATTGCAGTGTAGAGGATTTTGTTTACAGTGTGTGAGAAATTAATCTTTGTAAAGTGCACATTTGTTTTGTCGTGTATTAACTGAGAGGAGACAGCAAGATTTTTTTCCTTCTTTTTTCTCATTAAGAAAAAAAAAGAAAGAATAAATTGACATAATATTTAATTGCAGAAAGTCATATTGGTTTGTAATTAAATAAATTTCTTAGTGCTATAGCTGTACAGGGTCACATAATGTAATGTTTCAGTTTCCTGGTACGTGTTGTGAGAATGGTGCAATGAAAGAAAAAATTGATTTCAAAAGAGGATGAAGCATTTTGCAACACCAGCTGTTTGGAAATTATAGGAAGAGTTCAAACTATAGGGATCAAAAACACCATTTTAGTGTAATTTTATGCATTTCAGAACATAGACCAAAATAAAAGTCTCCTACATATCACAACTTGAAGGTAAATAGTGTAAGATGCAAGTGTGTAAAGCAAGAACACGACTGGATCCAACCCACAATCTCTCATTGAAGAAAACATGACATATATTACAAAAAAGCAAATGTCTGAATAAAAGAAAATTAAGACCCGGCAGAATCATGTGACGGGTTCCAGTTTTAAAACTTGCATCATCTTGACCAGATTTGAGTGCTGAATTAGATTAGGGCATCAAACTTTTATCTTGGGACCAGCCAATGAATGTCAACCAAAATGAGCTAAATGATTAAAATAATTATTGATCCACTTAGATATTTAGAAGTTAGTAGATTTGATGTAACACATTGATCAAACACCAACAATACAATTTATTAAGCTTGTTTGATTTTTTTTTTTTCGAACTGCCAGTTTTTGGTTTAATTGTGGTACTTTCCTTGTTTTCATGTTCATGACTCATGTTGTCTCAAACTCCTCTCTTGTGACAGATTTGGGCCAATTAGCGTAAAAAAGGAAATACTGTATAAAGTCTCTCTGTGACATAACAGTGGAACAACACCTATGAAAATAGCTTTTATGCTCGTTATAATCGCCTGCATTTCTTTGTTTATCTTCATGAGATTAGTGTTTCCAAAGCAGTGCAACCGTGAGTTACAGTTATATAGTTTGCTTGAGTCACGCTGCAATGTTTCCTCCAGTCTCATCCTCCCTGGTGAGAAGGCAAAGATAAAAGGATAAAGAGATGCAGGATAAAATGGGAGCTTGTAACACACATGCATGCCAGCTGTTACTGTGTTGTTCTGATCTATGAGGCTTACCACATATTATTTATGGTTACACTGACAGACGTTTCTGAAGGAAGCTGTTCTACTTGATGTAAGAGTCGGTACAACAGTGCCTCTGTGTGGACAGTGTGTGCGATTGCATTACTGAAGAGAAACCACAGACAGTGTCATTCATTACTTTATGTTTAGAGAGTGAGTTTGGATTGTAGATTGGTCTTTCTTTAATAAAAGTGCTGTGAGCTTAAACTTAAAAGTGCAAAGACATGTTGCTCAGTTTTGTAGGTTTCAGTATGAAGTGACATGTTGCAGATTAAAGTTTTGAAACACTGAGTATAATCAATCAATATTCAGCACCCGGCTCATGTGTCTCTCCTCTGAGCCTCCGACAAGAAGACTTCTGTTTGACGAGTGGTCCTCTGAGGAAGAAAATTCATCAGAAACTTTTATAACCTCCATCTACGTTGTCCAAATGGCAAACATGAATACAAAAGAGCCCTGTGAGGGATGATTTTACTGTCAGTCTTAATATTAAAGGACAGGTTGATGTGACAATAATGGTGATGATGTCTCATTGTGACTTTGTGCACCATGTTAACAAAATAAAAAGTTTATCATACTGAACTATTTTTAGAGTTTTAAAGGTCCAGTGTGTAACATTTAGGAGGATCTACTGGCAGAAATGTAATTTAATATTCATAGGTATGTTTTTATTAGTGTATAACTGCCTGTATATATGAATCATTGTGTTTTTGTTACCATAGAATAAACTGTTTTATCTACAGACACAGGTCGCCTTCCTTGGAAGTCCGCCATATTGAACCACCATGTTTCTACAGTAGCCCACAATGGACAAACCAAACACTGACCACAGCTTTACAGTTTTATATATTATACTATACTAGTTTATCTACACAGTATCAGTCCAGTTATTCTATTGGTCATGCCAGAAGATCACATGTCTGAGGACTTGTGAGATTATTAATTTCATGGAAAGAAAAAACATGTATTCACTTCTGGATTTTTTATTTTTTGCTGTTTGGTTGAAATATTGAATAGTTTTTCCTCTTTAGGCCTTGAATAGTATTAAAAAACCTAACCATGAGGGAGGTTTAAAGGGGAAATCTCTCTTTGTTAGAACAACTAACAACCCATAGACATCTGGAAAGTGAGAGACCCCAGCTAGACACTGCTTTGCACATGCACATGCTGAAAATTAATATTCAACAGTGTTGCTTTTTATAAGCCTGTGGTGTGTTTTTAAATGTAATTAACTAAAGAGTGCAGTTAATTACAAGTATAATGCAGCATAAAATGGAAATGCTCAAGTAAAGTACCTGAAAATAATATTTAAGTACAGTTTGGTCCTTTTAAACAATCCTTTCCACATTGGTGTATTATATTAAATTAAGGTTATTATTTCACATCTGATAGACCTGTAGAACAACTACACAAAACATTAAAAAAACAACTATTAAAACATGTAGAAGAGCACGAAAGAGGATGTGATTTGTTCCCCCTTACACAGTCAGTGGGCTGAATTTGAATAAATAGGGGAAATAGACCAAACACCCAATCAAACGTTGCGTCTTTAACTCTCCCTCGGAAGCCTTTAAACATTCACGAAACGTCGTTTTGCGTGTGTCTTTTCATTTGGGACTTTAATTTTGCCTCAATTAACTCAATTAATTATTCATGAGTCTTCTACTACCATCCCAGGAAAACAAAGCTACAGGGGGTGCGGTCTTTCCTGTAGTCGAGAACGGAAGCGGAAATTCGGCCATCTCCTCGTACATTCAAGCTACTACAGGGTCAGTACACACTTGATTTTGGATATTTATTGCGGCGTGTTGTCAGTATTTTCTTGACATTTTCGGCTCGTCGTTCAAACGCGTGTGTCCAACGCTGTCCTGGAGCAGGTTGCCAGGTACAAGCAGCTCGTAACAGTGTGACAGCCTCTGTTGCCAGGTGCGAACTAACTAGCAGCTAGCTCGCTAACTGCTGCCCTGCTAGCTGGCTAATCTTTCCCAGCAGCAGCAGCAGCAGTAAGTGATTTTCTTCTGTGAGTCCCAACTGTGCAGGTCACCTGAACGCACCTTTCTGCTGTGGTAGGTTCAGTGTTGCGATGAGAGAATACGCGTGTGGTTTGACTTTGCCTGCCTGTTCGTAGCCTGCTAACTTGCAGCCTTCTGCACCCTCTGTTTATAATACTTTACCCAGACTTCACTCAAACCCTGCTGGCAATTCCTGCTGCTCTTGTGAACACTTTATGTCAGGGTATCCATTAACTCTTGTGTGTGTAGTCACGCCGACTCTTCGGTTAAGTTAACAGCTGTTCATTTATATGTATAATAACGTCAGTCTGTTTGGTTGCTGAGCTAACTTGGTAGGTGTGACAGGGAGAGCTGCAGTTGTCTGGATGGGGAACGATTGTTAACCTTATCTGTGTGCAGGCCAGCTGGGTGGGGGGGGTGACTGCATCCAAGTGATAGGGAGGAATAAGTTATAGGACTTCACAATTAATCGCAATCATGTATAAGTGCAATATCCAAACCGCAGAAGCTGCAGATGTTTTTGATAACAGGTAAAATGTGTGACAAACAGCATTGTAATGAAG
>NW_023339807.1:16626073-16637358 GCF_004916995.1 Morone saxatilis | reverse complement strand
TCACATCCTCATGATTTTAATCCTAATAAAATTCAGTTTGTAATGCAAAAATGATCATTCCCACACTCATTGTGAATCATACCGCAATATCTGTCCAAATAATAATGTGTTTTTATCACATTGTGCGGCCCTAATAAGTTATCTTCTGTCTGTGACTCTGTGTAAAGCCACCATATCAAGAATACGTATCATAACTTAGGTCTAACTGTGATTTGCTGATACTCACTTGCCTACAACAGGTCTTTAAGTCGCTGGCTTGACCTATTTAGTTACATGTGTGCTGATGTAAGTAAGACATCTGTCTGTCACAGTCGACGACAAAGTGATTGTGTGTTTTCTTTCGCTCAGGTGTTTCGGCGCAGCATTTAACGGTAGTTAATGAAACCTAATTGCAGAGTGTGGAGATATTTGAGACAACAGGGAGGCCTAAGATACAAGAGACACGTTCTGTCCCTTATCAAAGATTAGTTGGCGTGTCTGAACTTTGGTACAGAGCTTCAGGAGTGTCTGAGCTGACATTTGCAATGGTTGACTAATGGTCAGGTTGTGCAACATGGACTCATATTTGTCTGACCTACAAATGTAAACATAAATGCCTCTCTATATGTGTCTATATAGCATGTAACACTTTAAAGGTATGCAGACCAGTGTCTTCAGTGAAGCATATTTGTCATATTACTTGTTTGCCGAAGTTAAAGCTAGAATAAATATGCATTTCCAAATGCACATATTCTATAAAATGTATTAGTCCTTTTTGATAAATACATTTATTTAATTCTGATGTTGAAAATAGTCGATGAAAGTTAGAGTTTATGTAAGACAGTAAAAAAAATAAAAAAATACAGGTCTAAAGTGCCTTCTTCTTTATATTGGTAAAAAAAGAAAAAGAAGAAGAAACCCATAAAAGTCTTGAAATAATTTTACATAATCTCTCATTTTCCTTCCTAGCAGAGTACATGGTGTACAGGTCAGGCTGTCACTGTTGAGTCTGAGTGCAGTATGCAGACAGGACCGCTGGAGACTGGGGGAATGGAGAGAGCAGCACTGTTCCTCAGTTGTCTACCAGTGTTTATTTGCCCGGTTGGAGGGAATGTTGATGCAGTGGGTGGGATGAATTTATCATCATCTTCAGCGAAGAGATTGTGTGTTCGCTCCCTTCGTTCCTTGAGAGTTGGCAGTTGAGGGAGTGGCCAAGCCCTGCGTCTGAGGATGTTCTTAAATGCCCTTTGCTGAACTTGTTCAGACTTCTCCTCTCCTTATCCAAATCCACGTAATGATCTAGTTAGGGTTCAGTCTTATCATGAGGTAGAATAAGAAGATAGTGACCGGGAGCTTTTAAATATACTGACATTAAAATTAGGTCTGTGGGTGAATTAGTTACTTCTGTTGTCAGTTTCACAAAGTTTTTGGTTTTATAGCCTTCCTCTGTTGCTTTGTGAAATGGGTTGAGATAACTATTTGGTGAGAAAAAACGCAGAATGTGACAGTGAAAAGGACGCATCTGGTCAGCAACAATGTTTCAGCCTGCTGAGTAAGCAATCAAATACAAACAATACTCAGTAGGTTCTGAGGGATTCAATATTGTGCCACAAAATCATTCTCCGCACGCCATTACACCACTAGCAGCAAAGCCAGCATCGGCCCTTGATGTATATGTCCTATTCAGACACTGCTACCAGTGTGGCATAACATCATTTCCATCATTTATTACCACCTATCAGTCCTTGTCGATAACCTGCACGCTGCACAGGAGTAAAACTTTGCATTGTTGCAAAGCTGTATGTTCTGAGATGCCCTTACACATAGTGTGTTATTAACTTAAGACTTACATACTTTAAAAGTCTTTAAAAGTCTTTAAAAGTCTCTCATTATTACCCACACTGCTGGTGAGAGTGTTTATATAGTAATCCATAATAATAGATTGTAATAGGTAACACTTTTAATCTACTGGATGTTACAACCCGGTAGTGTGAGTTCAAGAAGATAGTTTACACTGTAAACTATCTATTGATGAATAAGTAAATTAATATATTATTATGTAGCAGGCTGCAGGTTTCAAAAATCCAGTTTGTGTTCAGAAACACGTCTTAAAATGTGTACTTGAACATTAGGAACACTCAGCTCCTTCCAGCTCAGCTAATGTGAATCCCACTGCTTCGATTTAAGTTTGTCAAATGAGGTTATTTTCTCAAGTATGAGGGAAAAAAACATGTTTTTGTGCTTATTGGTTCAGGAGGAGTCTGTTCACATTACCTTCTTATCCTTGACAGAATAAAAAAAGGGCTTTATTTTCTGAGCCAAAGAGCCTTGACTTTAAGTAAGATAAAGCATATAACTAATATGTTGTATCTCTGACTATCAGCCGTGTGTGGATCAGCAACAAACCATGTGATTTTGTTGCTGAATATCGTCTTTGTTCTTATATTATAATGGTTACTTTGGAATTAGACCTAACATTAAGTTTTAGCTTGTCCTTGTCTGTTTGTTGTGATCCAGCAGTAATCTCTCAGTAAGTATGGGTTCTGTTTTAATGTTAATCTCAATCTTACTCCGTAGTTTTCGTCTCCCTACGCCTGCGGTTTTGTGACCCAATGTTGCCACAGGAAGAAACAGACAAACTGAGACATAGCACTCCGTGAATGAGTGGCTCACAAGCCAGGAAAACGAAGAGATACCAAGAGGAGAGACCCTTATTCTGCACCATTCTTGTGTAACAGGTGTGCATGACGCTGTCTCTCTTCCTCTGTCAATACCAGTTGTCACATGATTTAAGATTGATTCCTGGTAAAGACGGCATCTTTCACACACTGATTGTTCTTCTCAAGGTCTCCTACTCTTTCATTCAGACTCTTGTACTCGCATTCATCTTTTTAACTCTTTATCTTCTTGCACTCTTTTTTTTTTTTTAAGTATTTTTCATTTGTCCTTGTTTGAAAGTTTGAAATAACATTGTTCTTTGCCCCGTCGCTGTTTGTTTTGTATTAACTGTATTTTACAACCCTCCTCCATTCACTGTTCAGATTGCAACAGAACTCGACGGCCAGACCGTTGCCATGTCGACCTCATCGCTACGGCGACAAGTAAAGAACATCGTCCACAACTATTCGGAGGCTGAAATCAAGGTTGTGTGTCCTTTTGCTTATGTGGCTTTTCTTCTTCTCCTCCTTTTTATACACCCACATTCCTCATATGTCCGTGGTTTAAGTGTAGTCCATGTATCTCTGCAGCACATATGACATCATGTAGCTGCTGATAATCTCATTTTTTTTCTTTGAAGCAACCTTCTAACTCTTTCCTCTCGTTATACACAATCTGAGCTAATCTAATCATATTATCCTTTTTGCTATTTTGCCTCTCTCCAGCTTGTGCTGTGATTGAGTTTGCATTGCTACTCAGAACACTGCGGACCAGTAAATTGCCACAAAGTATTGGCCCAAAATTATTCTTGTCACGGACAGTTTGGATGGTGGATCATTTAAGTTTGTCCCTTGCTGTGTTGTTGTCCAGGTTAGAGAGGCGACATCCAATGACCCATGGGGCCCCAGCAGCTCTCTGATGTCAGAGATTGCTGATCTGACCTACAATGTTGTGGCCTTCTCGGAAATCATGAGCATGGTGTGGAAGCGCCTCAATGACCACGGCAAGAACTGGAGACATGTGTACAAGGTTTGTGTGTGTGTTCTGAAGTTGGGAATAATTGTGGCGATATATCCCAATACATATTCTTACGACGCATGGACTGATATTACAACTCTCACTATACATTTCTGATGCACAGGTACCTATATTATAGTCTTGTTTTTGCAGCGTACATAATGTAATAATATTCTGACAATAGTACGTCAGGAGGTGTCTGAAATCACTCCGTATTTGTAGTTTAGACTATACTATATACTATATGTATTGTCTTCTCTAATGTGTGTGCCAAAATTCTGGGCGTGAAACTTACATACTATATATAGTGCCTATAGTAGTTCCCAAAACAACAGTAATGTCCATGGCATGTACTTTACTTTCTGCTAACAATCCCACAATGCAGTGCATCCCATTTTGTAGAGACAAGAATTACAGTTGTTGCAACACTACAACTGTCAGTGATGCAGAATGATTCAGAAATCTCAATTCAGTGCTCGCAACAGAGTAAACTATTTAAGACTACTCAATAAGCATACATGAGTAACTTCAGACACAGCTCAGATGTTCCTGTTTTTTTTAAATGTATGAATCGTGGAGTTTTCATTGTTATTTTCATGATTTTGTAATTCTTGCATTGAGTTATTTAGTGATTCCCACTGCTAGATCACATAGCGGTGTGTGTGGGTGTATGTGTGTAAATGCATGTGGAAATCAAATAGGGGGACTAGTTGTAGCTTGTGAACTGTTTTAATATTTGCATATCTACTATCTCACTATCCAGTCTTTCTTCAGTTCATTGGTTGTTCATTTTCACCAGGCCATGACTCTTATGGAGTACCTGATCAAGACGGGTTCAGAACGGGTTGCCCAACAGTGCCGAGAGAACATATACGCAGTCCAGACCCTCAAGGATTTTCAGTACATAGACAGGGACGGCAAAGACCAGGTACACAAACGCATCCATCCTCACAAAGCCGTTTAGAAAGTTAGTGATTAGCGAGTAAGGTCCACCTTTGTGGAATGCAGGCACACTTTGTTCGCTTGTGGTTCATTCGAGGACATTTTAAGGCGAGTTTCTGACCTCTTGTGCAAACCGACAAAGTCAGCCATAAAAGTTTTTATGGTTTGTAATTTGTAGCACTAACAATAAGGTGTTTATTAGCAGTTACATGTATGGTAGTTCATGTAATATTTAACATTAGAAATGGCACACTGGGGCGCCCTGGTAGCTGGCTGTCCTTGCAGCAGACGCCATGGGTTCAAGTCCGACCTGTGGTCATTTGCTGCATGTCATCCCCCTTCATGTCAGTCTTTAGCTGTCTTATCGATTACATAAATAAATAAATAAATAAAAATTAAATCAACAGTACACTAATTTGCCACATGTAATTGTGTGTTTATGTCTGTATCTTTCCAGGGGGTGAATGTGCGAGAGAAAGCCAAACAGCTAGTGACACTGCTGAAAGATGAAGAGAGACTAAGAGAGGAGAGGATCCACGCCCTCAAAACCAAAGAGAAGATGGCACAGACCTCCAGTGGTGAGATTGGTACTTAAACTAGTGTCTAAAAAGATTCAACCATTGCACAAAAGTATTACAGTTTAAAGGAAGGGTGGCCTCACAACAGCATGAAGGGGCCTCTGAGAAGCTGATAACTTAAGATGAGCTTTGATCCACGCATATGCTTGTTTGTTTCTGCTCCAGCCTCCTCAGCTCCCTCAGCACCCAGCATCGGGGGCAGCCTGTCAGTGGGCTCTCAGTCTGGAGGAGCAGACCCTGAGCAGGCCTGGCCACAGAGCTCTGGAGAGGAAGATCTGCAGCTCCAGCTGGCTTTAGCCATGAGTAAAGAAGAGGCAGAGCAGGTAACACAACGCGGCCAATCCAAGGCACACCATACTTAGCTGTGCCTGATCTCTAAACTAAGGATTAAAGCATAACTCTAACTAACTGTAGCCAAATTTGCAGTTTGAATCTGTTGCAGCACCTTTCACAGAGGGATATTTCTGATATTATTCGCTACATACACCTAGTTTTACTCTCACCATGTAATGCCTGACCTCCCCCAGACTAGCAAGGACCCTCTGGAGGACGCAGAGATCCGCTATGCAATCACACTCAGCAAAGAGATGCAACAAAAGGTCAGGGGCAGAGAGTGTGCCCAGATGACTGGCCAGCCAGTCATCAACTATCTGTCTTTCTGTCAATTGGAATTTCTCAAACACACATCAAGCATTAATCAATCAAGAAAATTCATTTATGCTCATATTTGTCATGTGTCATTTTCCTCAAGATACAAATTTGCATCAGACTGCATTAATGCTGTTGACATAATTTAGTTTGCTGTAGAGTGTCACATTCTTTTGTAGTCCTTGCACTCATAAAAAGGCAAAGTCGGTACATGGTCAAATCCCTGTCAAGATGTTTTAAATTTGCACAGAAGTAAACACCCAAATAATTGGTTAATTCTAATGTAATTGTTGAATTTGCATGGCATTGGCAAATATTTACCATAATTGACTAAATGAAACCCTGAGTTGTTTATGAGCACTGATTATTCTTTCCTTCCTGTTACCCTCTCTGATAGCATGCATTCAACTATAGTCTTGATTTGAAATGCTCTCTTTTCCTTATTTGTTACACATCTCCTACTGTTGTAACTTCCTTGTACTGTGTTCAGTGACTGCAAAACGTGTTTGCTTGTCGTATGCAACTACAGCCCCGTACCCGCTCCACCTAACCCTATAAACTAATGCAGGGTCTTTAAAGGATAATGACATCGTTATTGTTACTTAGTGACATTGGGTGTAACATTTGCTCAGTCCTGTTTCCTCATGGATTAGTCAGTGTTGTGCTGTTTGATAGCCAATCCTCCTTATAATTAGGTAGGCTATAAGGTGGTATTGGGGAAAGTATGACGATCTCTATCAGGGTTTATCAAGGCCTTTTTGTGTTGGTGTAATTGGTATTGGTTATGTAAAGCGAGGTCCATTTTCACTTCTTTTTTCTATTGTTACTTTCTTTTATTGTGGTTGTGTGATGAATAAGCTCCACTGCGTTCAGCTAAAAGACTGGCATCTATATCTAATACCTAGTATTGTGAGAAAGTGAACTAAAAACCATGTAGCAGGAAGCAAATTAACCACAGCTGCATCTGCAGCTGCCCCCACCTGAAAAGTGATATTGTTGTTTGGAACTGTATTTAAAACCGTATTCTGTTTATGGTGGGTATTCACATCCTATCCATGTCTAAACCTTCTTGCAGTTCTATAGTTCTCAGTTTCATTAAGGTAGCTTTGTGACAGCAGTCCTGGATTGGCTTATTTTATGTGTGAAACTGCAACATTTACAAGCAGTTGTCTGATTTGACTGAGTTTTGCCGTAGTGTTGTGAGAATTAGACAAACCTTTGTTAATAATACAGGGATTGGTTGATTTGCATTAACTTTCTGTTGACACTGGTTAAAGGTCAGGGTTTCAGTTTCCACTCCTACCGATTCAGACTTTAATTGTAGAATTGTAAATTGATCCTAAATCTGTACCTGTGGTGTGCTTTCCAAGGTTGTGTGTCTCAGGTTGCTGACATCACAGTGTGTGTGATTGGCAGGAAGAACGACTGCGCCGAGGTGATGACCTGAGACTGCAGATGGCCATCGAAGAGAGCAAGAGGGAGAAGCTGAAGCCTGAGGAGGTGTGTGTAAAATCTGTGTACTGTCTCCCTCTCACAGTTCTCTCAGTTCAGTGTGTGTGTGTGCACTTGAGCGTTGTGTTAGCCGTCATTTAGGTCTGTCCCATGAAAATCCACAATTAAAACATTAAGAACTTCAAAATAATGGTGGTAATAAATTCATAACAATAGCACGTGTGGTTGAATAAACCAGTCCATACATGGCTGAGATCCTAATTGCATAGAAATTTTAATAATTACATTACCACTCCTCTATATGCAAAACCTCTCCCAATGTAAAAATGCTGCCCAAATGGGGCTTTTCAGAGGGATATTTTATGCTTAAAGCCACTATGCTGCGATTTATATTTGTCAGGCCAGTCAAATCAACTATCCATCTGATGTAGCTCATCAGTTTGTTTGAATGTCAGATATTTTTTTATCATACTTAGAAATTGAAGATGTTCACATCCTGTTGATTACAGCTGTAATTGCCATGTTATGCTTTCAGATTCTTCAAGGAAGTAACTGTCATGATGAACCCTCTAGCTTAATTCAGTATCAGCAGAAACAGTGTCTATGTGATTATTATTATTGCACATTGTCCCTCAAACCACAAAATGAATGTCAGTCATACTCAGTTTTGTGAATTTTATGTAAGTCCACCATGTTGAGGAGATTGTGGCTTGAGTTTTCTTCCTGAATACATCTGTAGGATCATTAATCCTTAACTTATTCTCTTGTACAGAGCGCTCTGATGGAGCTGAGTGCCGTGGACCCCTGGGGGGCCCCTGCTGCTGCTGCCGCCGCTGCCACCGCCACTGTGGGCTCTGCCGGCCCTTCGCCTCCTCCCACAGTTCCTGCCCCTGCCGCCTCAGGTCCGTGGGGCGCAGCCTCCACAGACCCATGGGGGGTAGCATCACCCACATCTCCTACAAGCTCTGACCCCTGGGGTGGGGGAGCCCCACCCACTATAGCCCCTCCTCCAGACCCCTGGGGCGAGACATCTAACAGAGTTAACAACGTAGACCCCTGGGGAAGCTCAGGTAAGCGGCTAAACACTGGTCACGTATTCTCTCTGTTGCCAATCAGGTTGGTGGGAATGTACTCATTGCTGAGTATCAAAAGAGAACCGTGTCCCGCTCTGTGGATGAAAGAGGATGTGAAGACCTCTCAACCTTTACTCCTCTTTACTCCACCGTTCCATTTCCTGTCTTCATAATGGCCCTGTTACATTTTCTGTCACGTCGGCTCACCATGCTGTCATATCTTCTCATCTACTCACATGCTTTCAGTTTGTAATGAGGAAAGCAAGCATGCTAAATCCATTCTCCCTCTGTGTCTAAACCAGGGATTTTTATCCTCTTGTTTCTACTCAGGACTGACTGTGGCTGTGTCTCAACCAGAACTGTCTCGTCTCTTACCCCTTTGTGCTCTTTTTTAATGTATGAGGTAGCTTCTTATGATCTCTCCTTTACCTCCACTGAGCTTCAGATATTAAAAAGGGTGAAAGTAACCTGGTGAACAGCTTCAGAAAATCTGCTCTCACCTCGAGTCGAGTTAGTGGGACTGCAGAGGTCAAGGAGAGAAACATCACTGTTGGAACCCAGCCCAGCTTCCTGCTCCCTCCTTATTGTGGATTGTACCTGTAAGGTGTTGTGTTAACCCTCCCCTCCCCTGCGTCTCCTCCCCTCCCCTGTAGCTGTGACCCCCCCCAGTGCCGACCCCTGGGGCCCCTCAGTGCCACCCAGCACTTCCTCCTCGGGGGGGCCAGTAGACCCCTGGGCAAGGGACGGGCCTGTCCCTGCCTCTGACCCTATCACCTCCGACATCTGGAGTGGCACCGCCAAACACACTAACGGCACAGGTACATTCACACTTAAAGCTACATGGAGTCACAAACAGTGAGGTACTAGTTCACACTTTTAAAGGGATTTTCATAGGTTATACACAGATTTTCAATTGCATGCACATAACAGTTGTCTTGTCTTACATTTCATCCTCCTCCCCCGTAGTATTGTGTTTTATATTATTACTATTATGAACCTCAGCATATCTTTCTTCTCTTCTGCTATTCCTGTGCTCGGTCACTTCTATTCGCATTTCCATTCCTTCCCCTGTAGGAGACCCAGAGCGGCGAGGGTCCCCAGCAATGGGTTGTGACAGTACAGGCTCACCGGTGCCCTTTGACCTGTCATCTCTTGGTTCTTCACTTCCTGTTCGTAAGACTCCTGAGTCCTTCCTCGGTCCCAACGCAGCACTGGTGGATCTCGATTCCCTGGTGTCATCTAAACCCAAACCCAAACAGCCACCGCCTCCTTCCATCTCTTCCTCCTCAGCGCACAACCCTTTCCTCCAGAACACAGGTTAGTTAAAGCTATCGGGTTAACGGTGTGTAACATGAGAAAAGAGACGTTACCACACTGTCTAAGCTCAGCATTACTTTTGTAGTCAGACAGGAGTATTTTACATTTTTATGTAGAGCCGTGTAGGTCTCAGATCATCAGCTGCGTTCATATTCACAATAAAATGCAGCTGGCAGAAAAAGACCATTTGATTCAAATTAATTCTGAAGAGATCAAATTAAATGTCTTGAACCACAATGTACTACCATTAACTTACAAGTATAGAGAGAGTTTGGCTGGAATGAAGTGGGTTCCTCTGAAGATCTCAGATCAAAAGCAGACAGTTAACCACCAGCAACCATGTTAGAGGCTCTGTGGTGACCGGGAGGTAAACTCACATTTTCTGGAGATGCACTAAACCTTTCTGTGAGATGTTCATGCAACTATAAAAGACACCATGTGATGCTGTTTGCTGTGATGTACCAATGGAACATTTTGAGGTTAACCAAAGAACCTTTTAAAAGCTTTAGCAAGACATAAATGTATTGATATTGTTCAGGAAATGTATTCAATTAAAAAGTATTTAGAGAGAAGGAAATATTATTGACAGAAATTGAGGAAAGAAGAAGAAAATATGGAACAACTGGAAATTATGTACAAGTATCCCATGACAACAATTTGTTGATTATTTTCTAGAATAGTAGTTTCTCATCTATATTGTTTGTACAATGTTAAGAAATGTGAAAAATGCCTCCAAGGCCAAAGCTTCATGTTTCTGTTCTTCCGACTAACATATTCAGCTTAGAGTCACATAAGACAGAGAAAAATGACAAATATTTACACCTTAGAAGCTGTAACCAATGAATGTTTGACATTTTCACAAAATAAAAAGGACAGAAACAGTTCATTAATCATCATAATTAATTGTTTCAGCTATAATTTTGTGTTACTGTCACATGTTGTTTCCAGTTGTAAAAAACCTGGTATTAATGAAAAAATAAAACATATAAAAATGTGTTGAACATAATGTTTTAGTAGGTATTAAGTGACTCTTAATGTTTTTTTTCTTGTGTAACTGTCACCTTTGACCCTCAGGCTCTTCTCCTGCTCCTGGCATGGCAGTGACTCCAGGCAGCACCATTTCCAGTCGGGGGGTTTCTCCAATACCTGCCTCCTCCAACCCTTTCGGCGTGGCTCCACCTATGACCTCCATCTCACCTCAGCCCTCATCACTTGGCCTGAGCGGCCTCCGCTCGAGTCCTGTGCCTCCCAATCCCATGCTGGGCATGGTGCAACCAGGAATGGGCATAGGGCCAATGAGTGTGGGTATGGGGCCTCCAGGAATGGGCCTGGGCATGATGCAGGCCAGCCCCATGGGCATGCCCTACAGCGGGCTCTCGCCTATGGCTCCCCCAGGCTCGTCCCTGTTGGGGCCTGGAGGCGCAGTACCTCCTCAGCTGATTTTGGGTGGGCCCACTGGAACAGGAGGAGTGATGGGAGCAGGAGGATCAGTGGGAGGTGGAGGAACGACGGGAGCGAGCACCAACCCTTTTCTTCTTTGAGGAAGTGTCACCACTACTTTGCTTACCTGTTTCAACCTCCTCTGTCGTACCTGCTGCCCCTGTCATTCACCCCCCCCCCC
>NW_023339807.1:16598775-16625973 GCF_004916995.1 Morone saxatilis | reverse complement strand
CCTCTGTCGTACCTGCTGCCCCTGTTCATTCCCCCCCCCCCCCCAACACAATTTGTGTCCAAAAAGAAAAAAATGTGTACATCTCTATATTTAAAGAAAAAAAGAAAAAATCAAAAATTATGTTTATCTTTTCATTCAAAAGCATTATTTTCATTTCAGAATAATTTTTCCACATTTAGTTCCTTTCATTTCATTATGGGTTGTTTGTGGGCGGGAAATAGAGATCTATTTATTTTGTTTTAATCCTGTTCCGTTTCTGTATTGTTCTTCATCTTATGTTTTTTTTTTCAGTCCTGTCTTGAGATGAAGGTAAGTCTGTGAGAGCAGGAGGCTTTTTCAGTAGTGTCACTATTCTAATTTTACTGCACTGAGAGAGACAGATGGAGGGAGAGGGGACATAGCCACTAACAAACTGAACAGAGAAACTGTTGCACCTTCCTCTTCCTCTTTTCTTCCTCTAGAATGAAGACAAACACTGAATCACTGAAATGAAACCAGTGCATGAAGGATGATTTTTAATGAACTCCAGACTTAGATACGGACTGAAAAACCTGCATTAACATTTCAGGCACAATGTGGTCAAATTCTTTCAACTATTTCACTTTTAATTTAATTTAATGTTAAGTGTAATTTATTTTTTCCAATTTTTGGGAACAAATAAACAAGGAAAATCCCTCGTTGATGCCATTTAAATCAAATGCTTATTTTTTTTTCTTCCTGATTTATTGTAGAAAACTAAAGAGTGCTCTGACATCTGTGGTCCGATGGGGAAAAATGTTGGGATGTTTGTTGAATGTGTGTGTTTTCAGCGATGTGTGAATGAGAATACGAATGCTCATTTGTGAGTATGCAATAGTGTAAATGCCTGTTTCTGTGTATATGTATAGATATCTGTCTCCATTTTTCCTGTGTCCGATCTTATTTCAGTGACTCAGAAAGGAAGAAATGAAATGATCCATTATTTTTGTTTTTAAAAATTGTCACTTGTATTAATACTATGTAATGTTGGGATTTCAAATGAGGTGTTATAAGGGTCACACATTTCTCTGCCAATCTTATTTCACTTTTTTTTTTTTTTTAATTGATCAGAAGCATTAGTTGTTTTTTTCCAGTCACACATTTCATATGAGATCCCTGGTGTACAGGTGTCCCAGAGCACCACTGTCCTTGTGTTTCATCCCTCTTTCCTTCGGGGAGAGAGACACTGATGCTTCTTTTAAAAAAAAAAAAAAAAAAAAGAGAGACAATTATTTCAATGAATGAAAGGAAAAAAAACAGGGACTTGGCGACATGCTCCATGCTGTTCTTTTAATTTAGTTTGATGAATTTATTGTTATTTTATATCAACAAGAAAATATCTCTTTTATCGGGTAAGGTTGAATTTTGTGTGGTGATGACTGTGAACATTCACATTTGAAAAGAAAAATGGAAAAAAAATCAAAAGGAATTTATGAAATAAAACAAAAACACAGGATCTGTGTTTGGCTTGTTTCATGCTTGCTCTGTAGTTAATGCTTTATGTATATTCCTTTTATTTATTTTTTTACTGCTGCAGAGTACAATAATGTGATGAATAAATTTACATTACACGTATAAATCTACAATCCAATAGAAAAAAAAAACACCCTGCCAATTACCTGGAAAACATAAGCTAAACAAAAGTTACTACAGCATATGAATTTGAATAAAGGTGAAAAAACATACAACTTTTTCAACCTTGAAATACAGCATTCAGTCATACTTGATCCCAAACATGCTCTCGAAGAAGCTTCAAGATGCACAACAGCTGGACGGCTTCTGCGTAGAGTTTAGTGAAGATGACTGAAGAGCCACATTTCTCTGAAAAGTTCTGTTCTAAATGTATCTCCGCCCCGTCAGCGGGGGTCAAGCGAGCAGAGAATCCCAATCAAAGTCATCCTGGATCTCCTCACTGTTGCTGTGCAGACTCTTTAATGGAGGACGCTGTCGTGGTGTCATAGACTGAGGCTGAGGCTGCATCCCAGCTGAGCCCGAAAGAGAAACATGGTTTAAGTTAGCATATAACTGGTGCAGGAAGGCAAGAAAAGGAGGGGATTTGGTACTAAAAAGTTAAAAAGAAAACCTCTTACCTGTTGTGCTTGCAGGTTGTGTTAACTGTGGTCTTTGAAGTCCCTGACCCTGCATGTGCAGAGACCTCCGGGGCGGCTGCGCTCCGCTGGCAAGAGGAACTATGGGAGAGTAGGGGAGGGGTGAGGGGTGAGTGAGGCTGGCGAGGGTAGGAGGAGGATTGGTGGTGAATTGTGGGACCTGTAAGGAGTGAGGTGCGCCGAGGGCTAGTGGGGAGTTACTGCCAGAGGTGATCATGCCTTTCTGAGTGAAGAAGCGGTTCAGAGAGTCACAGAGGGAAGTAAAGAGCGCTGGGTCCAGGGCCCAGTCGCAGAGCTCCGCCTGGCGCATACTCTCCAGTAGGTCTGGGGGACAGAAAGTGAGGGGAACAAAAAAGGTTACAAGAGAGGTGCAGATGATGCATTTACTCAACATGTCTAACCGTTTGCAAAGGTCTCAATAATTATCATATTGTTTAATTATCTGCCACTAATAAAGGAATCTTAAACTAGTAAAATCTTCGTACATGTTACAATAGGGTCAGTTCACCAAAAATGCAAAAAAAAAACATTTTCTAGTGTACTTGGTGGTATTTACCATGCTGCAAGTAATAATATTTTTATTATCTGAAACCTAATTTCTCAAATGGTCTTTTTTTGGCTATAAAATAAGTTGGTGAAATCTTCACATATAACAAAAATAAAGCATCAAATCTTTATATTTTAGATTTGAAATGTCTGGTGTTTTTGTTTGGGAATGTGGTTGAAATTATTTGATAATCAAAATATTTGCAATTTTTTGCCAATCAACTAACTGACTGATCAACTGTGAAGTCTGATAAAGTTTTGTAGATTAACCAGAGTAAACTGTTGAGAAAGAAAGTGAGAAAATATGTTATTTTTATAATTTTGGGTGAACTGACCCTTTAAACGAGACTCTGGTAAACAGCACAGACCTGGGTGACCAGAGAGGTCTATGTTTGCCCAGTCTAGATTGCTGGCAATGCGGAAGCTCTCCTTCAGAGAATCTGGGTTACTGAACCAGTCAGGTGGCACAGCTAAAGTGGAAGGGAGGAAGGCAAGGTGTGTTATGTTGCTGGTTTAAATACAATTCCAAGCATTTCTGGGGGTTTGATAGGGTCGTGTGAGACTTACTGTGATGTGTAACACGCTCTGTCTCAGGAGGGTGTGCGGCGGGTGGAGGTGGTGCAGGTGCAGGATGAGGAGACATTGGCAGCAGAGTTGGAGTGTGAAGGGGGGTAGTGTCATTGCTCAGAACAGCCAGGGGAATGACATCCGCTAGAAAGAACAAAAACAAAGTCACTCATCCAAGCTGTTTATGTATATAATGCACACCTTATAGAGTTGACATACCCACACACAAGGTACTTACACTGTGAGCCTCCTCTCTCCCGCATGGTCTTGACGAGAGACTTGAAAGACGCGTACAAGTCGGGTAAATTTAGCTCGTCGAAGGTGAAGCGGAGCGGAGGATCGGTGGAGGAGTTTAATAAGACAACTGGGGGGGCGGCGACAGATGAAAATACTGAAGAGTGAGTGGGTCCTGACACAGTGCATACAGACACAGGCACTGAGTTTGGAGCGCAGGAGAAGGTGGAGACGCACACAGGCTCCGAGTTAGCAGGAAAGGCATCAGAGAAAGAGGGAGCAGCAGGAGAGGCTGTAGACATACTGGCAGTGCACAGAGGTGTAGCCGAAGCAGAGGGCATTGAGAAAGTGGGGCCAGATGGAAGAGGATGGGGGAAAGAATTGATAGAGGACATGGGGGCAGTAGGTTGGAGTCCGGCTGAAGGAGAGACAGACGGATGAGGGACAGGGAGACTGGACACGGGGCTTGGCATGTAGGGTGACTGTTGCTGTGAAGATAAAAGACATTATATATTATAAGCACCCAGAAAACCCGGCTTTGATGAAAAAAGACGAGAGAAAGTGACTCTACCTTGCATGGAGGAGGAGAGAGGGAGGCAGACTGGGGTGACTGGATGCCTCCCAGTGGCTCTGCGTTTAGAAGCCGCTGGTCTGTGTGGGAGGTTGGTTGTGGTTGATGAGGAGAGGGTTCTCTCGCTGCTTGTGTCCCCTGTAACAGCAGAGCGATAGAATTGGTAAAGGTATTGAAATCCTGTAGTAAACTAAAAGTAGCATTACCCAAGTTTATTCAAGTTAAAGGTCCAGTGTGTAACATTTAGGATGATCTACTGGCAGAAATGTAATATAATATTCATCCCTATGTTTTCATTAGTGTATAATCATTATGTTTTTGTCATCTTATAATGAGCCTTTTATATCTACAGACACTTTGGGTCGCCTTCCATCGAGTCCGCCATGTTAAACCGCCATGTTTTTACAGTCGCCCAGAAGGGACAAACCAAACACTGGCTCTAAATAGGGGCGTTTACGTCTTTGGCAATGCAACTAAATCCTACACACTGGTCCTTTTAAGGTTCGGTTCACCCAAAATACAATATGAAAAATACATACTACAATGTACAAGTTTTGATTTCTGCATCCACGTCTATAAACTACAAGTGAATGGTGACTAATGGAAACAATTTCTTCCATAGAAAGTAGCCGCTATTATAACTGATGACACAAAGGCATGCAGGTTATAAAGAGTAACCAGGACATGTTGGTGCTGAATTTTAAATGCACTTTTTCATTTTTCATTTTCAATTTCATTTCATTGGACAAATAAAACCAAGACCAGTATCTGTGTGGCTAAATACCACTAGAAGTAAAGTAGGAAAGGTTTTTGGTTAACCTGTCCCTTCAGAGTGTTAGTTTAGAGCTTTAATTCATTCATTATTGAATGTTTTTCATTCAAAATCTTAATTTGTCAAGAAACTTATTAATTACTTACTAATTACAGCAAAAATATGGGAATAAAATACCAGAATCTCAAGCTTGTACTTTATGAGTAAGATTAAACAACATACATCCTCCTCTTCCTCCTCTGGATAGGGACGTTTAGGTGCCCTCACTTGATTCCCCTCTGCAGGTCCATCCATCGTCCAATAGGAACCCTGGACAAATTACAGTACACGTTGTTAACTTTACACTCTTTTAAGCAATAATTTCGCCATCTAACACGATGCAAAAACACATATACTCTTACAAAATTAGAACATAAAATGTAATTCACCTTGCCGGGGTCATTCTGTGGTCGAGGAACTTTCCTGAAGCATTTATTTAGTGACAAATTATGCCGAATGGAGTTCTGTTAAAGACACAAAGTTACATAAGGAAATAAGTCATTCTTGTACCAGTTGGTGTTGCAAAAAATATTCAAACTGAATGCAAATCACCAAACCAACTACTTAAACGTTAAAACTGTTCTCGTATACTCATGTTTTTTTACAATAAAGCTTCTTTCTTACTTTCCATCCACGTCCGGCTCGGCTGTAGTAGGGGAAAGTGTCGCTGATCCAGGTGTAGATGTCATTCAAACTCAACTTCCTCTCAGGTGCAGCTGCTATTGCCATGGCAATTAGAGTGGCATAACTGTGAGGGGGTTTCCCTTTGCAGTTGGAAGGAGAGGGGTCCGGCACAGAGGGCAGGAAGTCTCCCCTCTCCCTCCCTCTGTCTTTCTTCTTGTCCCTCTCCCCTCCTCCTGCTCCTCTTCTTTCTCTCCCCGAGCGCAGGCTGCTGATTCCCAGCTGAGGCAGCCAGTCAATGCTGGTGAGACTGGAGTCCAGGTCAGAGGACATTGTCTCTCTTTCTCTCCGTGCGGGATCTGAGGGATCAGAAGAGGAAGTGGCTGAATCCACACGTCCTTTTACTTTTTCTTTACTTTGGACACTGTAGAGACAATCACAAACACAGAGATAATGCTGTAGTAGAGTCCCTCCTGCCTGTAATGTAACACTATCAACTGTCCTGTTCCTGTACTTCTAACCACCGTCAGTCACAAACCAGTAAGTTCAGACACAAGACACTCTGGAAACTATTCATTCACAAGCAAAGACATTGCATGGATGTGACAGTATATACACATATCAACTGTACCATACCTACTCTTTCTATTTTCTGAGGAAGAAGAGTGGCTTGCTTACCTCTGTATAGTCACTCGAGGCCCAAGGCCTTAAAAAGTGTTAATATTTGATGTTGTCATCAGCTGTGCATAACTGCTGACAAACTGGTGTCCGTCCTTCCCTTCAGATCTCTCTCCTCAGCATGTCGATCCCCACAAGGCCTCCAAACATACCTTTAGCTTTGTGAAAGTTTGTGTAACTTTGGAGAAATATACACAAAAACTTATCGGAGAGCTTCCTTTTTCTCTCTCTCCCTCTCTCTCTCTCTCCTTCCCCTCCCTTTCTGGATATACCAGAATTACGTCACTCACTCCTCCCCCTTTGTGATGTCACTCCTAGAGCCCGCCTCTGTGAGCTGGCCCCACCTCTTCAGCTTCTCGAAACTTAAAGCAGAAGCCCCTGCAGCTGTGGGCTCACCAGGATATCAATAAAGAGAAACAACCTGTGAGTTTCACCTAAAACCGTTTCAGAGACATGAGCACAAAAGCAGACGGCAGAACAAATTTAAAGTAGCAGCGTCACTTTTATTGAAGCACTTTATCAGGATGTTGGAAACAGTGAAGTTCTGTACATTATTTGTGTAACAGAATGACAGGTGATGATCTCCCTACAGAGCGCTGAAGAAGGAGAGGAGGCCGGTGTCGGGGGATGGGTGGGCCAAAAGCCTCTGGATCTGTCAATAAAGTTGAAAGAATATGTGTTTGTCACTTTCATTACTTTGGCTGGCAGCATACTCAGAATCAATATTTGGCACATTTACAAGGGCCAACATGGCAGCTTTACGACTTCAGGAAAACATTTGGGTTTTATCACTGCAGAATAATAAGTCTCACTGCACTCGTCAATGTCATGATAAAGGTTGTAGCAAGTGTATTTTTTCCTGCAGCGATTTATTCCTGCACTGTTTTTGACAGCAGTCTGAGGACACTTTTGGAGTACACCACTAGGCTTACTGTACATTTACGACACTTCTAAACAAACAAGTAACTCAGAGAGTAGGAGACATTGGTAACAGGTAAAATGACAGAAAGCAGCTCTAGTAAGCACCTCCTTGAAGTTGGGGTGTTTAGCATCTTGAACCAGCTGCAGCAGAACAGCCTCTGTGGTGGTGAGGTAAGCTCCACTCTGCTTCAGCCGGGACAGAGCAAACAAACGGTCTGTCTGGCTGTGGAGGGAGACACAAAAGAGGTAAAACACACACATACGTATATGGTTTCCACACAAACACAGGAGCAAATGTTTATTTAATGCAGGTGATAACAATGTTCTATAGGAGAAAAAAACAAAGACACCTTCTGGATGAGACCGCATCAGCAACAATGTGAACCTCAATTCCTTTTTCAAGCAGGTCATATGTTGTGCACTGAGGAAAAGACAAGAACCAAAGGTCCTTATTCATTAAACTACTGTGTAAGTTCTGTGGCACAACAATTACATTACTTAATAATAGCATAATAGCTTAATAATTGTCTGTCACATCATCATCTCCCCAATACTCAACGTAAATATAATACAAACATATTCTGATGCATTATAAATTATTATGAAATTTTGTTAGAGTCCGTTTCTGTAATTCTTTACATTTTGAGGGCCACTGATGAAAGGCATCATTGATTAAAGATATAAATATTTTATTTATTTATTAAGAATTCATGCAAGAATGCATAAGAACTTGGACCTGCTGTACGCAACTGTTCCTGTTTTTATCTGTATTTATTATTATTATTAATTTCTATCTATCTATTTCACTCAAATGCTGCTGTGACAAGTGAATTTCCCCATTGTGGGATTAATAAAGTTATCTATCTATCTATATAAGACATCCTTCTTTTAGAACAGCAGGAAACCCAAACTGGGAATCAAACCTGCAAATAATTGTGTTTCCTGTTTAACTATAACTACAATTATAATTATGGGCAAAACCTAAAATAAATATGAATGTATTCATTACATGTAAGCAAGGGGCTTCCAGTTGTCTTTATGGGGCCTTTTTAACAGCCAAGCTGCAGAAACAGTGATGTGGTCTTACTGCAATACAGGCGTGTGCCTCTATTCCACACAGTATAGCCTGTTTGGGGTTCCCCAGGGCCTGCAGCTCCTTCTCCACCTCCTCTATCATCATGGTGAATGAGGTTTTAGCATGAGCTGTCAGGTCTGCTGCTCCCAGCTCTGGTACCGTGGGTCCCAAGCCTTTAGGGTACTGCTCGGTCAAAATCGCGGGGATGCCCAGAACACGACTGGCCTGCGCGAAGGAGGAGAGAGCAGGCAGGTTTGATTAGATCTCTTCAAATAATTAATGCTTACGTATTAATGTTCGAGGCTGTGGCTGAGATAGTTCGACCTGGAGCAATCTGGACGCGTTGCTGACGATGTTGGTGAACTGGAAGATGTTGGGTCTGAACTTCTCTTGCATGTCACACAAGAAGAGCACTGCATCCTTAGTGGAGAGCCTGCCAATGCCTGCCACTGCCAGAGCGAGGTCACAAAAACAACAAATAGTGCTCAGATACACTCACTGATATGACATATTTAGATACAAGTGCAGTGTTGAGGATGAAAGGTCAGTGGACATTAAAACACTGAAGCTTTGAACAATAATACTGAATGTCATATACACAGTTTGTTGCAGCATTATTTAGCAAACAGCTTTCACACTGACACATATGTTTTTCCAGTTGGTGCGATTTGTGTTTACTTAAGAAGGAAATATGTTCTCTTCCTTGTACGAAATATTTCCTCAATGGTGTGTTGCATTGTCTTGTAAAAAGATGAGACCAAGTAGTATAATAGCTTAACACGAATAAGAGCGACCATAATAAAGTGAACTTACTGTCTGGTCCGATTGTGAGGAGAGGGTGACAGGTCCAACAGGACTGTAGAAAGTTCAGCTGTCAGGTTAAAGTGTGTCCTGTGTTATTGTAAACCAAGAGGATATTTACCTGTTTTACTTGCATGTGAAAGAGGAAGAATGCATTCAATATTTCCCCCAAAACAGCATATCACAGGATTAATAAACACACAACCATCACCTGAATTAATTGTGAAACAGCTACGTTATCAACAAATATATATTTCAAAGTCAAAACAATAGTAACTAACCTAGCATGTAGCTCAGAAGACACACAAGTTCAACAGCCTTTTTTCCAGAAGCGCATTGACCAATAGGATTACGCGTCTGGGTGATTGACGTTTCGTTGAGCCAATGGGAGCCGACGTCTGCCGCGAATCGTGTTGCTGGCTGAGGAGGGGGGCGGGACCCCACAGTCAGCCCACAGTGGTCACCTGAAGATGTGTGACAGCGCAGAGTCCCCCACAGACACGCAGAAAGAGGAGTCACAGCCACCGTCGGACGACTCGACGACAAATGAAGAGAAGAAAAAGAGTGAGAAAGCGTGATATATCGAAAAATTCAACTCAATAACGGCGAATAATATGTGTTTACGAGTATTGTTGTTAGTGCGATGGGAAACACTTCCGGGGGTATGACGTAAAGACAACTGACAGAGATTCTGGCCAATAGGAAGGCTGTATTTTTTCTGTTTTAGCCAATAAACATGTAGCTTTTTATCACGTGGTACTTCCGGTTTGTGGAGAGGCTAAAGCTAATGCTAATATTTATTAAGTAAAATCATTCTCTTCTAGGATACTTTTTGTTCAGAGAAGATGTTTGTTTACATCATTCATTAACTTATTAAGGCTATGCTAACAAGATTAGTTTAAAGCTGTCACACACTCAGTTTATTGTAACATTAAATATCGTGCTTCGCGTTTGGGGTTAGAAATATATAATAGGTTTGTTATGGATTTGCAAGACATACTTACGTTTAACATTGTTGTTATCTATGTGAGATTGAATTTAAGGATGTTTTTCCAAATGAGTTCGTTTCATACATGTCAAAGCTTTGCTTGTTATTAACAACCATAAGTTAAAACCCATTGATTCAAACCAGGATCATTGTCTTTATGCAGTTGTCTGGCCAAACTTCTACTTTTGATCTGTTAATATTCCTTGGTATTTCCTAGATTTGAATAAAAAATGATCATATTACAGTAAATAAATGCCACCAGCACACTGACTCTAGTTCATGGTCTAGTACATGAGAATAAGATAAACTCTGTATGTACAGTCACTTTGTATATGGGGGTACACACACACACACACACATATATATATATATTATGAATATTCTCTGAATTATTTAGTGGAAGCAAGCCATCATGCATTGTGGTTATGTGGTAATGGATTTAACAAACACTTCTCCAGAAGTTCCTCTGAACTGTACATTGTTTAGATTTGCCTGGACCAGTCTGGGTGACAGCAGCAGCAGTTTCACTTTTTATTTCCTCAATTTTTATAGTTGATGTGTTGCTGAAGGCTGTGGGAGACACTCCGATAATGAAAACAAAGAAGTGGGCGGTGGACAGAGGAAGGACAGTACAGTCCCTGTCTCAGTTCATCTCTCGCTTCCTCAAGCTTGATGCCAATGAACAACTGGTAAGAATGAAGTTTGTCTACCAAAATAAAGACTTGGACAGAAACTCAGAAATCATGCTAGAGGTTTTTCAGTTCTTTATGTATAACTCTGTCTGTTGTTGTTTTTTTTCAGTTCATTTATGTTAACCAAGCTTTTGCTCCTTCCCCGGATCAAGATGTAGGAATCCTCTTTGATGTGAGTATATATAAACACATTAATTACCTGTGACTGTAGTGTGTCGTATACCTATACCTCAATTTTCTTAACCTAAAGCAGATGAAACCAGTTCATTCTTGACTTTGGGAATAGTATGTGTAACAAAATAATCTCGATGTCCACTAACTAGCATTTTCAACTGTATCATCAACAAGCAGATGATTGATAGTTGTGGACCTTGCACACAATCTTAACTTGTCTCCTAATAAAACACTTTTACACAGAGAAGATTAGTTTATTCATGTTTGCTAGACAACTTGCCAACAACATAACTTTAAGTCTTGTTTTGCTTTATTTATTCAGTAAGTGAAGCAAATGTTCCAAGCCTAATGAGGACCTGTACTTGTATACTAATTTACTTGTATACTAACAAGTATATTAACTGTCTGTTCACCTTTTTCAGTCTTTTTCAAGACTTTAATATATTGTAACACTTAATATAAATGTGTCATATTGTATATAATACATCCTCTAACAGATAAACTTCAGCCCAGTCAGGCTTCAGCCGAAGTCACATTTAGAACAGATAACCAGTGTCTTACTCTTTACCATATTGGTATAGTCTCTTCGCCTTTAATTAAATATTAAAATAGTAGCCCATGTAAGTGGCCATAGAAGTTAATGGGCCATGTGGAGCTGTGACCAGCAGAGGGGGCAGTAAGAGGGGAGCTCCATGTGTCACATGCCAAAACCCTTGGCCAGTGATTAATGTCTTGATAAGTAACAGCAAAGACTTCAAAGTCCAGAATTCACAGTGGATGTTTGCTCATCCCACCGCTCTCACTGCTCGACAGCTCAATATCAACACAATCAGTCTGTAACTGTACTGTCACATCACTCTTCTGTCTTACTGTTTTATTTAACATTTACCTTTTGTGTATTTGTTTCTGTCTCTTTTCAGTGTTTTGGCAGCGATGGAAAGCTGGTTCTGCATTACTGTAAATCTCAAGCCTGGGGTTAAACTGCTTTCTTCAACTCCACTGTGGACCTCCCCCTTCTCTTAAATTCCCCTTCCTTTTTTTCCTTTTTTGCCATTTGTTTTCTTTCACTTTTTCTGTACATACATATTGTAAATAAATTATACTGACTATGTGAAGCTCTTTCCACTGTTTTTAATGTGTCACTTTTGGCACCAAAAATAGAAAACTTAGTGGGCAGGGGATTTAGCTTTGCACAGCCCTTGTGCTGATTAGGGGATAAGTTGGTTTATAGTTTTATACCCTTAATATAATAATTGAATACCTAAGAAAAGTCAAATTGGCGAGGAGCTTAAACTGGTGGTAAAGGTTTAGGGAGGTTGAGAAGGAACCACCTCTGAAAAGGGACAGGCATAGGAAGAGAGGGGGCACTACAGTAACAGATGGACTTAGAGGGATTACATGATTCAGGATGGGTTTGTGACATAAATTCCCAAGAAAGACAGAAAAGAGAGTGGCGTGGAGACAGACACTCTGTCGCTCCACCAGTTTTGCATCTCTGTCCGACTATTGGCCGGGAGGATTAAAGGTGGGGAGTGCAGCTTGAGAGGTAAGGGTCACTGATGCTCATCCAGGGGGAGGAATACTTGGGATGTATACAGAGGGAAAATATGAGGAGGTTAGTGACACGTAGAATCAAGATGGAGCGACTCAAATCAAGCTCTTGAGCTTTTTGATTGTGGGTACTTGAAGAAGGCAGAGATAACGGAGGATTGTAGGTTTAGAGGACTAAAAGAAGTGACAGCTAAAAGTTGTTTTACTGTGGTAGTTACCTCTTATTTGACCAGAAGTACTTCAAGGGACAAGAGAAGGCTCTTTGGTAGGTACTTGTCTGATTATTTAAAATAAATAGAGCTGAAATGATGCGTCAATCAAAAGAGAAAGTTAATCAGCAACTATTCTGATAGCAGATTAATTGTTTCAGTCATTTTTTACAATGAAAATACCATTTGCTGCTTTCAGCTTTTCAAATGAGAGATTCTGATGCTTTTGTCTGATGTATGATAGTAAACTAAAGAGCTTTGGGTTTAGGACTGATGTTAAGATAAAATGTTATATGAAGAGCTCTAGACAATGGGCATTTTTCACTATTTTCTGACAGCTATAGACTAAATGATTAATAGAGGAAATAGTCCTTACAGCCTTAACAATAACTTATGTGTATAGCTTTTCTTATTTAAGTTGAGTGTTTACATATTTTGCTGGTGACTACAGGTTCAATTAGGCAAATGTGTGCCCAGTTTCTAATCAGCCTCTTAATATTTGTCAAGACAGGCAAACCCGTCGACTCCTCTGAGAAACAATTATGTTTATCACAGATTTCTGTTTTTCTCTTGAACAATTTCCAGTTTTCTTGTAAGATTAACAAAAGGTTATACTAGTGTTCTTCATGATAGTAATTTAAGTTAAATTAAAGGATTGGCATGCATCCAACATGTTCATACTGTAAACTTTTGCAAACTTATGTTGGTCACACTAGTGTATGTTCAATATGTTAAGAGTCATGTTCTTAATTAAGAAGAAACTGTCTTTACATTGGAGGCAATAATGGTGATGTTTTCATGAAATATGTATTTTTTTTTAAACCATGGGCGCATACATTTCACTTAAAGCCGGCTGTCCTTATTCTTTGGGCACTGCAAGTATTACACATAATAATCTGCAGAAATGTACAGATTGTAGATTATTGTCATTGAAAATGTGTGCCTTTAGTAGCCACAGTGATCTAATTCGGCGCATCCGTTACATTTTTTGCATTTCCTTTTTCCCAAAGTTGTTTCTTCGTGTATTTCTTGTCAGCATTATTCAGATAGCAGTGTAGATTCAGGCTTGTGCTAAAATCACCAGTTTAACTCATGTTCACTCTGTTGTATTTAAGGTGCTGTTGGCTGACAGGGAGACATTGCATGAGAGAGAGAAAGCAGATATGGTCAGAATGCACTTCACACTAAAACACACCTAACACAAACAGATTAAAGCAGATTATCAGGGATTACTAGCAAAAATTTCATTTAGATCTGTGGCTTATCCATAATTTCATCAAAAAAAGTAATCTCTTGTTTTGTTTTATTTGCTCCCCTCCGTCTTGTCTTCTACACAGGGTCCAGCAGTGGAGCTCGTAATGAGCGGCAGGGTCAGGTCTGAGTGTGGTTATCAGGAATCAGGAAGATATTAGCCCGGGTCACAGGAGAGCACATATTATATATAACCCCTCTTCATGAACACAGCTGTTGGATTTATCTGACCTCAGGCAGTTTTAAGGCTTGAGTCTTACTGACTCAAGGAACATTGAACAGACTTACATGTCACCATATGGACACCCTGGTTTTAGCCTTTGTGTGTCCCAAACAAACATTTATTTCAGTGCCAGGTGATGACTTGGGTTTAAGGATGTCCGCTATCACCTGTTTAGATATACAGCTTTTAATGATGAATTCTAGTATTTTTAAATGACCTTGTGCTTTTTCGGTCGAGTCACGTCGATCTAATAAGTGCACACGAGAGGGTCGACGGGTGCTGAGGTGAGGGGATGGTTCAATAGCAGGATATCACATTAAAGCTGTCTGGCCAGCATACTGTCCTTACATCCCACTGTTTTCTCCTACTGTGAACCATTGTCTACCTAAATCCCCTCTTGTTCATTTATTTGGGTTCCATCTGGCCTTTCCCACGTGTATCAACTTCAGAGCATCTTATCCCGCTCCCTCCTCTCTCTCTCTCGCGCTCGCTTTATCTTCCTCTCTTTTAATCACGTTGACTTTACAGTATCGTTGTGTCAGCTGTGTTTTGTCATCTTCTTTCTGTTACAGTTACATCACATTTATCTTTGCTTTCCGTTTAAACCTGGCAGCTCATCACCTTTTAAAACCACCCCAAAGCATCTGTCCTACCCTCTCAGCTACATCTGTGACTGCAGTTGTACATTCTGTCCTGTTTGTCCTCTTCCCACGTGCAGTCTGCCCCCTCTTTACCTTACTTACCTCCCCCCATCTCTCTCTCTGGCCTCCCCCCTGCCTCCCTCTTCTCCTGTGTGGCCATGCTGGAGGGTATGTCTCGTCGCTCTCGCTCCCTGCTCTCCCTGACCTTGACCACTCTGGCTCTGGCCCTCTCCATCCTGGCTCTGTGCACCTCTTACTGGTGTGAGGGCACTCACAAGGTGGTCAAGCCCCTCTGCCTTTCGCCTGTCAAAATGAAGAACTGTGGTCAGAACAACAGCGAGCCTTACACCACAGGTACTGAGATGTCACATTATCTTTCACTTCTCCACACTGCTTCCTGTTGCTTGGTTGTTTCTCTCTATTGTTCTTCTGTTAGGGGTCCTTGGACTATAACTAATCGGTGTACATAAATATTTTTTAATATCCACTTCTTGAGGTGCACCTCCCGCTTCATTTATTTTGACAGTGTGACAAATGTGTGTGTCTCAGCAGGGCATTTAAATATGAAGTCAGGGTGGGAAAGTTTAGTTACTGTTCAGATGAACTTAACGATAAGAAAGATGCTTGAACAAAAACACTTATTTGATTTCAGGTGTCACCTATACAGAGTTAAGCGTCTCTTGTTCCAGGGATTTTTGAGGTTGACTTGTTTTTCAATTTTATAATTTTTTGTTGTTTTATCTAAGAGCAAGGAAGCACCAATTATGAAAATAACAACATATATCTTGTAACTTGTGTGTTACAGTGATGCAATTCAGATCCTTTATTTAAGTAAAAGTACTGATACCACAGTGTGAAATTACTCCATTACAAGTAAATGTCCTGCATTTAAATTAGTATTTCTGATGCAGCAACATTAATGTTAATGTTGTAGCTGGTTAACATGGAGATAATTTTAACTAATTAACTTCTCCTGGACATCCAATTTTATTAGATGATCATGATTCTTATGTAGAATCTGCAAATAATTGCCATAAAATAATCTTGTGGAATAAAAATTACAATATTTCTGGAACATATAATATGAATTAATATGTTATTATTAATATTGAAATGTAGTGAAGCAGAAGTATGAAGTTATAAAGTATAAAGACACTGAAGTGAAGTAGAAGTGCCTCAACATTTAGTACAATACTTGACTAAATGTACTTTGCTATGTTCCACACTGGTGAATAGGAGTATTTCAGAATATTAAGCTTTGAGTTGGCCTAAATCAAAAGAAGACAACTCTAAATAACCCTCTTGTTGGTTAAGAACAAGTGGCTAAAGCTACAGTAAGAACATGAACAGACAGTGACTACAAAAAGTTGCCTGGTGAACAATCCCGATATGTGTTCGAACACGTTCATGAGCATGCTGTAATGCTCATGAACGTGTTATAATACAGCACAAGTTCATGGATTCACCCTACCTGACGTCAACAGTCATGTGATGTTTTCTTGGCGTCAGGCTTTTGTGTTTGAATGCTGAAACATTGTTAGTGACCAGGTAACAGCCGTCACAGCCACAGGTTAGAAATCTCAGCAAGGTGAAGCATTATTGTTTTAAGATGCTTTAATAAAGGTGGCTTTAGTTAATTTCAGAGACCTGTCTAATTTTTAGGGATGTAATGATAGTCCAATATTTTTGTCATTTATGTACTTCTAAAAAATCACCATCATTTTACAAAACAGTCCTAAATCAAGGACTACTTACAAGCTTTTTCTGGAGCTTTCAACTACATCTCACAGCCTTCATCAGCAGACTCTATCAAGTGCAGAGTTTGCTCAACTCTTTAATGGAAACTGGCCAGGTGTACCAAGTAAAGTGGATATTAAGGGTGTATACATACATGTCAAATCTTTGTTTGAGTGTCTGTGCATATGGACAGTTTGTAATTATGCATCATCTCGTGTCATTAGTCATAAAATGCAGCTTCCTGACACTGACGTCACAAAAGGTTTGGCCCTGACTGCTGAACCCAAGTATTGAATTTCTTGATCTTTGCACTGTGCCACTGCATAAGAACCAATACCTCGAGTTAATCTGACTGGATAAACTGACAGGCTTCTCCCCCCCTGTTAGAAATTGAATGTCCTTGGTTTTAATGTTTTTTAATCTCTTTTCGCCCATACCTTTGTCCCATAGTGAATGTAATTATGGCTTAGTATTAATCTGTGGGGGTGTGAGGGTCGGTCCCAAAGGTTTATTCATTCATGGAGGAGAGGTTTACACCGCCTGCTGTGTGGTTTTTAAATTTCTCAACAGATATACTTAATCCACACTGAGATTAAAAGCTCTTACTGCATAAAGGAATCAACTTTGATCACTACATGTACTTTGTGTACTAAGATCTACCTTTACAGTGACAGATTTAAGTCTCCCTTATGCTTCCAAACCAGATTTACAAATACACACATGGGATGAAGACGTGCTGGCTGACAAACCTGCATTAACAGACTTGCAGGTGTTTTGTGCTCACTGCTTTGTATCGATAACTCAGTCTAAAGCATGTAGTCTTTCTCCATTTGGACCTCCAGTAATTCATCATTAACACACACCTGCATGTTTGTGTTTTAACACACATCTGTGTGTTTGCCAATTTAATCATCTGGCTTTTTTGTGCATTATGTTTTTGAAAATGGAAAATCAGAGTCTATCAGTCAGAGAACCTATTGTGATGATGATGTTTTTGAGGCATTCTGTGTATTTATGCATCTGCTTGCCTGCACATGTATGTACTGTACGTTTGTGTTTTGGAGTAAATCAGTCATGAATGCTGGTGCCTCACAGGAAGTGGGTTCTGAGGGTGTTTGTTTGAAGTTTGCATGATATTGCGGGTTTCCTCCCATATTTGAAAGAAATCCAAGTCGCTGTTATTTAGAGGATACAGATTGTGTATGAATGTGTCGATGTCTCTGTGTGTAAAGAGCTGTGAAGAGACGGTCCAACCAGTGCATATCTGGTTCTGCTCCTGCAACCAACTCCATTATCCATATCAGGAATAAGCAGCTAAAAAATGAATCTAAAATACTCTTTTAATTGTCACACAGAGAGTCCCACTCAGAACCCCTTCAACCGCACACTGTCTCCAGCCAGGAGGGACGAGCTGGCCAAGATCAGACAGAGGCAGCTGGCCAATGCGGTTCACTACATCTGGGAGACGGGAGAAGACAAGTTTGCTTTCAGATACTTTCACACAGGTTTCTGGGAAAGCTGTGAGAAACACAGCGATGGTGAGACCACAAAACACACGGCTAATCACACAAAAACTGGGTCAACTTTAGTTAAACTTTTAAGAAAATTTTAAGGTTATTTTCAGTCTCAGTTCTTAACAAAATATTTTCTTTTGAACTGAAATAATGTTTTCTATCCTATTTATTTTGTTGGCAGGGGAGAAATGTCGAAGCTTTATAGAGTTAACACCTGGAGAAACACAAGGTGAGTTATGTATCAGTGCCAAAATATAAAAACAATATTATTATTAGCCTCCTTTAAGCATTTATAAGGATGCATGTTTGTTAACTGTGTATGTATTTTCGAATGTCGCAGGTGTGCTCTGGCTGTCAGTTATTTCAGAGTTTACATACATTGGTCTCTTGGGGATGGGCTTCTTACTGATGTGGCTGGAAGTCTTGTGTTCCCATAAAGAGATGCACTCACTGAAAATCAATGCCTATGCAGCTATCTGTACTGTGTTATCAGGTGAGACTTAGTGTCCTTCAGTTTTACATTACTATATAATCACCTCCTTCTACATACATCATTCTCTTTTTGCATTGTCATATTTGTTTTCTAAACTAAGTTAACCCCCATTTGTTCTGTCTGTTGTTTGTTTCATCTCCCCTGTAGGTCTCCTTGGGATGGTGGCCCATATGATGTACACCACAGTATTTCAGATGACAGTCATTGTGGGCCCCAAAGACTGGAGGCCTCAGTCCTGGGACTACGGCTGGTCATTTGCGTAGGTGGCTGCTCTTTAGCGACAGCATATAAACATGTATTATTCAAGCATATGCATAAAGTACTTGTTATTTACAGGGTATTTTTCTCTTCTCTCTTTAATTATTCATAACCTCCTCTGTTCACAGTCTTGCCTGGGTGTCCTTCAGTTGCTGTATGGGGGCAGCTGTGGTCACACTCAACTCTTACACAAAGACCATAATCGAGCTCCGTCGCAGACAGAGGCTCCGTTTGGAGGAAGCAAGAGCTGCCACTCACGCTCCTTCCTATGACGAGGTTGTTCCAGGTGGCGGGCTCTACTCTGTCAGCGGCTTATTGCAGTGTCCAGACGGCATGATTGACGTAGCGTGGGCCCCGAATGGCAGCGTGGTTGGAGTGGGGAATGGGGACGTACCGACGTTGGTTTTAGTAGGTGGCTGTGGGCCAGAGGGGTGTGAAGACTGTGAGAGAGAGATGGATGAGATGGAGGAGGCCATGGACCGAGTTGATTCGCCTTGTTAGGGGATCGTTTATGTCCATCAACTAAAAGGGCTGAAAAACTCAAAAAAGGAAAGACACTTTTGCTGTGCTGGAGAAGGATCAATGTGAGCGAACACATCCTGTTTTTCTTCCTCTTTGACTTTCAATGAAGTTGGGACATACTAATGCACTTCAAGGCCAGTGAAATCACTACATATCAAAATGTAAAGACTACAATGTATGTATAGGTCACACTGGCATATAAGACTGCATGTTTTCTAGGTCTCAGTGCCTCATGGTAGGAAAGTAAATGCATGTCTCTATATGTTAATGCATATATGTTTATATTATTTTATTGTTTATATATTAACATGCAATCTATCAGGACAACAACAGTCATCTCAATGAGCATTTAATTGCATAATGGATGGTTGTTTCTTCTCCTGTTGATACCTAAACAGAACAGCCTGTCCTTTAGAGTAAATATACAATATTTTATCTGAGCGGGACATTCAACATGCTCATCTCTCTTGTGACAAACTTTGGACAGATACAGCATTTTGATGTAATGCATCAAAATACAGGGAGCTACAAACAAACACGGCCTCTCTGCAGATGCGCAGACAAACCCATAAGATAGACACATAGAGATAGAAAGATTACAGAGATTTTGAAAAGTCTGCTCTCTGATGTTGAACAGAAGATTATGTGTAAACCAGTAATCCCGAGTTGGATGGGAAAAAGGAGGAATAGAGTGAGGAGAGATGGTAGGCATGTGAAGGGGTGGAGCAGGTTGTGGGGGGTTGAAAGTTGGAAGGAAATGCAGGCATGCACACCCACAGACTGCACACACACACAACAGTCTGCACCATGAAAACACTTTCAGGGAAATAATTGTTTTTAAATGGATATTACACTCTGGTATTTACTGTGTTTACGTAAAATTATACACACAATAATTTCTTAAGTTAAATAAATGTACTTACATTGACTTTAGGAATGTCTGTATGTTATACATTTGGGATAATCCTGGATTTGCTGTCTGGGATAAATACAATTGAAAACTTAAGACCGAAAGCACCATTTTTGTCAACTATCATCATTATATTATACAGTATGTTTCTAGGCCATGGGGGAATTTATTGTTTTTTTGGGAAAGATAAATAAATTGATTTTCAAGGCGCAGGTGTATGAGAAAACCTTTAATTTATTGTACAGTGAATAAAGTACAACCCTTGAGAGCTACAGCCTCTATTAAGACATTTCCAGTTCTGTAAAAAAGCTTTAATGAGCCTAACAGTCGGGCATGATACTTCATTATAATTGTCATTAATAACATTAATTTAGATAGATATACAAACTATATATCAGATCAATATAGTCACCATAAATCATCTTTTTAGCTAGAAACATTTTAAAACACTATGCCACAATTGACGTCTTTTAGCCTCTATTTGATATAAATACATTGACAAACATTAGTAAAAGTGAGTTGAAACCAAGACACTGCAGAGAAGAGTATTTACACAGCGGGGTTGAGTGAAGTAAACAGGTGGAAGGAGAAAGCATCTGAGGCTGGAAAAAAATAAAAGTTCAACAGAAGAGAGCGAGTCTAACTAGGGGCAGGAGGAGAGGAGATAAACTAGGAACGAGTTTATTGATTGACTGGTTCGTAGTGGATAAGACGCATTGCATTCTCATTTTCAATCACTCCTTGGATGAACTCCCCTTCAGCCAGTCGCTCTATGAGGGCAAAAAGAAAGAGTAAGAGATGTTATGTTATAGTGGGACAAAAAGGGTAAACAAGATGTACAGCATGGAGTGTGGGGCAAAGATGAGGTTGAATAATGACTCTTATCTAAGAAATCCGGTCTTATCTCCTGTGTGGGTGTGTTTGTGTGTGTGTGTGTGTGTGTCTGTGTGACAGTAGCATGCAATGCAGTGGAGTCACTTGAGGCTTGCATGACACAAGTGATGCTGTAACTAGGGATATGGCCCCAGGTGGATTTATTGCTTGTATTATTATTAAGCCTAACAGCTGATGGTAAAATGTAATCTTCAGTACAGGATGTAAGAACAGCTGCTGAAGAAAGTTAGTAAGAGCTTAAGCTGATTTTATCTTTCTCTAACATAAATACAAAGGGGATAAGAACACAATGACCTGTCATGCACTGCGGGGTCATAATGTGTAGACACGTGTTATTTCACTCACCGTTGTCTTTCTTTTCGAAGTAAGACCACAGCTTGTTGGCTCTCTTCTCGGGTGTGTTCTCATCCTCTGGTAGCTTGCTCTGCTCCTCCTTGGGGATCAGCTTAAATATGGCCTGAGAGGGGGTTGGGTATAAGATCGGTGATAAATGCTGCATCATTTCTCTCACAGAAATAATGTATGGAACGTCAACAGAGCACATAAATCAAACGTGTACAAGCCGAGAAGCGTGGAGCCTGTAAGACAAGTGAGTAAGCTCATTGCCTTTTTAGGTTAATTAGGGTCTCGTGTGTATGTGTGGTTTATCGAGCCTCTGATGCAAAACAACTTGACATTTCGAGAAAAGCTACAAGCCAGTACTTTCTCCTTGTGATTGTCTTATGTCTAGTGCCTGATTACTGTTATTAGCCATTGCATACTCTGCAATTTGGCTCAACACAACCAAATCAAATCTTACACAAACTGTAACCTGCAATCCCCACATGACAGCTGATTTGCCTACCAAATGAAGCTAGAATAGCGATCTAGGGGGTCTTTGCCATCACAATTTACTTGTTACTTGTAGACTGGTTGTGTCCAAATTAATGATCAAGCAGCTCACAGCAGCACATTCAGGCCTGTGTGTCATTTTTAAGAGACAGTTAATCTGCAATGTGCCACTTGGAATGCAGCAGATTGTAAATGACTGTGCACTTTAGGTTCAGGTCTTTAAGTGTGTGTCCCACTTAGAGAGGGAGCACTCATCTCCCATATTTAAGACACCTAGATTAACATGGATTAGTGCCAAGACTCAGGCCGCAGGCCAAACACCAAGATGTCATGTCTTTTCTCCCTAGACTGTCCCTCCACTTTGCCCCTCTGATCTTGTGGTCTGTAAGGTTCACACTATGAGATGGTAGGTGACAAGTAGATACTGGTCATTTTTACAAGAACCAGATCTTTATCAAGCAGTCAGATGCAAATGTTGATAGCCTGTATCACTACAGACACACTGTATTTACACCCTCTCTTAACTAGTCTAGCCTATCAGTGTAATGTACGATACTAGACTAAACTAATATTGGCTAGTCCTGCCTTCCTCATTTGCTTGTTTCCCACTTTAAACCCGCACATGAAAGCAGATATCTTTCTGTAATAATGATATTATCTTCTGTGCATATAGCACATCTGTTTTGCTTACCTCTCCATGGTCTAATTTTGTTGTAGGTTGTTGAACCTTTGGCAGGGTGGCTTAAAATGTAGCTATTTTGTGCATCAGTTGTAAACATGATGCATATGGACACAAGCCAGTTGGCCAGGAATTAAATCCCATTACCATGCCAGCTGGATCCTCAGCTGATCTGTCTAAACCTCTTACAAATCTATTTCATTTGTCTAAAAACTTTACAGCCTTCATCCGACTGACTTTTAATTATATGAAAACAATGGCTAAAAGCTATTATATAGTAATTTACATAAATAAATCTAACAGTTCAAAGTGGCAGCCTGGTGAATAAAAGAAACATGGATTAGACTCAGGGATGATGAGCAGTTGCTCTACTGATAGAGCAATACAAGAGTAGCCTTGCTTAAGAGTAGGACTGCCTACATTGTCTGAGAGCTGAACCTGTCATCACACAGATTATCAGGAGTTTGAGGCTCACATAGGCTGGTTTATTGGGCTGGCAATTAGTACTGAGACCTGCATACCATGAGAGAGATGGTACCTTTTCATTTTACAAGGACTTTAACAGGAGTGAGCACACAAAGAAGAACTGATGATGATGCAATATGATGCAGTCCATCAATTATTCTCCAAAGCGATTGCTTCGAAATGACCATAAAGTTAAATCGAAAACTCAAAAGTGAACAAAATTGAACACTATAAACTTTAAAAAGTAGTATTCACTACAAGACTATTATATTTGATTGCATTATGTCAAGTAATAAAATATTATATGTTTATAATAGCAATACAGATGAACATTATGGTAAAATAAAATAGCCTTTCTGTCCTTAGCATTCCTAGTCAACAGTTTGATACTACTCTCTATAATAGAAGAATATCAAATTAATTTCTATCAAAAGAAGCAAAATGTTTAGAAAAAGATATATCATCACACTGTAGAAACAGTGGATACAATGAACAGCTCACACTAGAACCAGGAGAGTCTCATCTTTTGATCCCTACTGTGTTACACCGCTCACCTGGCAGATCTCTGTCACTTCTGTCTTGTTGATGTATCCGTTCTTGTCTACATCAAACAGTGAGAAGGCCCACTCCAGTTTTCGGGTTGTCCTTCCAGTGGAGGTCATGTGCAGTGCAATGATGTACTCCTTGAAGTCCAAAGTGCCATCATCGTTGGTGTCAAAGGAGCGAAACACATGCCGTGCGTAGCTCTTGGCATCGCTCTCAGGAAAGAAGCGGGTGTAGATCTGCTCAAACTCTTCCGGTGTTATGCGCCCCGTCGGGCACTGCTTCTGGAAGTTCTCATACCACTGGCTGATCTCATGTTCAGTGAAAATGGTGCTGAGCTTCAGGTCCTCCAGGATCTCCTTTGATAATGCACTACTGGTTGAATTTCCCATTGTAGTTGCTTTGAGTTTCTTAGTAGAGTGTCAGTCCTGATAAACTCACAGGCAAATCTTTGCCACCTGAGTTTTTCTTCTCCTGTGTTCACTCCTGTGGATTTTAGATGCCAAAGGAAACCCTGCAAGTGACTGCAAAAAAAAATGCTGATTTACACACATTGTTCACTCATGAAATCCTTAATTTGATAATAATTCATTCATATTTTTCAGTAAATCACACATTGATCAGAAATGTAGGGAAAGCTTACCTGTGTGTTGTGTGAGCAGATGATGGCTGGAGAATTGAGTGTGTCTGTCTTGACAGCGAGTCACTGAGAGATAAGGAGGGCTGGGGGAAACACACTCCTACCATGGACGACTGGGTTAATTCTGTTAATGCGGGATTTAAGGTGGCTGAGCTCTTGACTAAAATGAACCCCCGCATTCTAATTTTCTCTATTGGGACTAGACACCTAGAAATATCTACAGTATATGACCATGTTGAGTTCATTCCCCTGTTGTTATTATTATTCATAAACATTAGGAATTCTAAGTTAGTGCCTTGTGGTGTCCAAGAATTATTCTTACTTAATAACTCAAATATTAATCAATCAACAGAGGTTCAATGCATTTCACTGTATCCTTGTAGTTACGACTGCTTTCTGAAACTGAGAAGTATTAGTAAGTGCTGCAGAATCATAAAAACTTAAACATTATTTTTTTTATACTGCCCAACAGATTAGCATACACGTTCTGGGAAATAAGGCCTCAGGTGGGTTTTCCGAGCTAGCTTTATGTTCTCCAGCAGTATGTCTGCTATTTCAGTTGTGGCCTTTCAATAGGTTTAGTTGACCACTGATCTAATTCCAGACAACCATCTGTCCAAGCAGTTTAACTCCCTCTTCCACCCACCTCAACCCAAATCCCACGTACGCCCCTCACACAATCACTGCTGGCCTTCTCGTTGACCTTCTTCCTGTCCTACATGAGCTTTCATCTCATCCTCCTTTCACTGACTCTTCTGTCACTAGCTTGTTTTTTTTTTTTTTAAGTGTTGCCTCTCATTCCTTACTCTGTAAAATTATGTTTTATTGTTGGGCGGCCAAATTCTGCTCTGTTTTACATATTGATCGACAAAAACATGCACGCTCTGTTTCTACCCAGCCTGTTGGCAGGCCCAGTCTTTTGGGCTGCCTCCATCTTTACTGTCCACAGCCATCGCCCTACAGGAGGGGTCACAGTAACTAGCAGATCAAACTTAGTTCATGACGCTGGCTGACACATTTACGTCATCAGTCTGTTTTATTTGTGTCTGCAAGTATTATCTTGATTATCTTAACTGTTTCTGGCTAACTTAGCTCGGAGGTGGGGGTATATAGTAAATTCCATGTGTTACAAATAAGGGTGAGTACTTTATATTGAGACAGGACAGATTGAAGAATTCATGCTATTAACCGCATTAGTAGCCCAACACTGTATGATTATCATTCATGTCTTATTTTTGGAGCAGGATTTTCTTTGCTATATATATATATATTCTAAGTGAGTCCATCTATTGGATTACTAATGCTCCGCCCCATCCCACCCAAGCCAATTACCATCATCATTATCCTGTGAGCGCCATGGCCAAAAGAATTACCCCCTCCCCTCGACAAAACAATCCCTGACATCTGACCTAGAGCTAGAGCAAGAAAGGATTTGTGGTCACTTTTGAAATGTTTTTCTGCTTGGGGAGAAGGTGAGGTGTGGCTGTCTAAGCGCAATCTTAACACAATGATAAAGTTGTAACGCCTTACGTTGCTTTGCAACACTAAATACGATGTATATATTTATTTAGCAGGCAGTAATAAAAAGTTGTACAGTAATGGGTGAAAGTTTGTCAATAGTAGAAGCCAACACATCTAAATATATCTGCAATTAGGACAGTTACTCACCACTGGCAACCTACCAGTTGGCTCGTCAGCATTATAGGCTATTAACTGGCAGTATCAAGTTTCACCTGTGTTACAGCATGAACCTGGGAGCCAGTTTAACGTCAGCACTGACATATATACTGCAAATTTGTCAACAACACTCCACTTGGTAACAGAAAAGTTTGTTTTAATTTTTTTGTGATTAATAATGATAATTTCCCAAATGAACAGCCCAATATCAATGTGAATTTTCAACTTGTCCTCTATAGCAGAACATAAGAGAACTCCCTACCATAGATAGTCATAAGGTTGAATAGTACACATCGAAAGGATTTAATGAAATAATATCCGACTCACTTCCAGAGACATGACAAATAGGAATGCTGAACAGGAAAATGCTTTAAAAAAGAAAGTCCATTCCCAGCCCAAACAATGCCTTGGTGGGACACAACTCCAAAAACAAAGACTGAAAGAGAGAGGAAAAGAGGAAGGGAGTTGTTCCTAGATAAATATCTGGTAATGGGTCATAATGATGCTTAATGACAGACAAGAGCTTCCTACTGAACACAAGGAAAGAGAGGAACAAACAAACGATGACAACAATCTTGACACTTGTGTCCACCATCTTGTGAGGCCTCAGGTTGTGACGTGTATGATAACCGTAACAGCACCCCATGTTCCCATTTCTAGTCCCATTGTCCAGAGAGAAAGTCAGCAGCACTTTTACGCTTTCACTAAAATCACTCACATACCTGGGGGGAAAAAAATCACATCTATGAATTTAAAGGATCTTCACTTAACACGACTTCCACTGACACCGAAACTCCTGATTCAACACTGAGGTAAGCAATGCTATATTTTTTATATAAAATACAACATTTTAATTTTTCTAAAGTCATCATTTTTCATCATTAATCGTCCCACTTTCTTGTGTAAGCAAGTGTCCTACTCTTTCATATTCATGTTTTATTTAACTGATTAAAAAGTAAAGATTTAGAGAGCATTTTTGTTTGTGTAACATGATTTTACAACCTGACCTGTTAAGAATTCACTGGGTTGAAGATAGTCAGGCTTATGTTAAACTGAATGCATTATAGTTATCATATAGTCTCCAATCTTTGTTGGTTCCAGTGTGAGAGACCGAAAAAAACAAAGATTTAATCTGTATTTGTACCTTAAACTTACTATCGCTTGGAGCTACTACCGATTAAAATCTCTTTAGTATTCTCTTATTCTTTTTTTCTAGCTTTTTAATCCAGTCCGCCAGTGGGTCACTCATTACATACTTATGCTGCGCAGCCACAAAGCTTTACTTTAAATTGTAGTGTATATACCAAAGTTCACAAAGATACCGAATATATCAGGCTGTATTTTTGGGGAAATGT
>NW_023339807.1:16594009-16598738 GCF_004916995.1 Morone saxatilis | reverse complement strand
CAACATGGATTCTTAACTTTGACGAAATGATGTAGCCATATAATAACATGGATTGTTATCATCATATAGCTTCAGTAAACAGTTGAAAACTAGATGTTAATGTGGTTTTAATCAGGACTGTGTGTCATGTTATAGGAGAAGAAGAAGTTACATGCAAAATCACTTTTTTTCCATCTGACAAAGGAATAAAAACCAACCATGACAACCAAGATGGAAACTCTTGATCCTTCAACTCTATCTGATGTCCCTTCAACTGTAACCTACAACGCTAAATCTGAGACAGTGACCTTACCAGGAGGGGTCGTCTCAGTGGCAGGCGTCACCATAGTGACCGGGGGCGTTGAGCTGTCTTGTGGATCCTGTATGCTGGCCTTTGGTTTTTGGGGAACTCTCATCGGCTTCAGTTGTGTATCTGTGGGTCTGTGGGACCAACTGAACCAGTCTAAAGGAGGAATCTCTCTCTTACTGGGACTGGGCTTTGTGATTCTGGCCCTCAGCTTCACGGTGGTGGGAAGTGTGGCTGCATATTACCTCCTGAGGAAGAAGAAGAGAGAGATTACACGAGAGGAGAGAGAGGATGGAAAAGAAGTTCTTGTAGAGAGTGGGAGGGTAATTAAAAAAGTCACAGTTTAAAAAAAATATATGAGAGTATGAAAGAAACTGACGACAAATATGCAAAGAATTTTGAATGGGCTGTAAATAACACACTAATGGGCAGGAAAAACTCAATGTCAGTTTCACTCCATAACTCCTGCTCTTCCCTTTATGTGTCCTGTTTTATGCTCCTTTCTACTTCTACTCCACAGCATCTTAAGGAAGGTTTTGTATTTTTTTTACTGAACTATATCTCATCAACAGCTATAGTTACTAATTTGATTATCACAAAACCAAACGTATGAGCAGCTTATATGTCTTGCTGTGTATGATTTGTTGCATTGTTTTAGATTTAACTACCCAAGAGTATATAAAGCAGTAGCAAGTAGCCTTATCCTGCTTTAAAATGTAAATATATACATCAGTAATAGTAATCCAGTATATTATAGTGTGGTTGCCTAATGCATACTTTATTTTTGACACTTTAAGTAGATCCTGCTGATCGTACTTCTGTACTTCTACTTAGGTAAAGTTATGAATACAGGACATTTACTTTGTTTTTATATAATTGTATTGCTACAAGTTGCACAGTTCTTCTTTCACCATGTAATAAATGTCAAACGTGTATGTTTATGTGTGTGAGAGACAGAGGTGGAGTGACGGAGAAAGAGAAAAAGATTCACATCTAAAAGAAGGCAGAAGTGTGCAAATAAACAGAATAAAGTGTTTGCAGGAGTCGGCCTTTGGGGTTTTGGGAGCAATTGTGAAACTGTGCAAACAGTACTGGATTAAATACAACAAACTTATAGTGACAGTGATGATAGTGGTAACAAATTTGAGAAGAATGAAGAGAGATGATATACCATAAATATGGTATTATAAAAATAAATCAGTACAGTAACAAGAAAGCAAGATTCACAACGTCAGCATAGGAAAAGCACAGGAGTTACTTATTAACAGTAATGATGGAAATGTTAAATGGAATATGACAATATTTTTGCAAAGATATAAAAAGGACATTAATGTAACATACTTATTTTGTCAACTGGCTCCAAAAAAGTCATTTATTTTGGTCTTGTCCCCATTCTTGTTCTTTTTGGAAAGATATTAGTGCTTTTATTTCCCAGTATACTGTTTCTGATTTTATGCTTTTATTAAAACATATTTTCTTACCCCTCTACCAAAAGAAATCAGTATTATATCATCAATTTGATCCTTCTGCTTGCAAAATTCCACAATACACAAATCTACATTTTCCAATTATAAATATATAAACTTTTTTTTTAATTTTGTAAAAACAATTGTAAAAATATTATAGCAATCCAAAGTTTAATGTTACGTTAATTTACCATGTATAATTAATTACACTAATTTATGATATCTGTCTTTCCCCTGGTGTTTTCTGTTCATGTATTGTAAAGTAAAAAGAAAAAATAGATTCTTTACACCTGTGTTTTTCCTAATTTGACATGTCAAAATGTCTTTTGTGAAGAGAAAGCCTATTACCAGTAAACAAATACAGTGTCCACAAGAGTAAAAGTAACACAACACAAGTAACGTTAACTGTCAGCCCAACAGTAAATAAATCAACACATCAGCCTAGTAACTAGCTACTATATCTAGCTTGGTTAGTACTAAACTGATTACAGAAAACTAATTTTAGTATCTTAAACACTCACTAAAATAACTATAATAACTAGTACACCTACAGATAATGGTCCAGGGCCAACAAGAACATTGAGAAGGTGTTTGTCTTTATGTACTAAGGGACAAAAAACGTCAAAAACGTAACAACTGTACCCGCTTTAGAACTGTGTCAGCAGCGGTTGCTACTAGCAACAGAACGTTCGACTGGAACCAACGGCTGCTGGAAGTATAACCTCTGAATGTAAAAGCGCCATTTTACTTATACTCTAAATATATGTAGACAGTAACTAAGGCATCTTAAAGGGCTACTGAGTGCAGGTCAAAGGGATAGAAACCATTAACATGAAGACAACAGACAGAAGGAAGAAGACGGAGAGGATTGAGAAAGCCTATACCTCCATCTGCTGGAATTAAGACTGTACTTCATCCAGTCACATTCCTCGGTGCACCGTGATTTACAGTAAATGTTGGTTCCTGTTGTACCTCAACATGTGAAACAGTAACTCCCCTTTGTCAAAGCTGTTTTCAGACTGATTATTTAAAGTTTGTATGTTCTCTGCAATGATACCTCGATAAAACACGTCCCAGTCAGTCGTTTCTTGTGTCCTTTGATTGAAGTTGACACCTGAATAACTTTATCTACAAACTTTACCTAATGTAAAATACGGAGGCGTATTGCATTCACTTGAAATGTTATTTTTTGGTTTGTTTTTCGGAGTAATTATTTCTGTTTTTCTGAGTAATTTATTTTGTGGTTTGTTTTTCTGAGTAATTTTTTTTTCTTCTGTTTTTCAGATCTCATTTATTTTTATGGTTGGTTTTTCTGAGTTATTTTTTTCAGATTTTCTGAATAAATTTAAAAAACAAACCAAAAAATAAATTATTAAAAAAAAAATAATCAATACGCTTCCGTAGTAAAACTTTAACTTTAACCCTATCCTTTTGCAGTGACACGTGAAAACAGACCCTCTAGTTCTCGGGTATGTGGGGTATTTCGACAGGTATCCGACTTGGACGTTCTTAACTCGGGTCACCTGACAACCCACTGCAACCTCCTTGGTCACGTGTCATCGTTCAAGTTTCAGGAAACTTTTTTTTCTCCTTCTGAAAACAAAACTACCCACGTCCCGCCCCTTCTCGTCTCCTATTGGTCACAGCAGACAATGGCAGCGCTCTGATTGGTCAGACGGGGGACATGTCCGCGCACATCAGAATCAAACCACACCCCCTTCTTTAAACGCGTTTATGTGTAATTGATATCGTCCCCGAAGAAAAAGCGGCTGGAATTTCAGTAATTTGGGGGCAGAGATATGAAAGTTACGCAGGACTCAAGCCGTTAAGGTGAGTTTGTTAAACGGCGACCGAACAGCGCGACGACTCGGCTTGTTTTTTAGTCAAGTTACAACTTTGTAAACTTGCTGCCAAATATCTCTCAAGGTGTCCACTGTCAAGCCATGTTACTTATTTATACAGTATGTCAATTCAAGTGTGTCCTTCTGTGTTTCTATTCTCCTTAGCTAACCAATACGGCTTATTAGCCCCAATTATCGACGTCTTATGAACCTGCTGCTTGCTTGTTTTTTAGGTTGTCATGTTAGTGTGTTTACATTTAACCGTTTGACTTTCTGTGTACTATTTGTGGTGTTGTTTCACACACACACACACACACACACACGCACACGCACACACACATAAAGGCGCTTGTCTCTGTGCTACACATTACATAATCCTTATTAGAGACATAAATATTTACCGGGAAGACCCACTGTCTCTTGGTTAAGTGTCAAAGGATATTTAAAGCACATTAGCAAGACTTTAAAGCCTGGTAGCTACATGCAACTTTGGACTAAAGCTGCAGCCTAAGCTGATGATGATTTTCATTATCAATTAACCTGCTGTTTATTTTCTGGTTTGATCGATTAATAATTTTGTCTGGACGTCAGGAAATGGAAACATTCCCATCACAATTTCCTAAAGCTCAAGGTGACATCTTGAGGTTGGTGGTTTAATGGTTACAATTCAAAGGATTACTCCATTGACAGAAAATACTCCTTTTATAATCAGTCACTAATTTAATAATCAATTCATCACTTTAGTAGTTAAGAGAAAATGCAAGACATTAATTGATTCCAGCTTCTTAAATCTGATGACTTGGTGCTTTTCTTTGGTTTTCTAGTATGTTAATATGTTGCCTTTTTATGAAAGGTTTAGTTTTGAACTATTGGTCATGAAAAACAAAAAGCATTTTGACTATTTTCTGACATTATGATTAATTGAGAAAGTAATAAAAATAACTGTTTTGTCTGACCAACAGTTCATAACACAAATATATTCAGGTTACTATTACATAACACAAAATAAAGCAGGAAATCCTCCCAACAGAGATGCTGAAACATGGAAATGTTTGCTTTAAGAATTTCTGCTGGAAAAATTACAATTAATTGTTTATCGAAGTAGTTGCCAAATTACTTTAAGATAAGATAAGATA
>NW_023339807.1:16591868-16593981 GCF_004916995.1 Morone saxatilis | reverse complement strand
AAATTCCGATGTTCTTTCTGTCAAGTGAGGAATTAATCAACAGATACTTTCAGCTTTCTTCTGTTAATATTACATTACCATAAAGTTAGAATGTATCGATCCACTGCATTACACACAACAAACTTTCAGATGCTTTTAGAGATGGCAACAAGAAATCCATCCAGGCATGAATGTGTGACAGAGTGTATTCTATATTATATTTGTCTTTAAGCCTGAACTCTAACAAGTTACTGATAATGAATGTCTTTTTAGTTTTACCCTGATTTAAAACCAACCACTGGAATTTAAATTTCATCCTTACTGAGAAGATGCTTTGTTTGCTGTTAAACAAACTACATTAGTCACAGATTATAATAGCAGAAAATCACGTGAGCGTGTTCAACCAATTATGAGCCTGTGGTAATTAGAAAAAAAAGGGGGGGAAATTGCATGCCTGAGCTTGAATATTGCACAGAACAGTTGACTGCCCTTTTGCAGTTAATCTTAGCTGCAATGTAGAAGAGATTTATGATAGTCATTATGTATTATTTATATTTTATTCTTTTCTTTCCCAGGATGGACTCTAAAACGCCCCCTGACATCCGATAAACTTTATAGTACAGACACAGCTCGACCAAGAGGATGCTGCCTTGTCGAAAACAAATGGAACATTAAGCTGTGGAGACTGGGTGGTGCTGGTGTTAGCAGAAATGTCTGAAAGCTAGATAAACTAGTTGCTGAGGAAGTGTAAGCAGGACTGGTTTGCACACTAGTAAAATCATTTATCTTTGGGTTGAGTTGGGAAAACCCCGTTGACAGTTAATATAGCAGGTAAAAAAAATAATTGTCTGATGGAGTGCAGTGAGAGAGTGCTGTGTGGGATGGGGGAGGTGGAGCTGGACCCCAACATTGTGAGTGAAGAGGCCGGAAAACTGTATTCAGAACTGCAGGTAAAGCACTTATATTATTGTTGAAAGATTATGTTTTTCTGAAAGGAATAATTATGTAGCTGTGGTCTCACATACTGTACCTGGTTTCTCCCTGTGCTGTTTTTCTCTGTCACAGACAGTTATTGAGACCCATGGTGAAGGTGTGGTGGAGTCGCTGGTGCCCATATTTGTGTGGGTCCTGGAGGGGTTGGCCAGCTGCAAAGCCCAGCTGAGAGACAGGGAGGAGGAGGCGGAGAGGGAGAAAGCTGAGCTAGATGAGCTGCTGGAGAAATACCAAGCAGAGAGAGCTCTCAGGAAAGAAAGTCAGGAGGTGGGGATTGATGGGTTGTTGATGGAGTGTTGATGGAGTGCGGTATAGCGGGATTTTCAATTATGTGTTTTTAAAAGCTGTGAAAGTGGGTGGTTGTGTGTGATCAGAATTCTTAAAGAGCATGTTGTTTTCTTTAGAGGTATCTGGAGCTGGATGACCAAATTGAACAGGAGAGGAGAGCCATGAGGGGGAGGGAAAAGGAGAAAGAACGGCGAGAGAGAGAGCTAGAGAAGAAAGCAAGACAGCAAGCCGACCAGTGTGAGTATTTGAATATTAACTGTGATTAATGGCCATGTATTTCAAGCTTGTAATTTTCACTCATCTGTCTTGTTTAAAACTTGCTGACAAAGAGCTGTAAAGTTTCAAGTGATACTGAATCAGATGCCAAGAGTTTGTCTTGTTGAAATGCTAGCGTGTAGTACTAAAGCTACATGTTGTGTTTTTTTGCAGTGGTGGCCTTGGAGGAGCAAAAGGCAAATCTGAATAGAGAACTGAGCACACTGAGGCATACTCACAACAAGGTCAGATAGTACCCTTTAGTCTAAAAACATGTGTGCTATTGTAACGCCACACAAAGACTTCTTAAGCCCCCTGTTATACAATGTTTAGCTGTTTTTGTCATTATTCAACTTCTTACATGTCACCAATGTTCTCTCTTTTAGTTGGCTCACACATATCGGGAACTTTTGGAAAGAAGAAAGGATTCTGAAAGAGATTCTCCTTTAAGGTTGTTCTTATTCAGCTCTCTTTTATCTGAGACTCATCTCAAACTCACACAGGACAGCTATAATATAGCTTTATTATGACCCATACAAGAGTTAGTGTGGGCAATAGCCAACAGCATAATGAAGAAATCCTACTTTAAGCCTGTCTC
>NW_023339807.1:16577292-16591813 GCF_004916995.1 Morone saxatilis | reverse complement strand
ATTTCGTAACACAGCAGTAGCATAGTAGTATCTCTGTTACAATTGTATGGGGTTAAAACATACAGACATTAGGACATTGAGATAAGTACAGTACAGTATAATAGTTTATATTGAACTGGGAGGTTGAGTTGACGGTTGTTTGTGACATGTAATGTTAGGTGAGAAGTGTTTGTGCTGTGGCTGGGTGTTGGTCATATGTCACAGGTTATAATTAGTAATGGTCAGTGCTGCAGGAAAGTGATGCAAAATGTGAGAAAGAAGCAGAAATTGATGCTGTTTATTCAGATCCCTTTTCTTTACTATTTAGGAATCACCTGCGTCCCAGTAATGCTGACTTCCCATCCGTCTTGTCAGAATCCAGTGTTAATGAAAAGGTAAACATATTTATAGCTCAACAATTTTTGTTACAAGACCTTGGCAGAAGTAGTTGTTATTTCCTGCTCTTTTTTATTTTTTTTTGCAGATGATTCAAAGACCACATTCAAAATCGGGTCCCCCCTGTTTGGAAGAGCTAGTATCCAAGGAAGAAAAGGCGATTGACATAGCAGTAAAGCCCACCACAGATCAGTTTATCAACGACATCATAAGCTCCACTCCTGAACTGAGGCAAATTCATGGCTGTGTGGATGCAAGGTAATAATATGAAACCATTAACTATTTTTTTCAGTGAAAATTATGTGTAATCATAAACTAAACCCACGTTCACTTAAGCTCATCAACATGTTCACACAAAGCACATCGAAGATTCATGTATTTTCTCACATTTCTTACTCTTTCATTTGCATCATCATCATCATCATCATCATCATCATCATCATCAGCACTCCAGTTGCCAGACCTAACACCAAAGAGCCATCGAGAGATGAGTTGGAGACCAGCTTGGAGGATGAGATTGGGGAGGTGGAGGAGGAGAAGGAGGGAGAGAAGGAGCGCAAAGTAAAAGAGGAGCAGGGAGGAGTGAGGCAGGAAAAAGACGAGGAGGAGGAGGTTGAGGAAGATGATAGTATGGAGTGGGAGCTCCGCAACACTGACTCTGTATTCTCTGAACTGTCAGAGCTGAGTCGGGATTATGTGGAGAGTGTAGACCGAGGGGCAAGTGTCAGAGGTAAACCCATGAAGAAAACACATTTAAAGACCTTTTTCGCCGACACGGTTGATGTACTCTCTCTTCATAATTTACGGGTACAAAACGCCAACTGCCCAGTTATCCTTTTGTAACCCTCCACCAGATGTTCATTCATCTGACAGCAGAAACAAATATCTCCATAACAATGCCTGTGTTGTGTTATATGCAGCACTGACACTGACAAAGTAACTGATCACAGACAATGGAGGTGACAGAAGGTCTGTTTCTAAAAAAGAATAATGTGGCAATGGTGAGAAACTGTTAATACCCTGTTAACCTGAAGTGCAAGTACATCAGAGAAAGAGGTCTGGCTGTAGGTTTCATATATCTGTACTTCCTTGTTTTACCATTCCATGTAGTCATTTTTTCTTGGATGTGAATCAAGAGTAGTAAATAGTACTACAAGTTACAAGTTAGATCTATATTTCTCAATGTGATCTCTGTGTTCAAGCATTTTTAACACACTAAAATTTTTCTGTGTAGGTAGTACAGACCAGTTTGAAGAGATTCTTTCTCAGTATGAGGAACTGAAAGTCACCCAGTGAGTCCTATATTTAATTTCTCTGACCTTGTTATGACAACTGTAGTGTGATTCTTTTGAGTGTGTAGGGGATTTTCCAAATACTTGCGTTTCTTGCTTTAATACAAACAAATCAATAGGAGGAGAAAATATTCTGTAGTCTGTAATTTGTTGGAACTGTTTACTCTCTTTACCAAAGTTATTGTCGATTTCATCATAATTTTAAATTATTATCTTTTATTCTGTGACTTCTTCTCAGTGAGTTAGTAGAAGCTGCCCGTAAGGCTGTGATATCTCGGGTGGTAGAGTTGACTGATGACCGTTCAGCTCTTACAATGGAAGTGGCCTCCCTCCAGGAGACAGTCTCACGATTAGAGGGCCGGATGAAGGAGAAGGAGGAGGAAACTAAGAGGTTAGAATATTATTCGAAATGTTTTTTTATTTTAAAATGGTTTGTTAATTCTTGTTTTTTGGGAAAAAATTAAGTAACATTTTTGTTTTAATAATGTACATACCGCTGTTACAATAACTTCATACTTTATAATCACTGTGTTTCATAGACTTCGGAAAGAACTGGAAGCATTCCAATCTGAGGATCCTGATGTAAGGAGAGATATTTATTTTCAAGCTTTTGTCTGATGTAGTGCAACAGTAGCACTGCACTGATAAGTTTTTAAAAAATTGGTTGCTTACTGTTGATTAAATAGCATGAATCTTTCCATTCAGGCCTCTCTACCCACATCCATGCGCAACTTCTCTCGTTCTGAAATGGCTCGTGTTGTCATGGAGAAGAACCAATATAAGCAGCGTCTGTTTGAGCTGCAGGAGGCAGTAAGACGGAGTCAGACACTCAGGTAACTTATCTACTGAATCAACATCATTTTATAGGTGTTTTGTTTATTTTTATTTAGATTTTAGTTTTTTTTCAATGTTGATGTCTGTTCTAAAAGTTAACAATTTGGCTAAAACAAGAACAAATGTGTTTCATGTGTCTCCAACCTCATTTAGTGCTTTTTCCTTTTTTATAGAGCAACAAAGGAGGAAAAGTTAACAGAGGAGAAAAAGTCAAGTGTTTGGAGAAAGTAAGTGGCAACCTGAGCATTGTGCATGTTTGAATGATGCGCAGTACCTGCCTGAGAGGGAAGAATCTTGTTTTTGTCTGTAAAGCCACTTTAGGCATTACTTTAAACAGGTGCGCTAAATAATATGCTGTAGTCAGCACGGTCTGTATAAAATATGGATGACATCTTTTTGTTTGTTCTTTTCAAGGTTCAACAGCATTTTTGGCCTGTCCAAGGGACCCTTAATCCCGCCTCCTACTTCTGCATTTGCCCTGCCAACTTCTCCATCACTCACTCGCTCCCCTCTGGGGTCTCCACAACTACCGGCTGTCCGTCAAACTCACGCTGAGTAAGCTAGTGTTTGTGGCCATGTCGCTCTTGCATGTGCTCCTCTATTTACACAATTATTTGGAACAAAATTAAATAATCATGAAAAAGGGCTCAGTCAATGTAAGGCTCAGTCAAGCTGATTTAACACCAGAAGCATTCTCTCTAGATCTGCTTCTCCTGCTGCTCTCTCCCCTCGTGTCAGGAGGAGAGAACTCTACAGAGAAATTCGCTCGCACATTTGGGGATCACTTGGAAAACGGCAGATACATGGCTGGAGCACACCACTGGCAAACACACAGGTAGTAGAAATGCACACATAGGTGCACAGAAATGAACTGAACCAATGAAAAGAAACTTGGCCTTCTATTCATCCTACTGCACTGGATGGATGAGATTTTTACGCAGGGAGTTTAACATACCTAGACATGTACATTTCCACAGCTCTAACAATGTCTTTGTCATTATTGTAGGACTCAAACGAACCTGTACCAGAGCCTAAAGATGTGCCTGTCCTAATGCAGCTCAGACTGTTGGATCAAAGAGATTCCACAGCTAAGGTAGATCTTCTTTTCACTTCAAAACATTTTGAACACAAGCAGCCTTTACATCATACCTCCGGTGTATTTAAACAAGGTTCCTAACTTATTTCTCTCTTCAGCTAAACTGTGCAGTTGCTGTCACACCTGAGGTCTCAGGAGAGGCCACAGTAAGTCTGTTATTATCCTGGTTAAATAGCAACTCCTACTCTAATAACCATGTACAATGCCATCCAACCGTAACTAACACTGCCCAGGGACGTGTTGTTTCATGCCACTCATCTTTCCAAACTCCATATCCGTCCTTGTCTGCCAGTGTTCTGTGTGGGTAGTTTCTGGACCTGCCTTCAGCAGCGATATTACAGTGATTGATCCAGCACGGTCCAACACTGTACTGGATAACTTCAGCCTCCCTCCTACAGCTCCTGCCCTCTGCATCTGTGCTGTGCCTCCCATAGGTCAGTGCCAGTACAATGGGCTGCAGCAGCAGACAACTTGTCTAATGTATTCTGTACTCGTATTATCTCCTCATACCATACTGATCATTTACTGGAAACATTTGCAAAGCAACAGCACTTACTTGACCTTTGCTTTTGACACTTTCCTGTCTTGTTATGTCAGGTGACACTGCAGGAACTGTGTGGATTGGAACTCAGGAAGGAAGGTAGTGTTTGCTGAATAAGCAGCTTACTTCAATAAATAACGCTTTGTCTGAGGAAAATACTTGTTGGTAAAGCATTCTGACCTGCTCTCTCCTTCGTTTTTCCCCTTGTTTTTTTCTCCCACTGTCTCTGTCTCACAGTGTACTGGTACACTCAGCCTCTGCTGGCAGGAGGCGCTGTCTGCAGTCAGTTTCCCTCTCAGAGGGAGTTCATTCGCTCACGTGAGTTTTATCTGCTCTGTGTTTAAAGAATATTTGTATTAGTAATTAAAGGTCCAGTATGTAATATTTAGGAGGATGTATTGGCAGAAATATAATATAATATGCATAATTATGTTTTCATTAGTGTATAATATATCATCTGAAAATAAGGATTGATGTGTTTTAGTTACCTTAGAATGAGCTGTTTTTATCTACAGAGGGAGCGGGTCCTCCTCAATGGAGGCCGTCATGTTGAACCACCATCTTTCTACAGTAGCCCAGAACAAACTAAACCCTAGCTCTAGATAGAGCTTTTAGCATTTATTTTGTGCAAATTTTGTAGTTTCTTCTACACGCTTGGAAGGGGAGCGATACTCAGCTGGTTACAACCTGCAACTAATCTGCTAGATGCCACAACATCCTACACACTGGTCCTTTAAACTTGCATTTAATATTATATTAAAATAATTATTGTCTGTCTTTATGTGGCATTGTGTTATTTTCACAGAAATATTTTAAAATATTAATATAAGCTGCTTTTTGTTGACTCAATCTGACAGGTATTCCCAGGGTCAAGTTATAGCTGGTTTAGCTGATGGGACTCTAGCATTTTTCTCACACAGTTCAGGTAATGGTTTCCTCTTATAGTAATATCTGACTGTCTCAGTTAATCTCTCTCTCCCTTTTTCATGCTTCACATAACCCTACTGTTTAGTGGCGTTAATAATAAAATAATAAGTGCTTTGATTGACAGATGGCTGGAATCTACAGTCACACCATGTGATGCCTCTTGGATCAAATCCTTTGCAGCCAATTCGCTGCTGCCTTGCAAAAGGTAGCCGCCTGTGGGTGGGATATTGGAACAGAGTCCTTGTGGTTGACATCGACAGCAAGAAGGTTGAGGTAAGAAAAAGAGGAGGTACCCACATTGACTCACATTCACACTGTCTTTAAGCTCACCATCATTATTCCTTATCTGACCTTACAGCAAACATTCGCAGTCTCTGAACGCAGCGAACAGCAGGTCCGTTTCCTGTGTGCAGGTGGAAGCGGTGTTTGGACATCCTGCCGACTTGACCCAATCCTCAGGCTGTTTGACTGGTCCACAGGACGGCCGCTGCAGCAAGTCGATTTTACTGCTTTGGTCACTAAAACATTAGGTGCTTAAACTTTTTTTTACTCTTTCTTTTATTACACATAACTCTATTTTTACTGTAACAATAATACATTCACAGTTTGACATATACAGTGTGCCTATCTGTTAGCTCTGGAATCTAAAGTATTACAGTGTGTTTCAGCATAGTGTAGTCATTTCCTATAAGGTTGGCAAACAGTTTAAGCTTTGGCTCCCACCAGTGTTTTGATGTCAATACAACAGTTTGTTTCCATGTTCCCAATTTTCTCTTTGGGGAAAGGAACTTCAACCTGTGATATTTAGCAAATCCTTTATTTTCACATGTTTAACAGTTATATATTTTAGCCATTGTGGTTCTTAGTTCCAGGTTCTCTTTCGGTTTTTGGCAGCAATTAATAATCAAACTGACAAAAGGTCCAGAGCCAGAGGATTAAAACATAAATCAATGGATTACAAATGCTGGATTTATTATTGGTCACCATATCTGAAATCAGATATAGAATGTATAATTTTTTGTTTTGTGCCAGGCAACAGCTCTTTCCTGCAGCTCAGCTAACGTGTGTCTGTTTCCCTCTGCAGGCCAAGCCTTCCTGACACTCTCGCCTCTCCAGATCTCATCTCTCACAGTCATCTCTGCCCGTCTGTGGGTTGGCACAGGAGGTGGTGCCCTTTTCTCCATCCCATTATCCATAAGTGAGTTTTATTTAGATTGAGAGCACAGGTACTTGAATTTTATATTATCAGAAATGTGCTCTATCTCGTATTTACTATATTAATGACCGTCTACAGCATCAGAGGCCGTTTCCATCCCATACTGCTCCACTGCATCAGCTCAGCTGTGTTACCATGGACATAGACAAGCTGTCCGGTTCATCATTGCTGCTCCTGGTAAGAATCTGATTGAAACATTTTCAATAACTTATCATGGGAGATCCTTTTGAATCACTTACATGCTGTATTTGTCTTTTAGTGACCATGTAATGATCTTTGGCCCACAGGTTGTTTGATCACCTCTCCTGGCAGCAGCACCGTCACTACCTCTCAGCTCATCCTCAGTGGAGGGGAGGGCTACATCAACTTCCGAATTGGTGAGTTGAAGGAAAACGCCGTTGTACTTTCAAATAGTTTAAAACTGTCTGACATATTGGATCAGCCTTTTAGTAAGTGTTTAGTTTATTAAATGCCTGACTGAGCCATCCACTTACTCAGGTGATGACGAAAGTGAGGGGTCGGTTGAGTCCTCACAAGCTACACCTCGGCGGTCTGAACGCAGTCACATGATCATCTGGCAGAATCCCACCTTCTCTGTGCCCAGCCCTGCCCTCTGACATTGTTCATCTCCTAGTTCTGCCATTTTGAAATGAGATAAAGATGGAGCAGACATGTACTGTACACCAGCACAGCTTGAGACAACATTGAAAACGGTGCATTCATGGAACTGGATGAACCAATGTCTCAATGTGGCAGCAATAAAAGTATCCTCTTAAAAATATATATATGATACATACTGCTCAATCCTTATTTACCTCATTAATTTTGTACATCTATCTTTTGACTGGATTATCCTAATGGATGATGATGCCTTACTGTGTGCCTTCATCTGATTTTATATCATTTCTGTAGAACTGGTCAGTAATTCAGCTGCCTGATGGCTCATTTTACCTTTGCACTAACAATGCATTCAGTTTCCCTGACATACAGCGGCTCTCTGATCTACTTTTCTACCAGACATTTTTTGTTGATGTTCATTCTATCAAGAAGACACCGGGTCTCTCTATATGATAAAGTTTAACTTAATAATGTGGCTGTTCTTGAAGCTGCTGTGTACATACTTTGTTAACTGTGAACTGGAAACATGTATTGGTCTTCTCTCTGCGTAAAGACAATCAGACACTTCCTATCTCCTGATGCTGCTTTGAGATTGGGGATAACTTCTTTTGATTGTGATGTTTTCTGCAATTTATTTTCATATTCTACCCCCTTCACATCACGTGTGGAACGATTACAAAGACAACCATTTTAAATGGGTGTCTTAAATGAACAGTTTCAGCGCTTGTCCTTAGAAATTATTTATTTTCTTAATCGGTTCATTGTTATTTGTCTTTGGGTGTCTTTTTTTGTTTTATGTTTTAATTTGATTTCAGTATCTTTTGTAAAATAAGGGAGAGACATTCTTTCGAGTATCCTATGCAGTATTTATGTGAAATTACAAGTTTGTGCACACATGTTGATGTCATAGCAGCTCCTTATCCATCCTGGAAAGACAATTAAGACTTAAGTATTCTGTTTGACTTGACTTTGTGCAAACATGATTATTGTCAATAAAAATGTCTTCAATGATTAATAAGGTGACTTTAATTCTTGCCATAATCTGGTGCAGCAACAAAACACTGTTACATCAATAGAGGAAAGAATAACTGCAGTGGAAATCAACAAAACAATACAGCAGATTTAATCTCTTTGATCTTCATATAGTGGAATCTGTAGTAGTGCATATTATATTACGTTGTAGTCTGCACACAACTTTTTAGGCAGTGAGGAAGTTTCTTCTTGAGAAAACAAAACGAAATACACTGACAGGTTTCTCTTCTTGTGAACGAGGTGTTTGTTCACTCCACAATAAGCGTTTGTGAAGGGAATGACAACCAGCAGCGACACTCCTTTGCCTCTGGCAGTTTGTCCTGCTGCCTAGTTAAGGACAGCCCTTCATACAACAACAGTCAGTCAGTTAGTCATTAGTATCTTTGAGCTCCACCTCCTATGTTGGACTGCTGTGAGTCCTTGGGATCCGTATCTTGCGGCTTAGGGACCGGGCAAGGCGGTCCACAGCTCCACCCACGGTTCCCTCCAGCTCCTTTTTGGATGTCAGACCCTCAATATTGCCACTGTACCACATGACCCAGCCTGCCAGGGACATTAGCATCAGCAGGGCTCCTGTGTACACCAGCAGATCCCCAAAGTCTCTGCCTTGAATCTCTAGTGGAGCGAAGACCCCCAGCAGCAGGGATGTCACACCCAACAGGTCCATCAGCACAGCGAACACCAGGGCCAGCTTACAGTGGGACAAGCCATCATATTTGGCTGCCATGATTGCACTGGAAAGGAGAAGGGAGGATGAACTCATGAAAATGTGGACTTCATCATATCAAAGATCTTCTAATTCCAAAATAAAAACAGACAAGTACAAACTAATTACTGAACTAAATTAGTATTTTAGTAGTTTTACATTCATAATTCACAATACTGGCTTCTGTTTTCTTACATGTTTTAACATGAATTTCTAGTCAAATCAGGTGCCACACCCATTTCAAACGATCATATATAGACCAATAACAGCAATGTCTATATTATCACGAACACATTTAAAGGAAAAAAAGAAATCCCACTTACCGTGACGTTCCTAAGTTTAAAAGTAGTTAACATTCAGACGTGCTTACAGCGGAAACCGTCCGAGTCTTTCGGGATCCACTGTGTGAAGCCACCAGTCAGCAGTGAAACCTGACACCTCACCTGCTCTACCTGTCCTGCACTGTCGCGCCTGTCAAACCAACCTGACAGTGGAAAATGTTGCTGCACATTATTAATTATTTTTTCATAGAATTAAAATTTTCGAGACTAATATGTATTTATAAAGGGACTTTCTCCTGAATATATTACTTAATTGTACACAAGATATATAATAATATATATATATATTTTTTTTTTTACACATTATAATATTTTTGAATATGTTTTTTAAAAGACCCACCGGTTTAAATATTGTCATAAGCTAAATAAATTGTACAAACAAAGCCTCTGTAGCGTTTATTTTTTATCAGTAATGTTTACATTGTTGTGTTTACTAAACACGACCGTTAATTTCATTACATCCGGAAATGACGCAAGAGAGTACTGAAAAAATAAAAGAGCGATAATTGTTATTGTTAGCTTGTTAGCTAGCAGACGGACTCGTGAATGGAGATATGACAGAGTAATAACGTCTTAATACATGTGCACGATTAAGTTATTACAAACGTTAAGTGGTATGTACCAGTTTCTGCACAATATGTTGGTAGAATAGAGATTCTAGTAATGTCTGAATGACAGAAATAAACAGCGAAGTGTACAGAAAGGATGGAATTGCAATTTTATAATCGTAGCTAAATTCTTGCTAACGTTATGCCAAGCTAACGTAGTGCGGAGCTAATGTGAACTCCAGGCCGCTACAAAACTTATATTTGAACAACACACCAAGTTGTACTGTTTCAACTGATACGTGCGTGACCAGAGAGGTACACAATAAAATTAGCTTTGGTTTGCTGGCTGTTGTCTCAGCTTGCAAAGGGTTAGGGTCCACATTATGAAAGCTTCCCAGGGAACTGTACCTATTGTAAATGATAGTGATTATAAGCGCTTTATATACAGTGAAGGCATTTGTGCACTGCATGAGTGTAAAATGCCCCAGAAAGTTAAACAGAGGTGAACTGTGACATTTCTTTAAAGCCTTAAACTAATTAAACTTTGTTCACGTTGTCTGTTGTATGAGATGGAGGACGGAAACAGGACTGATGCTGCCTCCACATCCAAAAGCCATGCAGGCTCACTCCACCTGCAGAGTAAGGTTTTAAAGGCTACTAATAAATAGGATTTTCTGCCTGTAGGTCAGGCATCATAATTAATTAATACTGTGCATATTTTCTCCTGTGCAGCTCCGAAAAATGAGGACGCCTATGAAATTGCCATCCCCTATGAAGAGAACAACTTTGAACAGCAAGGATTTTTCAACCAGACTGATCAGAATTTTGATGGTGAACGTCAGAGTCAATACTATAAACCTCACTTTCATTTCATTCTTCACATATCACTTCACAGTTTCTTGATATACAATATTACGATTTCCCAAACTCTCCTGTCTGTCCTCCTTAGAGTCACCCCCATCTGCTGGCCCGTCTTCAGTCAACAACTCATACATGGTGATCACCAACCTGCGGACCCAGCTACAGATCTCTCTGGAGAAAAACTCTTGGCTGCAGAAAAGAATTGAGGACTTGGAAGAGGAGAGGGACTTCCTCCGTTGCCAGCTGGACCGCTTCATCTTTTCCACAAAAAGCCAGGGACAGGAGCAGCGTCAGAGCCAGTACAGTAACGGTGAGGACAGGGGACGGGACCTGTCCGACAAGAATTCAAGTACAAGTTGATTAGAAACAGAAGGGAAGGGAAGTCTCTGTGGATGGAAACTAACTCTTTCCTCTTGGTATTTGTGTCTCTGTAGGTTATGAATCCAGACGGTTCAACTGGAGGGCAAGAAGAGAGGACGATCGTCCCGCTGGTAAAAACAAATACTTCTGCACTTCTAACTCATGGTTAGAAGTACTTGTGCTGAAGTGTAGCCTGTTCATGCTTTACTGTATATATGTATTTCATCTTAGATTGCAGATTCTATTATGGCTTTCTTTTCTTTATAGAGCAACAGAAGACGGACTCACAGCATTTCCCCTCACGCCCGTTTATCCAACGAAGGCCTGGTCCTCCCACCATGGTGCCTTCCAAAAACCATGTCTCCAGTCCACTAACAAATCAACTTGCCTCTATTAATGCTTTGTTCAACTCTACACAATCCCAGGCTCTCTTGCAAGGTCATAGCCATAGTACTTCCAGTACCACAGCCAGCGGCAGCAGCAGCACCAGCAACAGTGCTACAAGGCCATCCATGAATGAAATGAGTGGACATAGCAACGTAGGTCCAGGTAATACAAATGGTACAAAGCTTTCATTCTCCTTAACTGATCTAATACTTGGGAGGGAAAACAATGTTCCTATTAGCCGGAGGCAATCTGGTGGGTTCTGCTTAAGAAATGTTTTATGCTCTCATCAGATTCACTTTCACTCCTGGGAGAATCTGAGGAGTACTTGGAGCAGGATGGCTACCTCGAGGAGGAGGAAATGATATCAGGGGAAGATGTAATGTCGGATACCATTAACAGCAACAGACACCAATTAAAAAGGAGGCGGGTCTTCCGAGCCCCTAGAGAGCGGCAGAGAGGTAGGGGAAGGATCACAATCCTGCAACAACACATTTCAATTGAATTACTCAACCATAGTTGTTATAAGACTGCTGTACCTAACTCTCTTGTACATTCTTGTTCTTCAGTGAAAGATGCTGCTGGTGTGCTGTTTCGCTACAAGAAGATCCTTCTTACATACCAGCGTCTGAAAAATATGTCCAAAGCCTTCCAAATTCATGGTGTGGACCGCAACACGGTGGCTTCCACCACACCCATTGCTGAGCTGCTACTAGTGGCCCCAGAGAAGGTGGCGGAGGTGGGTGAGTTTGACCCATCCAAGGAGAAGCTGCTGGACTATGCCCGGCGCTGCTACACTGCCCTGGATGAGGAGACACTCAGCAGGGTGCAGGCCCTGAAAAAGAATAACCTGCTTCTGCCCATCTCCTACAGGTTCAGACACTGAGGGGAGAAAGACAGAGGAATGGGAAGTGTCTCTGGACAACAGTGGAGTTGGTAGTTGAGTGAGGAGAGAAGAGGCAGTTGAGCTCTGTTGCAGCAGGTCAACTTACCTCCGAGGCACAGAGATGTTCAGAGACTTATTTTGCTATCTCAGCGTCCTGGATATGGCCATGTAAACTGCAGCTGAGATCCTCAGACAGATAAACTTTTTACATCTCACTTTTCCTATCAATATGTTGAACCGGATTGTCATGTTTCTTTGACAGATCATCACCATTGTTCCAGTAATGTTGAGGATGTGGGAGTGTCTGCTGCAGCTGGAAAGGAAAAAAACATGGTTCCCATTGCTCAGAGATGACATGGCAAAATAGCGTGTCTGTGTGATTGGGAATTTGTGAACAAGAATGTAAAGAGGGGATTGATATTCTTCAGCACTTAAATGAGTGTAACGAACTTAGCTCATTCATGTTTCAACCTTGAGGTCAGACACACAGACCTTTCCTAAACATCTGGATCAGATTGAGGCCAGTAATTCATAAAAACATAACAATTTTTATCACTTTATTTCTGTGCAATCCTAAAAATGCGGTAGTTTTCAATCACAGTGTCTGTGCACGTTAAAATTATGCTGCAATACATTGATTTTGTAGAATTATGCTGTACTTTATACTTAAGTTTAAAAAATGCTTCTTTCCTTTTGTTTATATTTTGCTCAGTGTGTTTGTAGCATTATTTTGGTCATTGTCATTATATTCTCAACCATTTTCACTTGCCTTAATGCAATTCTTGTGATTTCCTTGTGTAAGACATGCAATAGTTTTGAATCACTTTTGGTCCCTTTACACACAATGCATTAGAATTGTTTTGCGTTCCCTTTTCCTTTCTATTCCTCCTGATTTAAAGCAGGGGAGAACTGGAAAACTGATTATGGTAAAGACTCGTCCAGTGTTATGTGGTGCAAATGCATTTTTGACAATAACACTTCTGGCAACAAACCACTCTTTTTTTATAAAATCAAAGACAGACACGAATATGTTCGTGATATCGTATGTGTTTAACTTATATAATAAGACATGTTGGTCTTGGGCCCAGTTTTAACAACAATACAGCATTACTCTGTTGTTCCAATAAGAGCTGTACCAACCCTTTTTGTAAATGATCTGCACTAAAATACAGTAAATGTCACTTCTTATGCTTCTGGTATTGAGGCTCTTTTAATGTTTTGGTGACAGTAATACCTTTTGTAAAATACGGTACAGAGCTTTTACTATACTAGCTATTTGTAACAGTGTGTAACTTTTGGTTCTGTGTGAAAAATTGTGGACATGAATCACAAACAGTTTTATAGTGTGAGAAACAGTATCAGCAAAAGCAGTTAGCTTGTGCCCACGGACGATCTATCATTGCTTCCCAATACTCCACTACAAATGCATGTGAAAAGAGCTCTTTGATGGTCCATAGTTTATAGAGGTCTGGTCGAAAATTTTTAATTTTCAAAGCAGCAGACATGTTGATTATATTGTATGACAATGTGTGGTGTTTATACTGGTACAGTGAAATGATGAACACATTGATGAATTACATTACAGTTAAACAGATTAGGTTACAGTGGAATACAGTGACTCTCGGTTTAAATTTTCATATTTCAATTACCACATCCTGAAAGTAAACAGACATAAGCACTGTAAACTGTAATGTCTGCCATATCCACTGTCTGTCTAAGGTGAAGTGTAACTGTTAAGCAAACTTTGCAAACTTGTACCAGGGTGCTGTGTTTTTAAAAAAAAACATTTATCTGTCCCATTTATGTGTCATATTTATGTATATTGAGTGAAACATGTATCTCACTGAAGCATCATTCATTTGTAAGACTAAAATACCATGAAGGCATTTGATTTCTCACCAAAATGTAGAGTTTCAGTCTTTAAAAGCCAACATCACTATTCACTGGAAAAAATGCTTATGATTGGGGACTTAAGGTGATTCTGTAATATGTTTTAGCCTGTCTATGGGGAAATGTGCATACATCATTGTGTACAAAAATGACTTTTGTTCTTTGAAGAATCAGGAAACTGTGCAACTACATTGTGCAGTAAATGGTCTTTCAGCTAAAAGAAAATGTGGCTTTACTTTGAGCACTTTATTTCATAATTGCCTCCAGTTAAAAATAGGTAATCAGAACTCTATCCTTGGAGGGAAACACTGAATATGGTCTTATGGGAAAAAGAGTTTGTGAATATTTTTTTGTTAATTTGATAAACCCAGTGTTACCATTTTGGAATTAAAATAAATATGACGAATAGCATTGAATAACGTTTATGCCCCCCTTTTTTCTTTCTTTCTTTTTTTTTTTACAAAAACATTTTGTTTAAGACTCCCAATCCAATTTGAAACTCTTCACTTGTCAAGACTTGGAACGAGCAACCTGGAAAATAAAACGTTGTTCCCACTCTCATACAATGCATTTTAGCACTCAGCCATAGGGGAAAGAATAAGGAAAGAATAAGG
>NW_023339807.1:16572746-16577192 GCF_004916995.1 Morone saxatilis | reverse complement strand
GTGACCCTGAAGCAGCTTCGAAGCGTCTTCTTCACTCACCGGAAACGTGTCATTCATCAACGTCCGGTGTCACGGGGTAGCTGGGAGACGGAGCAAAAAAAGCGGGCATACCGAAATCTTTATTGTTTTCACTCGGCTTAAAACACTTCAACGCGCATACATTTGACCTATACAGTCAAACAACTGCGCCTTGTGGGCCAGTGACCGTCTGGGGATTTGCATTTGGCTTTGAAAATAGTCTCATTCATTGGGGTTTGTCCGTAGCTCGTTAGCTCGGTGGCTAACAGTGTCTGCAGCAGCGGCGGGCCTTTTCTTCTGAGCTAGTTAGCTACCGTTAGCAGGCTAACCCATGCGAACACGTTTTCTTCCTCAATGATTTCCTCTGTTGCGTTGTAAATGAACACCACACCGCCCACGTGTGTGCCGGTTAACGTCGTCTTGTAGTTTTTGTTGTTACACGGGCTGTGAATTGACTCGAGCTACACCAGCGAGGCGCTTGTGTGTGTTTTTTTTTTTTTTAAGTGTTGTTCACTCTGCTGCTAGCACACGCTAGCCACCGCCGACTGAACAACGCAGTCGCTGAAATCGTAGCAGCCTTCAACTCACAGAGATGTCGGACTTCGACGAATTTGAAAGGCAGCTCTCTGAAAACAAACAAGGTGAATGACCCACTCGTACGTCAGCAGTTGATGTGTTATCTGTACTTTTAATGTTGGAGTTGCCGCCATCGTTTTAGCCTGCCACGGATATGTCTATTTACTGGAGCATTGTGAGCTACATCATTAGCCCACGGTCTTGTACCATCTGATATGCGGTTGTAAGTTAGTGTTTGTCGCCTCGGGCAGTACTGTCTGACTTATTATGGCTGGCATTAAATAGTTACACGTTTTTGTAATTTAGTGTATAAATGTCGGTAGCTGGCTGAGCTGTTTGAAGGTAACTTGCATTGTCTTTAATGCAGGGGCAGTCTATATCATGGTAGTTATCCTGCCTGTGCCAGCTGACTGACTGGGGTAGCTAGCATTCATTATTTTTATTTTTTATTTTTTTAGTAGCTGCCACTTCTTTATAGCTGTTATTATCACTAGCTTTCTCACACCCAGCCAATAATACCACCAAACCATAGCCATTACCCTTCTATCATAAGCTCTCTTTAACCTAGATTTACCTTTACACTCAATATACTGCACATAGGTAGTAGACAATGTCAGGATTAGAGCTGGCCAAATTACATATTATGACACTTTGAACCAAAACTTTAAACTTTCTTTTGTCCAGGTTTAAGTTTTATACAGAATGGGTGCATTGCATTGATTGTTGCCTACCACGACTCTATGGGCTGTTTCGCTATAAAATTGCTACCGCCATATTATCAGCTTCAGTATTACCATGTGAATTAAGTTATGTTGGACAGATTCATACTCAGTGGTCTTGCTCATTGCCTATCTAATTTCCATCTATGTGTACATTTCATTTGAAAATTATTAGTATCTGTTAATAATTGTTTTCCGGTCATTGTTTCACTGGTAACCTGCTTATATTTATATACTGTTTTTGTAATTTAATAAGCACTCTGCACTCCTGCAGCTGAAAGGGATAAAGAAAACCGCCACCACCGCCGGTCCTCCTCCCGCAGCCGTAGCAGAGAGAGGAAAAGGAGGAGCAGAGACCGGGATAGACGCAGCAGGGACCGCCGTGGGGACAGTAAGGAGCGCAGACACAGACGCAGGTTCGTACCTTCATACAACTACACCTGGACCAGTAAGCTGTGAACATCATCATACATCCCTCCCTACTGGACTGGATAAAAATTAAGTGTTTCAGACTAGTAAATACCAACGCTAAGAAATACGAGCTACATATCAATCTGGATGTGCACACATGCGTTTTTGCCACATTAACTTCCCTAGATCCTCGGCTTGGTCTTGGCACTCGACCAGTCGCCCACTCTGTTGTAGGTGGCTACAAATTCCAAACTCAAGCTAATGCACACAGACAATGACACTCGTCCATTAGCATTGACTAAAAAAATAAATAAATAACCTTCCAAGCCCACTCCTGTCATCCATTGAGAATTTCAGGGGTTGGTGCCACAAACAGGTGTCTGCAGCAAGTTGTGACTTTAAAGTGTAACTGTGGATCACTGACTTTATATTTAGAGCGTGATTTCTATAACAGACTTTTATATAGTCTATTTTTCTCTCTGTCACAGTACAAATGGGACAAACATTTGAATACACAAAGTAACGACTGCAACCTCTTTTATAATCGTTTTAATGTAATGCAGGATATCAAGTCTGAATTATAAATGGTTTGATGAATCATTTCCGATCCATCCTTGAAACATAAATCCCACGCGTTAATATAAGTTAAAAGGAAAATAATGTCTGTCACTTTAGATTCTTTGCCCTGTTGTCTTTGACATATGCAGTATGTGTTTAATTCTCTAATTATGAGCTGCGCGGTTTGATAGAATCTCTTTAGGCTTGCGGCTGCGAGAACATTTTCATACTGGTGCAAGTTCTTCCCAGAACTGTTGATAACCACCTCCATATGTGACAAGCCTGTCTGTTGTCAAGGAAACATGTTCACTTCTGGGCACGTAACACCTGCATGACATGATTAGAAGGGTTCAGGATAATATCTTTTGAAAAATATGCTTTTCAGTAACTCTGCTATTGATAGTCAGGGCTGTGGATTCTGTTTGTATAAGGCAGTTTGAAGTCACACATCTCCTTAGTGACTGCTTGAACGCATTATTTCTAACATGGACTTTTATAAAGCGTGTAAACTCTACTTCCTGTTGGCTGTGAATGCAACCTTTGGCCTGACTGTTGCTCCTCTTCTCTGTGGTAATTTAAACCAAGTTACTTGCGGTCACACACTCACAGAAAATGTAAAATTTCGGGGACAGATGCAAAACAATTTATAGGCTAGTCTAGGAAAGCCAAAGTATGTTTGAAGTTTTTTAAGTACTTTACTGGGGGAAAAAAGGAACATTTGATGAGTCGGAAATGTTGTTTTTGTTGTGTGACAACAGTAATGTCAGTTAGATTTGGTTGGATCAGAGTATAGAGTATTAAATCCTCCATCTTTGCTGACTATATCTTACACTCTGAACTTCTTTTTACCATACAAAAACGTGAAATTTATCTTATGAGTATTGGCCATGAGAGGAAGGTAATTATCGGTTATCGTATGGGTTAAAAATATATCGGGCACCCCTAGAAAAATTCTACCCCTCCGCTTTGCTGATGCTGTGTGTGTTTTGAAGATATCCTTTCTGCTTTCATTGCATCATCAGTTGTGGTGTTACACGTCAGCTAAGAGCACTTAATGCCCCGGTTTGTCTGTGTGAACTTGAAAGGATTTTGCGCTTTTAGAAATATACAGATTGCCAGGGTCCCTGATAGTAATTTGTATTTGGTGATGGTTGTAGTAATTCAGGTTCTTATTTTGTGAAGTGGAAATGTTGGTGTATGTCATGGTTGATTTGAGAGAAATGTGAAACCCTTCCAATGTCATTTCAGCTCACCATCCAGCTACCCCCAGGACAATGCTGGAAGGTAATACAGCAAACTAACACAAAGCCAGTTTGTGCATTATTGCAACAACTGCAATTTAATGTCCTGCCTCTGATTCTATGTACTATTGACTCATTGTGTAAATGTCTGCCTGGATGGGTTTTCTGTCCCTTTTCTTCCCTTTACCACCACGTTAACACCTCTACAGAGTTTTGATTGATGGTGTCCCCAAACTGTTACTAGATTTTTGTAGTATGTTTTTGAAACCATGACCCATCATCGGATTTAGTAGTTTATTGCTGTGCTAGAGATATCTGTTGCATGTTGATTGTTTTACTTTTATTTCATCTGTCCGCTCTTCCTCTAACAGCCGTTCTCCACACCGGGAGAAGAAGAAGAAGGTGAAGAAGTACTGGGATGTCCCTCCACCTGGTTTCGAACACATCACTCCCATGCAGTACAAAGCCATGCAAGGTAAACCTCAGTTTTCTTGTCTTATTGAATTTGTTTTCAACATGCTCTTTAGTTTCACAGTTAAATATTTTAAATGTTTTGTTGTTACCTACATGTTGTACTACAGTGGTTAGTGCAACCTTATATTATTGCAACACATCAGTAATACGCACTTTAAGCTACGGTATGGTTATAAAACTATATAATCGGCTATATAATCAGATTGTTAAATGTTCCTGTCTTTGGCTTTGCTCTCCAGCTGCGGGCCAGATCCCTGCCACAGCCCTTCTGCCGACCATGACTCCAGATGGCCTGGCTGTTACTCCCACCCCTGTACCTGTAGTGGGCAGCCAGATGACCCGGCAGGCCCGCCGACTCTACGTGGGCAATATCCCATTTGGTATCACAGAGGTGAGGAATAGGACAGTAGGGCTGGGTAAAAAAAAAAGTGGTTTGCCAGATCTGCCAA
>NW_023339807.1:16553433-16572646 GCF_004916995.1 Morone saxatilis | reverse complement strand
TCACACTACGCTAACGTTAGCTTCCGACAACAAGCCGTCCGGGGCAAAACAAAAGAAACTGAGGGAATCACTAACATTACCGGCCGATTCTCCGCGCACCATAAGTTAGTGTGGTTCGAGCTGAATGATCAGCTTGAAGCCTTCGTTTTTGATTGATCGATTCAGAACCTTATGAATCAAAATCGAATCGATTTAGGAAATTGGCCATGATGCACAGTTTTATAGGACAGCATTTGACGTTTTAGTTCAAGTTTATAAACTCGTCTAAAGTTGTGTTTTTTATCCTTTCACTAATTCACCAAACAATGCTAACTTAATTCCCTCCCTCTCTTCTCTGTAGGAGTCCATGATGGACTTCTTCAATGCCCAGATGCGTTTGGGTGGTCTAACTCAGGCCCCTGGAAACCCTGTCCTTGCTGTACAGATCAACCAGGATAAGAATTTTGCCTTCCTTGAGGTGAAATAATACACTCAAACATGCCTTTGGGTGTTTGTCAGTTAAGCCATGCTTGAAGAACAGTTTTGATAAGATACTGATAATGGTAAGATGGTAAGAGCAGTTTATTCACCTGTAGTTTTGTTCCTGTGTAGTTCCGTTCAGTGGATGAAACAACACAGGCAATGGCCTTTGATGGCATCATCTTTCAAGGCCAGAGTCTCAAGATTCGCCGTCCACACGATTACCAGCCCCTGCCCGGCATGAGCGAGAACCCCAGTGTCTATGTGCCTGGTACACAGACAATTAATGGTTTTTAACTCTAAGTACTTGTGGCATAATTCATAAGTAATCAGTAATTTCTTACCTAGAGGAGCTTGCTCCTTGTGCCTTACTGTTTGTGTGTTACTGTTGTGTTTTTTTTTTGTCTCTTGTAGGTGTGGTGTCGACAGTGGTGCCTGACTCAGCTCACAAGCTCTTCATTGGTGGCTTGCCCAACTACCTGAATGATGACCAGGTCAGTATTTCTACATGAAACAAGCTCAATCCTCCAAACTAGGTTACAGTTGTAAAGGTTATACTCTCTTGCACTTGTATTTTGTATTTAGGAATCACTCAACTTTTAGTGACCCTCTTGTCTTGTGTGTCTCAGGTCAAGGAGCTGCTGACATCATTTGGCCCCCTGAAGGCCTTCAACCTGGTGAAGGACAGTGCCACAGGCTTATCTAAAGGATATGCCTTTTGTGAATATGTTGATGTCAACCTTAATGACCAGGTAACCAATGCCACAGAAAGAAAGATGTTGACAGGACATTTATTATATCCCCCCCTTTTTTTGATGATCAGACAAATACTACAGTGTCATATTAAACTTTCATAACTATGGATTTTTTTGAAAGTATAATTTAAAACCTCAATATTGTTACAGGCTATCGCTGGGCTGAACGGCATGCAGCTGGGAGACAAGAAGCTCCTGGTGCAAAGAGCCAGTGTGGGATCCAAGAACGCCACTCTGGTGAGTGTCCAAACGCTGGACAGATGACAGCAGGGTGGTGGGAGGCTGGATGCTCTTTTTAGAGTTGCAAAACCAGATAAAGACACATTGTGGATGAAATCTACTGGAGCCATTTATCTGCTACACTATCTGACACACTGCTAAGAAGTGCAACTGTATTATTATTATTTTTGCAAGGTAGTCTGTTCTGCATACACAACAGCTGTTCACTACTATTGCGTGGTTACTTGGCATGAGCAGCACTGCAATGTATTTCACTGAATTTTAATTAACAGTCACTGGCTTTCAAACTTTTAAACACTAGCTTTAAAGTAGGTGGCTACAATGTATTATTCATGATAAATTATTATGGTATCATGGAAAGTAACCTCAAAATATGATGCAACATATAACATAACCTACTGGGCCACTTTCACTCTGATTTGCCACCTAAAGACATCCTGTATAGGGATGGGACCCGAGAACTGGTCTGATCGATCAGAATCCTTTATCAGTGTCGGGATGTTTTTCTGACACTTGCTCATCAACAAAGTGATGTAAAACTCACGTGTCTGCACTGCTGGAAACTTGTAACAGTATTCTTTAATTTCATCCATTTTAGGCGATGGCAGACTGTTGCTACATCCTTTTTATCTTAAGGCCTACGTTTTTTCCCCACACAGAAAAAAGATCAGACCAATAAGCAGAATAGACAATGGCATTTGTATCAATAATATCTTATCAGTTCCCCTCCCTCCTCCTGTAAGTATTTTCAGATGAAGAGGACTATATTGCATTGTATTCATATATATTCTGATGCACATATTCTCTCAGCAAGAAAGCATAACGTCAGTCATTTACAAATTACAGCAAGACAATCAAAGCAGCATGAGGCTTAATATAAAAACAGTTAGTGATACCTAGTAGTACATAAAACTGAAACTAGTGGACTACAGGTATGCTAGAACATTTTTTGTAATTTATTTAATTGTGGTTTCAAGTGCCAGCAGTAGGGAAGGCCTGTCTACTTCATTATATGAAAGTGAAAAATATGAGACACTGCTTTGGCCAGTAAGATTTAAATTGAATGTCATTGTAGATGTTTTGCAGCTAGTTGTGATACTTCAGTCCTTAACTCTCTTCTAACCTTTCTGTCTGTCCTTCCAGACAAGTATAAACCAGACCCCAGTGACGCTGCAGGTGCCAGGTCTGAACAGCTCAGTGACTCAGATGGGTGGCCTGCCCACTGAGGTGCTGTGTCTGATGAACATGGTGGCCCCAGAGGAGCTGCTGGATGATGAAGAATATGAGGAGATTGTGGAGGACGTCAGGGACGAGTGCAGCAAGTACGGTCAAGTTAAGAGCATCGAGATACCTCGACCTGTGGACGGCTTGGAGGTGCCTGGAACCGGCAAGGTGGGAATGGATATCTGATTCATCCAGAATTGAATTTGTCTTAAATTAGATGTCCTGAAAAGTGTTAGTCATCATTCTAATGGTTATTTTTCACTCTTCTGCAGATCTTTGTGGAGTTCATGTCAGTTTTTGACTCCCAGAAGGCCATGCAGGGGCTTACAGGAAGGAAGTTCGCCAACAGGGTGGTGGTCACCAAATACTACGATCCAGACGCTTATCACCGCCGGGACTTCTGGTAGAGGAGGCATGAAGACAAGACAAGACGGGATGGGGGAGGGAGGGTGGGAACGTGTGCTGTCCATTTCCAAATCAGCCCCCCGATTGATTTGGTAGAGCAACATTTCAGGTAGATCTTGGGAGTATTAATGATTTGACAAATGGCTTTGGTGATATCCAGTTTACCATTTGAGATCTACGTGAAATGCCCAGCAGTTAAAACAGATACTTGGAATTGGAAAAGGAGAATAATTGGGGAGGGGGGGTTTATATTCAGTCCATAACAGAGGGGGCTGGGTTTGGGTGGAGAGGGTGTAGCTGGGTGGGTGGGGGAGTCAAAGATTTTTGAGAAAATGTGTGTAATAATAGGTCCGGGGTGGGGTCAACAATTTTTATACTTTGTGAGACAGGGAAGTCATATTGGGTGGGAGGGGGGTGCCACACTTTAAGGTTTGTATTTAAATGGAGGTAGCCTGTTTTAAGAACATTAGAAAGGAGTTGCAGTAGGGAACTAACTGGACTATTCTGATTGAAAAGAGAGATTGAGAAAACAGGAGTGTTTATTTGTCAATGGGAGATGTGAGGGAGATGGAGAAGGAAGATGAGGGCATTTTTGTTTGACTGTCTAATGTAGATATACAGTAGCTGTAACATCAACTTCAGTTTTGCCCCCATCATTAGAAAGGCAAGAGGAGAGTCCTCATTTTTGTTTAGTTTTTTTCTTTTCTTTTGGGACTCCATCATTTCTTCATGTTCCGTTTTCATCAGACTACTGCCCCCCTCAGGACGAGTGTCAGAGAATCTGTTGTTTAATTGGACTCTATCTGAATGTTAACTGTAATTATACTGTGTGTAGCTTCACTGATTTGAGCTGTAATATCACCTTGTATTCAGGCCGCAGAATAACATGAACTGCAGAAAAGAACGTTTGATTTTCTTTCTTTTTATTTTCTGTTTTTCACGTCCATCTTTTGTGCACAGCTTTTAACAGGTGGGATTGTTTTGTCCTGACAGTCCAAATCCGGTTTAATTCAAGAGGAAATAAACAAAGGAAGATTGAGAGAGGCAAAGAGATTGGCATTTAATTGTGGATTTATCTCTTCCTTACCAAAAAAGCCTTAATGTTAATACATGTCCAATTCGCTTATGATAGAAATTCGGCTTGCCCCTCTGTCAATGATGTCTGTCTGTTCATAGATGTCACTAACTTGTACTTTAGCCTTGCATCACCAGTTTTCCTTTTTCCTTGTTTCCCAGCAGATTTAGGATGTAAGATGTGTTGGACCCGGTTGTTTTTTTGTGCAACGTCTCACCTCTTTGACCAAGACCAAATAAACACGTGACTAATAACCACGACTCATGTTGTACTGCAGAGTAAAACCAAAACCACACAACTTCTTCCTGCTCTGTCAACTTCCAGCCTCATGTTTAAAAAAAAGATAAATTAATAGGTGCTGTCTTGTACAAAGAAAGTATTACAATTAAACCTAATGCTGCGATAGCACATTAGAGCTTGCAGACAGAATTATTTCCACAAACCTAACTAAATTTAAACAAAATAATTTTACATTTTATAATGCTCAATCAATTCACTAAATGTCAGAGGTAGTTGTTGGGATGTTAGAAACTGTCCGTATGTACTTAGACAAAAATCTGCTTTTCTCTCATCTCCCTCATCTTCTGCCCTTGATTCTCTGAGGACCACATGTTCACACTGTACGGGCTTGAGACTGCTTTCATTTGATACCTTGGGTTGCTTAAGACAGCGCTGAAGAGAGATTTGTGTCAGTGATAACACTTATGAGATGTTACTCCCTACTTTCTGAAACCTGCTTTCTCAGTGTCACTGTGTCATTTAATTTCTTTTTTTTTTCTCTGGAAAAAATGTGATTTCTTAAATGATTTAAAACCTAAAAAACCACACCTAGTTTATAAAAAAGCAAAAACAGTCTTTCATTTGTCCAATTTGTTTTCAAATGTTGATTAAAAACTGAATTTACATGATTTTTTTCTCCTTTATGTTTCCTCTCTTATGCACATCCACCCGCCCCACTGCAGCACGGTATTATTCAAACAGTGAGTGATGACATTCACAGTTAATTATGGAGATGGAGTAGACTGGAGCCATGTCCAGCCAGTTTCATTCAGTCGATGGCATCATTTATCAAGACCTGTAGTTAATAGCAATGTCCGAACGATGGAGCTATTTCACAGATGCTAAAAATACCCCTTCAGATCTTTTTCTGTAATATGAAAACTGTATATTACTCTCATAGTGCAATATAATCTGGGTATAAGTACATTTTTCTAACTCTTTATACATTTTTCTTCTCCAAAAATGACCTTTTTAGCATCATAACCCAGTCAACTTGTTGAAGTATATGTACTTATCTTTCAGATCATTTCAGGTCTTATTTTAAACATGATTCACGGATTCGCTTCTCAACCAGACGAATGATCTTCCCAAACATCTCGCAAGCAGAGACCTGATGTGTGGAACTCCTTTTCTCATTTGGTGTAAATTATATCTTCCTTAAAGTCATACAAAACATATATGTAAACAATCTTAATCTTGTATTTAACACTTCTTATATTTAACACTGAATGTGTGTTCTTATTTATTCTGAGCCAATCAATACGTTTTAAGCTTTTTCACTCTCTGCATGTTTAATGTGCAAATAAATTAAATTCATATTTATGTTTATGCCCAAAGCAGGGAGATTTATATAATTATGAAGTGCTTAGGAAAAGCCTCTTGTTCTTGAGTTGGAGCAGCATATATGCTTTACTCAGAAATCAAGTAACTTGTTTATCTGGTCTTTTTCTTTATATTGAAGTCAGTGCACACAAGGCTTGGTCAGCAGCAATAAATGCCATAAGCTGTGTCCACCTGGGACCTATTCAACAGGGAGTTCCTGTAAAACAGTAACAGAAAAGCAACAAATCTCTGACATGAAATAATGTCCTGTGTCAGCTCTATACTGCCCATCTCCATCTGCATCGCTGCACCCCACTGCACAAAACCCAGCAGCAGGGCCACTGATGCAACACTCGCTACCCTGTTGTTCCCTGAGGGCACAGATAAAACAGCAGCTCTCCTGGGCTGCTGAAGCCACATCCACCAGAGGAAACATGTAAAACAGACACTGCCTCTCTTATGAGGACATTCAGGCCGCCTAACATGAGACCTATTAAATGTTATTAGCAGCCCTCCCCAGGCCTGATGCTGCAGTGAAGATTGTAAATACATTATCTCCCCCTAGTGGTGAATGTAAAACTCTAGTGATGGTCATTGTCATTCTGGGCAGTGCCTCCCCATTGATCCTCATTCAGAAAGATAGAACACTGCAGCAGTGGGAGAGTGCAACACTGAAGTAGGATGGATGCAGAACTCTGTGTACATTACGCCAGTTTGCATTCAGCGCATAGGAGTAAAAAACATAATGCGAACATCCCATGGAAAAAGACTTTGACTTAAAATAACTTAAAAACCTGGTGCAGAGAGATGTCAGGTTGAATGTGAATATGCATAGGACATTCTGACATGTCACAGTAGGAAAAGCACCGGTTCAGTTAAGAAAATTAATGATGGCTGAATTCCATTTAGCTGCTTCAGTTTCAGGGTCCTGGTCGAACTTACAGGGACACTTGAATGGAACGGATGAACTGTGCTTTTCCTACTATGGGTGTCAAATGATCTGCTGTAATTAAGGCCTATCAGCACAGTTTGTCAGCAATTAAAGACATGTTAATAAAGAAAAATGCATTCATATGTTTAAGGGGACAGTCTCAAAAGTTGTGACATTTGTCAAACACGGACAAACTGCACTTTCAAATACAAACAGCAGAACTGCAGACCCATACAGTTTATAGTGGAGTGAGGAATACTGGTAATACAAATGTAACCCCCCTGTGTGGCACTGCTTCTGATGGTGCTATAATAACTGAAATTATATATATATATTGTTTTAATTCATTTAATTTTTTTTTTTTGCCAGAAACATCTGGTGGGCCAAATCGAAACCTTAATGCGGGCCAACTTTGGCCCCCGGCCCCCATTTTTGGCAACCCTGAGTTAAAGGATAAGTCCATCTCTCAATATTTACTTTCAACAATCATTAATAAAGCTGTCTAATCTAATCTAATCCTATCTGTCTATGTATTTCTGCCTCAAGCCTGTTTGTTCCTACTGGAGAGGTAAATACATGTCACAAAAAAAAATTGACCAAAACAGTTGAGCACTAGTTTTTTTTAATCAAAAATCACTTTAACAGGAGTAAATTGCTAATTTGTTGGGGACTATTTTCTGCTGCGGATTTGTTATGCTACCTTGTATTTACGGCCCAAAATTCCTGCATGTGGGATCAACTGAAAATAAAGTACAGTGCCCATATTGTCCAGTAATTGATATATTTTTAATGTGGTTTCTGGACCGCAATGGAGAACTTTGACACAGAGGAATAAAGTATATCACGCGTACTTGGAATACTTGTTAACAGATCAATTAATTGTTGGTTTTGGTATTTACACAGGATTTGTTTCCAATAAGAAAAATATAAGATATCACCAGACTTATGCTTTAATCGGGCAAATATTCTCAGTCAGTGTCGAAGTAAGAAATGGTTGCAGCTGTTATGTGCACAAGTGTGGTCAGTGTGCGCATGGCTGCATACATGAGCATACATGTGTGCACTTCAGTGTGTTCAAGCATAAATCAGTCCTGCTGACAGGGCCGCTTGAGTGTTGTGGAGACAAGATTGTTCACATCAGCATACTGTAGATTATTGATGGCCTCAGACTGTGTGTGGACACTTTCTATCAATCTCACATGATGGAGGAGCACAGATAGGCTCCTTAATTAGAAGCAAAGTCATTTTAGAGAATAGACACACATATGTGCATTAAAACAGATAGCTGTACTCCAGATGAGCCACTTTATCATGGCTGTCATGTGCCCAACTTGTTTCTTTCTCTTTGAGAAAGTCCATCTGCAAACTGCACTGTGGCTTCACAACAATCTCTCCTAAAAAGGAACAGGGCTTGACTCTTTTAGACATTGTAGGTGTTTATTTTCCTGTCACAGCCTACAGCCTGTTTCGTCCTTTTTCTCCGATTCTTTCCTGTTCTGTCTCTCTGTCCCCGACTCACTCACAGTTTGCACACCCCCTCTCTCCCTTCCCCCTTCTCCCTGCCCTCCCCGAGTGTAGCTGGCCGCTGGGGTTGGCCTCTCTCTCTCGCTGTGCCACGTATGTAACCTAAACTGTGGAGGAGCCAAGCAGGGCTGGGCCACGAGAAAAGCTTTCCATAAGACCAGGCTGAGTCTCTGAAGTCTCTCTGGACCTTGTTTAGTGAGGAATGAAATGGAGCTGCACATTCTCATTTCTTCTCTAAACCGCTTCATTTTCAGCCCTGTAGTCCACATCTGCATCTACCTCAGAAATTAGTCTTAAATTAGTTCCTTCATCTTTTTTATCCCTCTTCCCATCTCCTTTTTTCCCGCCTTTCAGTCCTTTCTTGCACTTAATTTTCCCCCCATGTGTCCCTCTCTCCACTGCTCTTCTCACCTCGCCGTTTCACTTTCACTCTCAGTCTCTGTGTCAGATTTTCACTTTCCTCACAGTATACTGTGTTGCTATAAAATGCCATCCTGGCCCCTCTCATATAAACACAGGCTCCTCCTTCACCCTTACTTCATGTCATTAACAGGTGGCTGTCTAAAATAGACACACACACACACACACACACCACACACACACACACACACACAAACTGTCACAGATACAGACATGTTTTTAATCACCCTGCAGCAACGTTGCTCACTGATTTAAGATGTCAAACGTGTGCAGTATGAACAGGGTGCTGTTGAGATTGAGCAAGAGAGTTGCAGGTGCAGTCAGCAGTGCAGACACACACATTTAATCATCAACAGTGTTAACCAACCAGGCTGCAGCCCCCTCCCTTGTTACACTCACTTTCCATAACCCTTATGTACCTCCCGCCCACCCTTTTCCCTCTCTCTCTCTCTCACTAACTCTCCCATCACCACTTTCCCCCTCTATTAAGTTTCAAGCGTCTCTTACTCCTGAACTGAACAACACACACCAAACAGGTCAGACTTATTCTTCTTTTGACTCGAGTTCATTCGCTGGTTGTTGTTTTCTTATGTACACACGTCACACAGGTGGCTGTGGTTGTCGTTGGTGAAATGGTAGATTGGGTTTCTCATTTTCACAACATAAAATGCACCCGTGTTTCTGAACTTATCATCTGCTCAGCTGTTATAGAACTTAAGTGTGTGCATCATAGCTTCTGTTGCATTATCAACCTCAAAAACATGCATGTGTACACTGCTTAGGATAATCTTGTGGTACAAAGGGGGCATTTGTCTGTGTTATCCCTCCAGTAGAGTAGCCTGGCATGCTCTGACCCCTCCGATGATCCTGTGGTTAATATCGATGTAATGTGATCTAGGTTTGTAATTCTATGACTACTAACATGGCTGTCAGCAGCTACAGTCTTGATATTCTTTATTACAGTTAATGTTGGAGGAGTATTCTAATTCATGGGCGCTGTTCCAAAACCTTGGTTAATTAGAGTCATGCATAGATTTGCTTTATGTTAGCAGTTTATTTTAGAAGATTCTATCCTTTTACGGTGCTTACTGTAAGCTATTATTGGGTGATAAATGTATTATTTGTCAACTTTCCGCAATATTATATCACAATGTTATAATTTAATTTATTATTTATTGTATTTTTCGAAGAAATTCTGTTGTCCAAATTATTGTCTTTGAGTAAATTGTAATTAAAATCTAACTCAGTTAACTATCAAAATAATGTCTGACACAAAAACCAACATTTTGTTTCACACGTATAAAGAGTTTGGTGACATGTAATGTCAATGAAACACAGTTTACATCTTTGAACATTAGTTTGTTTATTTTATATGTGAGTTTGCACACATTTGCTGTATCATTACATACGTATAATCTATAACAGACATTATCTGTACAAATAATAGTGATAATGACTTTAGGGCAGCAACTAACAATTATTGTCATTGTGGATTAATCTGCAGATTATCTTCTCAATTATTTGATCACTGCTTTAATAAAATGTGTTGCTCACAAGTAAAAGGTGTCTTATTTTGTCCACAGATTTCAGTTTACAATATAGAGCAGACAGAAACAAAAAAAATCCTCACATTGGAGAAGCAGTGGATTGTTGGAGTTTTGACATTGACACTGACATTTTGATAAATTGACAAATTTTCTGTATCATTAACCAACTAATCGTTTAAACTATGAAAATGATTTCAACCATATTCCCTGCTGACAGTGACCACTGATACTGATACCACTGACTGTGATATTTATATACTGCAAAACTCTAAATTGTAGTTCACATATTTTATACTGCTTTTTATATTTATATACTGCAGTATATTGTACACAAAGGACTTGCACTTAGTGGGGATCATGTGGTGCGTTGCCTATATAAAACCTCTGATGCTGTCAGCGCAAAGCTCTGAATTAAGTGATCCACCAACTGCTGGTGCTGCCTGGCTGGGCCTCTTGCCTCCACTATGTGACCTGTTGGACTGCACAACAGACTTAATTACTGCAGCCCCCTCTCTGTCAGAGGGTTCAGGCATGAATTATCACCTCCCATGCACCCTGCGCAGAGCTGTGACACCGTTGTACCCCGTCACTCACGTTTTTTTAGACTGCTCCAAAGGCCCCTCACTCACAGTTTGGAATAACAGAAGCAACTCTGTAAGCCTGGACCCACCTACAGTGTACATATCACATACTCAAAAACACACACACTCACGCACAATCAAAAGGACAGTCATGGCTGCAGATTCCAAGTGTTTGCTGGAACACGTAATGCAGGATGAGAGGTATTTGTGGCAACCCATTATCCCCTCAGATCAAAAGGGATCTGTGTCTGAGCCAGAGATAGTGTACCTGCTTGGGGAAGAGCTCTGTTGTCAACTCCGCTGGGAAAATAGAAGATGGGTGGTCCAGTCTGGCGCTGTGGTGTTATCTATCACCTTGACCCCACACCAACCGACTCCACCAGCTCATCCAGCCCCAATTGTTTCTTCATCTGAAGCAAAATCTGCCTTTCAGGGAAACACCATATGGCTTATCTATTGTTGGCTGAGAGCATGTCATATGGCTTTTAGGGAGGGATAACTGTAGATGCTGATAAAGCTGTTGGAAATTAAATATTACACTGATGATGAAAGGATTTTGCTCATGTGAAGCATATGCTGGCTGCTCTTTCATCTTTCCGTTTCATCTCTCTGTTTCACAGGACTGGACGGAAAACAGACACGGGCTCTCCTGGTCCTTGCCTTCGACTCCTCCCATCTTATAATTTCCTTACTTCATCCGTCCCTACTTCATTGTAGCTCTGTTCACATCGCTTTATGTCTAATTTCAATGCTCAGCCCATTTATTTTTACTTCAACCTTTGTTCACTGACTGCTTTTGCTCAATTTACCCATCCATTTCAGGGTAGTTGATAGCTGCCTCCTCTTTTTTAATACACTGGTTTTAAAATGAAAACTATCTTCACCCATAATCTCTCCCCATTTTCTTCTCACTAAATCTCCCTTCCATCTTTTCATCTATTATTTGCTCCTCTAACCTTTAACCTAAGTGCCCTGTTCTTCCCCCTGGTCCTCCTCAGGCCTGTCCAGTTGAGACCAGTATGTGGTCCAACTTCTTTGTACAGCAGGATGAGGAGGGTCGCATCGGGGTGGCAGGGGCTGGACAAGGTGGGGGTCTGGGTGGAATGAAAGGTGGACGGGGACAGAGGAGGACCCCCAAGATGAGTGACAGCCAGGAGGGGAAGATCAAGCTGGCCTTCTTCGTGTCTATCATTGGCGTAACCCTGACGGTGTTGGGCATGGGGACAGAGTTTTGGGTGGAGCTGGCCCAATCAAAGAATTTCAGTGGCAACCAGACCTGCCAGATGGCCCATTATGGCCTGTGGAAGGGCTGTATCCGCACCCTATGGGTGGCTGACATAGACCCAGAGAGGACAAGCTGTGGCCCCGCTGAACTACCCGGAGGTGAGACCTCTGGCTGCTGTGTGTGAGTTTGTGTTCATGTGTCTGTCTGTTCTCTGTGCTGTCTAAGAGGTGAGCAGGTGAAGTTTCTGGAGGGCATGTGTCTGTTTTGTTTCTCTGACTGTCTGCTCACGTCTGCCTCTCAGTAAACTGAATTGCCCGGCCATGCAAGCCTACCTAGTGGCTGCCTCTGTGCTATAATATGTGCCTCTGTATGAAAGTGAATTAATGGAAAGGGGTCAAAAGATGTTTCTGAGAGGTTGCAAGTGGTTGACATCATTGAGAAAACAACTTGTAGACTTAATCGCAGCGATTTTTCTTCGCCATCACCATTGATGTGAAAACAGAGGGAGCAGGGATAACTAATATGATGTATGCCCTCTGGGGATATGCTTGCATCTGTAGGCCTTTCATGTGAGTCCATAAGGGACTGAGGAAAGCAGCACATATTAATTTTCATTCCATGAACAATCTTCAGGTTTCTAAGCAACATATTTATGATTTTTAATATACATTTATTATGTAAATTTTCCCTGTGTGTTTATAGGGTCTATGTATATCCACTGTAACCTTGCAAAGGAATAGAAAAAGGATAGTTGTGTATGTGAAGCTGCCTCCATGTATATGTATCTAGGTCATCCTACAGATAATGTGCAAATTGAATCAATAAAGAAATACGATGCTTGGAAACAGAGCGTGAGCAGGACCACAGTAAAGCTGTTTTCAGTTATTATACTATTGTAACAACACAAAGCAGCATGCAGGTCCATGTAGCATTATGCAATATAATCTTTGTGATTCACAAAATTGTCAGTGTAATGAAGCATTAATTTCAAGTTTTTCCCCTTGACTGGGTACCTAATCATCTCCTGTCGTACACACAGTACAGACAGGTGACAGCTCCTTTCTAAAAGCACTTTATTCAACTTGACCATGGTTAGGTCCTCCAGAGTGCCTTGATTATCTACACAATGACCTATTTCTGTCTGAATAGTAAGTGTAGAGATGGAGAGAGGCAGGTATTAGAAGATAGAGATAGGCAAGGCAGGCTTGAGAAGGAGCTGCTCCTGGATTCACTACTGATCTCAGGGAATCTGCTGAGACACAGCAGAGCTCTGAAGAAGCCAAAAAAAAAACATCTCCTCACCCAACAGAGATACACGTGAATCACATATATACATAAATACTATTCACATACATCATCTTGAATGATGTGTCAACATTGTTTTTCTATCCAGTCGTCAAGGACTAATTCCTCTTACCTGTCAAAATGTCCTGCATCCCTGGCTGCCTCTAGCTAGCAGATATATATCTGTGCCTCCAAGATGGTCTGTTGGTGTGTGAGAGCAGCCAGTATGCTTCTGACAATCTTTCTCACACGTCCTAACACTGTTGGCCCACGCCGCCTGTCGCAGATGGCCGTGGGCTTGTTATGTTTGGACGAAAACAACTGTTTTTGCCATCTCTGCTTCTCTCTTTCACATCCCTGTTTACATGCCTCTGGCTCCCGTCCCGAGCAAAGTGCAGCCCGCTGATGCCGTGCCTGTCATCTCAAGACCAGCCATCCGTCTTCGCTGCCTGCTGGAGAGGAACATGACAGCTCAATAATTATAGCCTCAGCAGGGGTAGCGAGAGCAAAACCAGTTGACTGTGATAGCATAATGTGTTAAAAAATCAGTAGGCTGATAAATGGTGCGTCTGCTTCAATAAAAAATGTTTGCAAATGTGCTCAGGCACAAACATATTTGTGTGTGAAAGAAATGTGTGAGTGTGTGTGCAAGCATGTGGTCATCTTGGACCACAGAATATTCAGTGGGTGAAAGTCATCACTATGCGCTTGTGAAACCAAGTGGAATCTGACTACTTCACAGTTTTTGTCTAAATATAGAGAGGGGGAAACAAGGATGAGGGACAGACAGGGACTGAGGGAGAGTGTATGTCTAATGCAGTATTAACCAACCCCTCTGTGTTTCCTCCCCCCCTTGACATCTTCTGCTCCCCTCACCTCCTTCTCCATCTGTGGCTCCCCTCTCTCTTCCCCTTCACTCACCACCCCTCCATCTGCCCCCAACTCAATCCTCCTTCCCCCCCTCCGCTTCCTCATCCTCTGAGCCTCTATGCATATTTCCTGCATCCATCCTTCATCATTCGTTCACCACAGATATCCTCTTCCTCACTCTTTCTTCTTCTGCAGCCAAGCCTTCCTGTTTCTATCCTCCATCTGCCCCTTTCTCCCTGTCTACCTCTCTTCTTTCTCCCCTCTGCCATCCACCCTCAGTGTTTTGCTGTCTCTCACCCTCTCTGGCGGCACCATATGTGTAGTGCTGGGCAGTGTGTGTGTGTGTCTCTGGGTATTCCAGCTAATGCTCGACACTTGGATATAAATAGCAATAATGCCTGGAAGGACAGGGTGCATGGATGCATAGGAGGTGCATAACAGAAGACCAGCAGCCATCCATAGGAGTGTGTGTGTGCGTTTGTGTGTACATGCGTCTGATCTTTTCGTATGATCTTTTCCCTTCACCCACAGAATCCAACTGCACCTACTTCAAATTCTTCACCTCTGGGGAGAATGCAGTCATATTCAAGAAGACAACTAACAAGAGTGAGACATTATGCTTCCCCCTGCTATTTTTGTTATATATACAGATACACACTAACAGTTACAGTGCAGCTTCTATCAATAAAGATGTTCTCTGTGGTGCTCAGAGGACCATGCTGGTGGTTTTTGCATGTTTCAGCCCATTAACTTCTGCTGCCACCCATTTTCCAAAGGAAATCATAAGCTATCAGACTGATTAATGTGTTTACCTTACTGTCCAGGCAGCCGCTGGTTTTAGTGCAGTTTGAAGTTCAGCTGGCTGAGACTTAAAACTTAAATTACAGTGAGCATAAAGTTAACTTTATCTTTTGGTCAACAAAAGTTCTTAAAATTCCCTTGATGCATTCAAGGACATTTAATGAATAAAGCTATGAGAACAAATATTGGTTGGTTGTTCCACCAATTTTGAATATCTCAACAACTAGTGCATGGATTGCCTTTAATTTTTGTACAGATATTCAAGCTTCCTAATGACTTTGGTGATCCCCAGATTTTTCCTCTAGCCCACCATGAAGTTGACATCTGTGGTCTTGAAGCTGGTTCGAGCGTTGAGTCTCATTCCCAGTTCGTCACATACAGACGCTTTGGGTTAGAGTAAATGGGGAAACAAAAATCGATATTTGACGGCCTGGGAATGACACTCAACAATCAACTGTCTTTATCCAGAATGACTAACTACACCTTTAACCTTTAACTCTTGGATGGACTGGCATACAATTTAGTACAGACATCCATGTTCCCCTCAGGATTCATTCTGGCTAAATAGATAGATTAATATTTCTTATATCATTTTATTATCAGGTAAAAATGTGTTAATAATTTTTAATTAAATTAATGAGCTGATGTCATCAAGATGGTGTTCGTGGTAAAACATTATACCCACTAAACATCAACATTTTAGCTTTGCCTTTATGAACATAGCATGTGTGTGTGCCTACAGCATGACTTCACACTCTTCAGTCTTGCTGTCTAAAAATGGTTGCTGTTTGGCAGCCATCTAGTAGATGATCTAAAGTTCACAGGCACCAACAAGAAAGACTTTTTGGTGCCAAGTGCATTAACAAAATAGCAAAACTTTGACAAACCTTTGTTCACTATGACGATTAAGTCTCTATAGGTTAATTTTTAAATCTTATTGGCACACCAATGGCTGCCATAGAGGATCGGAAAAATATATCGATCAATCTAAAAACTGTAAGATTTTATTAATATTTATATCACCTCCCTTTGTCCTTCTTTTCCCTCCCAACAGCAAAACCCATTCCTAGAGCTTATATCTGTTGTGTTTTAATTAATAAAATAATAATAATAATGATATCTGTGTGATTTAGCGTCAAAAATACAAAATTGGCACTGGCTATTGTGAAATGTTGACTGGCTTTCTGGGTTGCACCTGTGCTGGCTGACAATGCCAATAAAATCTGTTTTAAACAGAGCCAGTATGGGAAGTGGCACAATTCACACCGTGTTTGTGTTTTCACATTTCAGTAATCAAGTGTAATAAACTAAAAGCCAAGTTGATTCAAACTTTAAGATGATGCAATGTCGGATTCTATTAAAATAGTAGTTTCCACACAGTATTTCACTATACATCTGACATCTTTCCTGTATATTATGGATTTTAACTTTAACTACACTTATTTTCACAAATTCTCTCAAGCACTTTTATATTCGAATCCTTTTTCTCTTTTGATTTCTTTCTGCTCTCCTTCACAGATCTGAATCTAGCATCAGCTGTCTTGGCCCTTTTGAGTCTGACCATGATGGTAATGGGCTCCATCTGCATCGGCATGTCCCTCAGCAAAGGAGTGGCCTTCTTTCTCAAGCCAGCCTCCTTCTGCTTTATCCTATCAGGTGGGACCTTGTGATGCTATGTTACCTGTTTACATTCATATATGCAATATGCTCTTTCTTTGTGTTTTTGTTACCTTAGAATAAGTTGTTTTTATCTACAAAGGGAGCGGCGGGTCCACCATGTTAAACTGCCATGTTTTCACAGTAGTCCAGAACGGACAAACCAAACACTGGCTCGAGATACAGGGCCACCGTAGTTTCTCCTACACACTAGGAAGGCTGAGCTGTATTCAAATGGATGCAACAAGCACTAAATCTTACACACTTTTTCTTTAAGTTATCTTCTAATGTGCTTTTATTTTAACCTCTGTGCAGGTGTACTGGTCCTTCTCTCTGTCCTGATATTCCACCAGTCGGTGCTGGCTTTGCTGTCCAGTGACCACTCCATACCTTTACACCATGAGCTGTCCTGGTCTGTGGCCTGCGTGGGCTCAGCGGGAGCCATTCTTATTTTCGGAGGTTTCCTCTTCATCATCCTCTCCCTTCCTTTTAGCCCCTGGCAGAAATGCTTGCCGCACAAGAATAGCGCCACCTAGCACATGAATGCTAAAATATGCACACAGTATTCTTGATGTCTTGTGTGAGTGCAAGTGGAAAAGTCCTTTTCCTAAGGGCTGTGACTTTGCCTGCTCTTGGCATTTAAATTGTCAGAGAAGTCATACTAGGTCTTAATTAAATATATGAAGACAAGTCAGCAACACTTTAGTAAGGCCTCCAGAATTTGGTTTTGCAAAAATTGTTTGTTTTAGTGTTTTTTAATAGAAAATAGATGGAATGAGCAACAGGGCTACTGTGACTGTTTAATTTTTTTTAGCTTGATGTTGTGTTTACTTAAACAAATGTCACAAATAGCCCTGTTAGCCTGCTTATAGCTGTACAGTCACACATGAATCTAAAATCTCTGCTAGAATAATAAAAAACACAAATGTTTTTAAATACTCTTTTGTATTTTAAAACCTTTTGTAGTCTGTTTAATATGGAAGTCCTTTAACTTTCATAGTTTCTGCAGCAGCATCAGAATGTATCGGAGCGTAGCAACAAATACTGTTTTTGACAATGCTAACCATCAGTATGAAGGAGGTTCTGATTTTACATTACTTGTCATATCTGCTACATGTTGCGTAAGGAATAAAGTCGATGAGTATCCTTAATATTCTAGCATATGAAGCTTTTTAAACACTTAAAACTTGATAAACAAGAGGCTTCAGTTGTCATTATTTATTACTTATGTGTATTTTACAACTATTGGGCGAATGCTGCTTCAGTATACCAGATGAATGTATGTTGAATGAAATCAACTGTGAGAAGTGATAAAAATACCATTTTGTATATCAGAGAATTGTATGGACTCACTTTATAAGCTCAACTTTGTACATAAACTGAATGAATGAGTTTATATTTTATGAATACTCTCTGTAGCGTTGTCGCCAGTCACTTTATTTGCAAGATGTATGCAGTAAATATATTTTTGTCATAGCATCTCAGCTTATCTCTCTACCAGGAAATGATATTTTACAAAATATATGCTGTGCTCATTTCTACTCATATACATGTACAGTATGTTGCACCAGTTTTGCTTATCATTAAAGGGACTTGACATAAAATAATTGTCTCCCTTTTGTTTGCTGACTCGCCACCCTGTCTGCTCTCAAACTTGACATTCGCCCATTTTCACATTGTGACTCCTAACCTCTCTGCCAAACATCCCCCTCCCCCAAACCTGCTTCTCTATAATTAGGCCAGAGCTCATCGTAATGCATTTCACTGCAGAGGTTGGGAAACTTTATCCTTGAATTTCAACTATGTACCCCCCAGCCTATACTCATACCTCTGTGCCCTGTCCTCCCCTTCTCCACCCCTGACCTCAGTGCGTCACTTTCCCTGCTGTCTCCATGGGAGCCTGCGGTCACTGCTCCTCCACCCCACCTCCAACCCCCCTCGGCCCAGCACACACAACGGACCCATCAGATCAGAGATGTCCCAATAACTACTCTAACACCCAGCCCACTAGGGGAGTGAGTGGCATCCAGACAGTCACTCAGTTGCTCACCTGCAAGCGCACACACTCTCTCACACATGCATTTAACTCTGGGTGGGCAGAAACTGAATCCACATGACACACAATCCTGGTTGTATATATAGCTGTTAATAGTCCTACTGAGACAGTGTGACAAGTGGGGCGCAACCACTAGCTGCATGTTTGTAAATGGAAATGGGCTTCCAGGAATTCTTGATAGAGGACCTGTAGATTGAAAGTGGGAGAGGAAAATCTCAACTCTTATTATTGAGATGAAATATGAATGGCCATATATTTGAAGCTGTATTTCCCTAAACTGTGATAAGGAAATGTTCCTGTGTAGTAGGGTGGCATGTTTGCTTTGGCAGCCTTTCTTCCTTCCTCCTTGAATCTGTCATCACTGTGACTGTAACTAGGCTGCAGTAGGTATGATAATAGCAGGGGAAAGCACTCCAGATAACTAATCCTTGGGGTCTAGGGGCACTGCTAGGTATCTCAGGCCCCTTGTCAAGAATGTGGCACTTTACTAGAGCACCACAAGGCTGTGTCAGCACTTGTGTTTTTAAATACTTGACGATCTATCTATCTATCTATCTA
>NW_023339807.1:16546398-16553349 GCF_004916995.1 Morone saxatilis | reverse complement strand
ATCTATCTATCTATCTATCTTCCCTCTGCCCTAATGCATCTGAAGTATCATCTCTTATCTCCTGCCCAGCCGGCCTGAGGGGACCGGAGCAGACCATGACAGTATTTTGTAATTGTTCATGCAAAAACATGCATGAGGTACCAGATGGGCCCATCATTGAAAAAAAGATGAGCTCAGGTAGGGCAGCGGTCACAGAAAAGTATACTGAATTAACTTTCAGTTGCTTTTCTCATCCTTATCCTATTTGCCAAATACCGCCCATCTGGCACTACCCATATATTTGCAAATATTATGAGCCTCGGGTCTGACAGGGAAGGTCGGAGTCTTTTTAGGATCACAGCACGCCAAGACGTTGAGCTTGAGTAACTACTAAGAGAAATGTTTGCTCACTAATGACAAACAGTGTGTGTGATATAGTCCAGTGGTGCAAAGTAACAACTAAGTTACTTTACTTTGTACTTAAACTCTCCTACATTTCAGAGGGAAATATTGCTTTTTACTTTGCATTTATCCGACAGCTATAGCTACTTTTTAAGATTTTACATGTAAGAGATATGATCAATGACTTTATAATGTAACATGCCTTCAACACAGAGTTAAGATGAACATATCAAAATTTCCTCCTTCAGCAAAAGAATGTGAAAACATCCCTCTAAAATCTGCACAATCCTCATTCTGCACAGTGAATCTCAAACATCTGAGTGAAGTAAAAATAAAGAAAACACATTTTTGAACAGAGGACAGACTTTAAAGGTCCAGTGTGTAACATTTAGGAGGATGTGTATTGGCAGATTTGATCTACTTTCACAAAGGCCATTATATTGAACCACCATGTTTGTATAGTGACCCAGAACGGACAAACGAAACGCTGGCCTGCTGGGTTTTTAGCTTGTTTCATTGCCACCGTTGTTTCTCCTACATGCTTGATAAAGTTACATTTTAGGTGCTAGACTATTTTTAATGTGCTATTGCTACTTTTACTTTTTTTTTTGGGGTGGGGGGGCACTTGGGGCTAGAGGAAGCAAGCAGTGACTATAACGTTGACACATCGTCACCTTTCGACCTTTCAATTAGTTAGGAATGAGTTGCTTGTCATCCAGCAGTGACGGAGCAAGATTAGCATTTGGAGTCGTGTTTCTGGCCACCACTCCTCTTTTAACTCTCTTTTAACTTTTTAGTCTCTGCCAACTCCTTTGGGAAATATGTTGCTCTTTAGCTGCTAAATGCTCCACTATGTTCACTAGCTAGTCGCTAACCAAAAACAGTAAAGTTACTGCCAATGAGCTGAAACTCACTTTAAAGCTCTGTAAAGTTGAAGGAAGCTATAGAGTCATATAATTATCTGTATGTTCACTACGAGCAACCCAATGTTGTCTGTCATTAGATGCATTGTCATTTTATATATATTATAACCCCTTTAAGTAAAGGATGTGAATACTTCTTCCAACATTGTTACAACCTATCTACAGATACTTTTAAGGGATACAGGTATATGTTCACTCTGCACTTCAGAAGAGACTCCACTCTTATTTCTTAGCAAAAAAGAAACAAAAGACAGCAGTCTGTGAATATGTCTGTTATTGTTTTTTTTATAAACTTCGTGCAATACAGTGTTTAAGTTTATCACACATTTAGATAAACCATAATCATTTGTCTAGATATATCTATTCTCAACTACATACTATTCATATTGCCCACATAAATGCTATCTGTGTGCAGTTTTATCACATTATTCTTTTTCTGAAATGAAATCAAAGAAATGAAAACGTAGAGAATCTGGAAGCGTCTGGTTGTTTTGTTTTGTTTCTTCATTATATCATGTAGCGGGGTGTCCATGGTTTCAACCTGGATCTGCAGTCACTCGGGACAGTTTAGAAGAGAGAGTGGGAAGGGGAGGGGGAGAGGAGGATGTTTACATGTGTTTACATTCTCATCAACATAAACAGATCAGGTCAGAGTTCAGACTCCGGAGTCAGTGGTCACAGGGGAAGCACAGTGAAAAGAATCTTTGGGGAGGTTAAGATGTCGTCTCTGTGGTGAATCTGTTATCGGTGTGATAAATTAGGGGAACACTGATCATGTGACCAAATATGGGCAAGGGGGGCGGGGGGCAAGTATGGCGGCGCAGGGTTGGCGGATGAAAACCACCCAACAAGAGTCCAGGGAGGGCACCGGGAACAAAACACTTCAGCCAAACTTGCCCAAAATGCATACCCAGTTTGAACAGTGGTCCCGAAAAAACATATCTATAGACTTTACAAATATATGTATGCTTAATTACAATGTACATGTATCTTTTCAAAAGTTTTTCTCTATAGTGTTTTTTAAACCCTCTCAACCCACATATACATATTGTATTTTTTTTGCCACTGAAAATGATGAGTTGCATGTCTCACTTTGGGACTCTTCATAGAAAAAAATGATTAGGTATTTTGTTTTTCTGCTCAGGCAGTAACCTTTACCTGAATCTGTACAAATGTATTATTCTATGTCTCTTTTTTCTGCTTCCTCCAGTCAGAGGTTTCTGTTAATGCCCAAGAACAAACATCTTCAACACGACTATAGCTACAAGTACTACTGTTAACACTGATTAGAATGGAAATAAGACTAACAGAGGCCCATAGAAAACTCAGACTCATAATAACGATAATGAAGTTGGACAGTTGTATCAGTCACTCACATTATTGTTGCATTTCTTTCAGTATCAATATTGGAAGACAATTTACAGTATTCAAATCTGACTTCATGTTATAAATAAAAATTATATAATATGGGGGTTAAAAAAAAAAAATACAGGCCCACATTCTCCCACATATTGTGCACACTCATGCTTGACACTTTGACACGGTTACACACAGCTCACTGACAGTCCCAGTGGCTCTGCATGGAAGAAATTCACAGTAAAAGTCGTCGAGATCTAAAATTAGAGTGAAAATAACATGAAAATTAAATTTTCATTCCAAACTATAGTGTTTGCAAATACGGCTAGCCTGTAATAACGCTAAGAATAATCACAACAACAATTTTACATTAATGATGATCTGGTTAAATTAGCAGTAATATTGCACAAAAAAATATGTGAAACATTTTCATAATAGCCCAAGGTTAATTGCGTTTTTGATCATTAACAAAATAAATCATTTCTAGCACATTAAAATATCAAAATAGTTTTATTGTGAAAGTTCATTGTTGTTGTTATTATCACTCTGTTATTACTCATCTTCTTTTTGTTCTCAGTGAGATTGAGTAGACTAAATAACAGTGAACATGAAGGGAGAGATTTAGCATTTCACCTATCTGTCTGTCTTTCTATGTATTTCTTCTGAGCCACACAAACACAGAGCCCCTTTCTATCTTCCCTCTTACTACTCATCCTCCTTCTCTCCCTTCCTTCTCGCCTCCCCCTGTCACACCCTCTCTCTACACAGGCGTTGTCTTCCTATTGAGGGTGTTAGAGTTGCTCTCCCTGTCTCCCTTCAGCCTGTCCAGAGTCCCCATCCCTCGCTCCCTATCTACAGTGGATGAGGTGAAAGGTGGAGGGCCGGAGCCCACTGAGTTGGGCATCGGTGCGTTGGAGTTGGAAGAATTGGAAGGGTTATGGGACTTAAGCGAGGGAAGTGTACCACTCATCATCACCCCTCCACCTCCGCCTCCATCCTTTGGGAAGCAGTTGTGGAGTTGGTAGAGCGTGGCCCTGTCCACCGTTCCATACATGGGCGGTAAACCCCCCAGTTTGGGGTCGCGTGACAACGTGTAGAGGGAGATGTCGCCTCCAGCCAGGGCCGTGTGGGAGCGAGAGTGAGGGTTTGGTAAAGTGGACACTGAGATGGGGCCCTGGGAAAGCAGCGCAGAGGGAGGCAGGCCGAAGTTCTTGCCCCCACCTCCCCCTACAGGTGAGGGGTCTCGGGAGCGGGAGGGGTCGGTGGAGCGGGACGAGGAGCGGGAGCGGCGGCGGAAGCGGTAGCTGGGCAGGCGGAGCATTGCGTGAGTGGTGCTCTTGAAAATGTCGGTGCGTGAGCGACAGCGCAGCTCCTTGTTCTTCTCAATGTAGATGTTGACAGCCAGCACGCCCACCATCTCGGCCATGATGAAGGACAAGCCCCCAAAGTAAAAGGACCAACCGTAGGAGTACTGCCACTTCTTATCCTCGTCCTTCTTAGGAGAGATGTCCCCCAGTGCAGCCGAGATGTACACGATCACACCAATTATGTTACTCAGACCTGAGAGAGCACAGAAATACGGTATTTACAAAAGAGCTAAATAAACTCAGACAGACCAACTTACAGTACTAATAAACAAATTTGATTGACATGATGATTTGTGACATTCTCAACAAAGACAACTGGCAAGATGAGGGTTCAATGTAAAAACCTCTATTAAACTGACAGAATAGTGTACACACAACTTGACACTCCCAAACAAAGCATAAAAACTGTTAGGGCGAGTAATATTGTCCAGAGCACCTCTCATACAAGCACAAACATATATGTACACATACTGGATGTGACGATACTCACAATTCAAAACAATTCACGATACGATTTTCTCACAATTTCTTTCAACAGAATGAGATTTAAAACAAATTATGACTGAAAAGGATTATGACTTATATATATATATATATATATGTATATATTAAATTATAGGACCTCTTTTATTCCCAAATTTGGGTATAAAATATGCAAAACAATGCATATTTGCTTTTCTTTGTAAAAGTGAAACAGTCTTTGGGCCTAATATCTGCCTGATATCTCACTGATTTGCATCTTCACATATTTGTATCGCGATTTAACTGGCTCGTGATATATCTTTACATTCCTACTGTATAGCGACACATACATAGAATATTCTTAAGTTACCTGCAGCCACAAAGAGAATTCCTGCCCCCAGGATGATGTTCCTTTTGCTCTTATAGAAACGACTAGCAGCAATGCAAACCCCTCCCATCAGCAGCAGGATGGCACTGAGGATCGGGAAGATGTTGGAAGCCCTGACTACCCCTAAACAGAGCAGAGAAAAATGGTCAACACCAAAAACAAGAAAGGAGAAGTATAGATATGTGTGAAAAGCCATGACGATATCTGCATTGTTTTGAAGTTATAATCTTTATGTTTTTTATTAAAGCAAATACAGTTTTTGATCCTATTTATGGTTGTAATTTTTTTTACCTTTCAAAGTATTTACATTCTGTAATTACCTCTCTAAAAAGTAGTTTTCATTGTTAGTGGTGGACTCCGCCATTGTGGGAATATTGGCCACTAACAATGATATATATATATAATGTACATAACAGAGCTGTATTACTGCTAATGCAAACCGAGCTTCTCCTACGGATGTTAGTAAACATTAAAAGGATTCAACTGGCAAAACATGGGGTTACTTTTATTGTAAAGAAGTCATACGAAACGCAATGTATACAGTCTTTTTGGCAACAACTCCTTTTACTGTGCTCTGCTGTTGTGTGAAAACCACTGTGTGCAGCATGAAATCAGATTGCGGTATCTCTGACAGGGTAGCTGCTCTTTGAGTGTTAATTGTAGTATTAAACTGTGCTCGCTGTTACCACGGTTACCAGAGGTGACACCAAATGTTAAGAATTACAACTTGCTGTACTCCAAGTGGAGTAAAACAAGTACTTTACTACTTAACCCAGGTCTGGACAAAGCAAAAAACAGTGAAACATACACATAATACTCAGTGAGGAAATTAATTACTCAGTTCTAGACACACGATTGAATCAAACCCTTCCCATGTGGCCTTCAGAGCTTTCAGCAGGTCTGCCAACCACACACACACGCACACACACACACACACACACACACACACACACTTATACTCCTCTCTCATCTAGGACAACTAGGCCATGGGAGAGAAAATGCCACCTAAATGCCAGCAAAATGCCTCTGCAACATTGTAAACAGAACACAAGCTTTTCTTTATGTATGCACAGGCACACGTAGCCTATCATAGAGCAGAAAGACATCACTGCAGGGCACTGAGCACGAACTAGGGCACCCCATCTCCTCTGATTTTCTGCACACATTGTTGCATGTTTATTTCTTGCAGAGAGAATCTTCTGATGAGTTAGCAATAAAACCACCAAGTTTAAAAAGTAATAAAAGGTAATTTTCAATTTCTTTTTTCTTAACTTCAGGCATTTTTTTCTCCACTTCATAACCAGGTTTTTCTCTCTCATTCATCATCCATGCCTAGTAATGCCGGTGTTGACTTACGTAGGACGTACTCTGCCCCGTCATGGTCAAAGTCTGCATCTTCTGGGAAGTGGTTGATCTGAGAACACACTCCTCTCTTTACTCCTGAGATATGAGAAAAGAAGTCAACAGAAGTGACCAGGCACAACAAAAGACAGGAACTCATAACTGTAGCCTTAAAAAAAGAGAACAGCAAATATCCTCCTGAGGGACAAACTGACTGACACCCGAACACAGTCGTATATTTGTTTGGAAATCTCTTTTGTGAATCAAAGAATATGTACTGGAGGACACTTCAACATACTGATAGGAACAAAACAAAGGTTAATGGTTCGTCTAAATGCAAGTTAGTAACATCACATCCATACAGTACACACACATGTAAATACATACAAGTATGCAGACACACGGGCAGACAGATAACTACCCGCCGGGGTCTTGCATGTAGACAGACAGACGAACGGAGGGATGCACGCACGATGATGACAGCACACCATTGTTGCTGATGGGTGGATTGTGAGAAAGATGAATGGAAGTGATGGAATGAAGAGACACAGACGAAGGGAGAGACGGACAGATGTGGGGTGAACTGGTCTCTTTTTCACAGCTCTTATATTTCCACAGGTTGGTCTGAAAAGAAACAAATGGAGGTACAAAGGGACGGGACATCAGTTGAGCCACAAGGATAATGACGGTGTTATCACCCTCAGACACAGACTCAACAGACTTCAGGCTGTAT
>NW_023339807.1:16544426-16546374 GCF_004916995.1 Morone saxatilis | reverse complement strand
TATTGCCCATGTTTGAACAATACATTTATTCTTTAATTCATCCATAGACTGCCTTAGTCTTTTTACATAGTTATCTGCACCACTTGAGATTTCCTGGATTTCTGTTTCTTTTTTCTTCCTCTGTAAACTATTGCATCAGGTGACATTCAAGGCATTAAGACATTAGTGTAAGTTGATTTCCTCCAATTTCTAAATTGGCGTTGCTGAGGATGAATTTCCTTTTCAGTTTCACTGTCCTGTGAACAATAACTTGAGGAACCAAACTGTATGAAAAAATCCAGATCAGGAAACATGATTAGTTTTGGTTTTCTGATGGTGAAATGTTGAGTTTAGAGATTTTTGTTTTAACAAGATTTATAGAAAATGCATGGGAATTTAGACAGAGAGCTCTGTATCCAACATACATTCGTTCACAGAAAGTGAACGTTATGAAATGTTCTCTTTTTGTAATTTGTGCAACTGTACATTATGATTTGTCATGTGACCATTCTGGCTATTGTTGCTGTCTTGTAAGCCCACATGGGCTGGGCACCACAGAATGGTGCAGGACACTTGATAATAAATGTGAAAATCAATCAATCAATCTAGAAGCACATTTTTGCTGGAGAATTACTGACTCTCTGAATGACTACCTTGCACCCATTCCAGCTCTTCATTACAGGACATAAAATTATACTGGCTGTATTATCTGGCTTGTTCTTTGTTAACCATCCAACCTAATGTGCTATATCATTAAGGGAGTGCTTCTGCAGTTGACAGAGGGTGTGTGGAAAGATGAGTGGCTCAACTAATTAAAAAAAAAACAACTACAAACAAACATAACAATAATCCACATATTGAGTTTTCAGCTTTAACACATGTGCGTTTGAGAGTGTGTGAAAAATAGCACGCTAGCAGGAAAGTAAAAACTGTTACAAGTAATAGCAATGCAATGGATAAACAATTAAAACAGTTATATGAAGAATACATTCATAAATAGTTGAACAGAAAGCTAAAACTAATTGATAAATTGTTAGAATGGTTAGCTAAAAGTAACTGATATCAGTAACATATGGTTGAGCTTATGACAATCCAAGTGGTTGTAGTACAAATGTGAACTGACATTGAACTCAACATTAACAGTTCAGTTGTATGAAAAATGTGTTGTACCAATATCCACTTTTATATAATGTATAGTATTAACTTATAGTAAATAAAATTTAGTTCATAATCAATTTAATGAACACATTTATAACATGGCGCTCAGTATTGATGAAGATCAGTGAGTGAGTTGGGAGCTTCTGAGCTCTATGAACAAAAAACCCAACAAATAAAAGAAAGTAATCATTGACAGGTAATTCAGTGCAACCCAACCTTCAGTAAACTTGCAGAAGAGCTAGAGAGCAGGACAGGACACATCTCTATCCACAGCATAATGTGCCACCCACCCGCGGGCATAAATCTTTTAGAGCTAGCATGTCCTGCATTTCCACTCCAGCTACACCTCACTGCATCACTGCACGACTACTGAGCATCTATCTTGGCTGAATACTCCACAGACATCAAGGATACTTGACCTCTAAGCCATGCCAAGACACTGTCAGCTTTACTGCACCACAATATGGAAGAAAGGACTGAAAGAGAGGAAACTATAAGGAAGGGAAGAAGGAAAGAAACCAGTGAAAGATTAAATATAATGTTTGGGGGAGTGAGACAGAGGGATAGCAAGTGGAGAAACTGAAAGAGTGAGGCAATGGAGGGAGTGGGTGGGGGTGCACTGCAGCAGTGCTGCAAGGGCTAGAGCTTGTCTCTAATTGGCTGCTTTGCTATCAGGAAGCTTAGAGATGAGGACAAATTAGCTTTGTACAATGACCAAGCCCAGGATGGGCCGCGGATGCTTTATAAGGATAGCCAAGAGGTTTTCCTGGAGACAGAAGTCTGTATGTGAGCAAAGGCACAGATCGCTAAC
>NW_023339807.1:16541180-16544401 GCF_004916995.1 Morone saxatilis | reverse complement strand
TAGCTGCTTCACTGTTAACTCCATCCCAGCCTTTACTGTTGAGTGTCAGCCAGGCAGAGCAATACATAATGAATTAGCAGCTTGTGTTGCAGTGACAAACTGAAGATTGAGAGATGGCCACTGCCAGTTTCTGTAGCTTCTGTCACTTGGAGTGAGAAGTCGACGGGCGCTGGGGTGAACGTGGGCCTTTTGTTTCAGCCCTTGAATTAAATTACTGCAGCTTGAATCAAACACAATGATTAATAGATTATTTTGAGTGAGGGTTACGCTTCACTATCGTGTAATTATATTGCAATTATGCAAAATTGTTTCTTGCCACTAGAGCACGGTCTAACAAATACAAATGGAATGTGTATATGTTGACGTTAATAATGATGACTGATATTACAATGAAACGCTGCAGCGGAGTCCTAAAGTCAAATGAAAGGCTGATACTGTTGAACTTCAGTCTTGGTGTTCTACATGTTTACAAAACAACTCAATTAAAAATATATATATTTTAATTTCAGTGTCTGACGGAAAATATGTTTTCACGTAAAAGCTTTGACGTAGCCAAGAGATACAAGGTTTTTATTCCACTGTTATGAGTTCAGTTTAGTTGAAGCTGATGAGTTTAGTTGGATTCCTCACTACCTCCAATGTTCAGTGCCACACAGTCGAGTGTGAGTGTGAGTATTAAACAGTCAAATCACAGCAGAGGCAAAAAGACAGGAGTTTGTGAAGTCTAAATACAGAAATCTCTACATTAATGTGTGCTCAATCTGATTTATTCTGCAGGAAAAAGAGGAGAAATATGACCCATTCCCTCTAACTTGACATAAGAAAATAAAGACTAGAAAGAACACTTGAAGGAACAGTTTGATATTGTGAGAAATATGCTTAATTCACTTTGTTGCAGAGAGTTAGAAGAGATTGATTGATATCACTCTTATGTCTACATGTAGCGTAGCTTAGCACAAAGAAGGGGCTCTGTCTGGGATTTTACCACTTGTAAATTTACATATTGTCATTTTTACACTTCAGTTTTCTTTTTGTACCGATTGAACAAATAGGATATAACATGTTGGTTAGTGAGCTATAAAGGTGCTAGGTGGATGTTGTTACCTTTGGACAGTTTCCTCCTCAGTCTTTATGCTTAGCTAACTGGCTGCTGGCTTTAACGTCATATTTATGGTTTCAATCTTCTCATCTAACTTTCAGCAAGAAGGCAAATAAGCACATTTTCCAAAATGTCAGCCTATTCCTTTAATCTCCACTCTGCTTTATTTTTCCTGCTCAACCTCGGGTCCCTTCAAGTCCTGAAGGAAAGAAGGTGTAGTCTGACTAGATTTGGATCCACATTAAATGGCTGGAGAGTAACCAGAGCTGTGTCGTCATGTATCAGCTTTCCCTGCACCGTTTTCACTGAGATTAACAGCAAACTTGTTCCCGCATGCACCCACATCGGTTCAAATCCAACCCATACAACCAAAATGTCTCCCGCAACTTCTTCTTTACCTTCCAGGCAGCATATCCTCCACAGTCCAGAGTGGGTGAGTGCCCCAGGATCCTTCTTGTCCTTGTTATGGGGGTCATCCTGGGTGACGTTGGCTGTGCTATTGCAGATGAGGGCACGGGAGTACAGCCAGTAGTCCGTCCCTATTGCCACCGTCATCAGGCCGAAGGCAGCAAATGCCCCCACGGTGGTGAGAAGGATCTGGATCCCCTTCTCACACACCATGCCTTCAGAGTAAAAAGATTGGAGGAGGAGGAAGAGAGGGAAAAGAGGAAAAGGATGGACGTTAGGAGTACAAAAGAGAAACAAATGTGGCCCAAAAAACATTTATTGTGGAGTTTTGAGAACAAGGTGGAATGGAATCACCAAGCAGTGTTTACAATCATATACACAGTGCAGTTTATTGAAAAAGGCAGCTAACATTCAGGTGAGATGATGAGGGGCAAGAGGAGGTGAGGGGTGCCGGTGGGAGGGAAAGAGGGAGGCGATGAGAAAAGACGAGAGCGAGGACTAGGCGGATGTGGGAGGTGCATAAGTGGCTGTATGATGTGTCCTTGGAGGAGAGTTGGATGACTCTGCTGACTCCGCTTAACAAGACTGAATTGATGTGAAACACAACAGATCACACCCTCCCAATCTCAGTGTACTCCATATTCATGACCCTGACACTGTTCTCCCCCTCAGAATCAGCAGGGCTGGAGATGAATACACAAACACCAACGCACACATACACACACTAACACACACTAACACATAGCAGATTTAACATGAGATCACCTTGTACCTGTTAAAGTCTTTATTATGCAGCCAAAGTGGGCGCATCTTTTACATACAAAACATGCATGTACGCTCTCACACAAACAGCATCATTCACTTACAGTTTGTCACACTGACTCATGCATGTGTGAGAGCCATAAAGTTGCCTCAATGGCCTTTAACTCTACAATGTTCAAGTTTCTCTTCGCTGATAATACTGATATTGACAAAGAAAAGACTGAAGCAAAGTCTCAGAAAGTTAAGACTTACCTGACGGCGAGTTTCTATCCTTCGACTCAATTTTGAAATCTTTCTTTTCCTCGTCAGTGAAGAACGTGCTGTCCCCTCAATCCGGACAGCATCCATCGACTGTTTTCACCCGCTCCCCTCTCTCCTTCTTGCGCTTGTTTTCTCTCTTTTGCCTCTTTCTCTTGCTCTCTCTCTTTCTTTCTTTCTTTCCTTCTTAAGTTGTTGCTGGTGGAGGTTGTGCCTTGGACTCTCTGTCCGTCCTCTGTTAGCAGAAAACTTGCACCATGGTCACAGCTCTGCTGCTGCTGCACATGAAATAAAACAATCATTAGTTTATTTAGTAGTATTAGGGCATTCAATTTACAGATTAAAAAAAAAAGAGGAATAATGACAAAAAAAGAAAAACACGTTCAATATTTTTCATTCCAGAGTGTAAATAGTATAGAATTAGAAGTAGAATCTATCAGGGCTACAACTAACGGTTATTTTCATTATTGTTTTTCTGATAATTATTTTATCCTATATTATTTTGTTCGGTTTAAATTTAATCCTGATTTGGCCCGTTTGACTCTTTCTCAATTTTATCCTTATCTTTTATTAACAGTTAGTTAGTTATACATTTTAGAGCTGAAACAATTATTCAGTTCAACTAGTGATTGACAAAAAATGACTAGCTATTTAGATAATTGATTAACCCTTACAAACTGTTCATATCTAATGC
>NW_023339807.1:16538762-16541080 GCF_004916995.1 Morone saxatilis | reverse complement strand
CTACAGATCTATTTAGAATATGTAGCATATCTTACATTAATACATTCATTATTAATCCTTCATTTGTGATTTTAGATAGCATGAGAGTGTATTTTTTGGTCGTAGACCACTCGTTTCTCGTTTTTGGAGAAAAAACACCTATATCACACTATATCATAATGCCATAATGATTTAAATATATTAGTGTATATAATATTTTATATAGTGAAAATGGCAAGAACATTCTGGAACTGTTATAATATAACCACATAACTATCGCAACCATTGGACAATGTCCTTACTGCAATATAATTATATTAAATTAAATAATTTTCGAGCAAATATACCAAATATTATCTAGTTCCACCATTGTGGTTGTGAGAATTTGCTGATTTCTTTGTGATAGTAAATTGAAAATCTTTGGGTTGACACCAATGTTAAGAGATATTTTATAGACAAAAGATTTATAAAGATCAACTGATAATGAAAATAATGATTTAATAAAAATAATAAAGATTTTTTGCATTTGATTGTTTTGTCCTTTGCACACAGGACGCCCATGCAAAAGAGAGAGAACTGTTTTCATCGACCACCCTGTATAAATAAAGGTTGAATGAATGAGAATACATTTTTACCATCAATCAACTAACCATCTTGTCTATAAAATTGTGAATGCCGGCCCCTTCCAACCAAGATTATTTTATCCACCCAACAGTCCAAAATGTCAAAATGTTCAATTTAAATTTAAAGCGGTGATTCCCCGCAATTGAGAAGATGAACTGGGGGATTTTTATTTCTATTTTTAGTGATGCTAGCTGCATGGCTCAATGTCGGTCTGTCAGACTGAAACATAATATTTAACATTCATGGTCTTCAGAGGCTTAATGGATTTATCTTTGGTGATCTCCTGACTTCTAGCGCCATCATCAGGTCAAAATTACACTTTGTCTTATACTAAAATATTATTAAATATCTGCAAAACAAATGACAATCCCAACAGCCTCAGCTGTACATTGTGTATCGTGCTGAAAAGCATTTAGCTGAAACAATCACCGTACTTTCTTTTTAGTCTTACTGCTTTCAAAATTTGTTAAATGATTGATCCATTACAGAAACAGTTGCAGATGAATTTTCTGTCGGTTGTCTAAACCAATCATGTCTACGTTTCATACAACAGGCGCTTTATTTAAATGCTGTAGATCCATATTGGAATGGTGCTAATACAGATTAGAGTAATTATAGAAGTGACAGTATTACAGGCTAAAGACAGAATGACTCCAGAGCGAGTTGTACTGCATCTAGCCTGAATAAGAGGAGCAAGAGGGGGAGGCAGAGAGGACCAACCCAACATTGTTACCATAGCAACATTGAATTCCAAAGTCTGGATCAGCATAGAGTGAGGGGGGGAGGAGAGGGGCAGGCAAGAGATAGAGGGAGAAAGAGGCAGAGAGAGCAAAGCAGAGAGAGGACAGAGATGGGGAAGAAAGAGGCAGAAATGAGGGGGGATATTTCAAATCACTAGTATGAGTGTTGACTCTGAAACCCAGACAGACAGACAGACAGCCCAGTGCGCTAATGCTCTATCAATAGATTTGTGTGTGACCACAGCGACACAGATGCTCCCGGACGCACGCACACGTGCACGTGCACTCACAAACATACTTGAATAAAGACAACATGGCATCAGTTACTGAAGAGACAACGAGAAGTAACCCCTCAGTCGGCGTATTTTCTCGATGAAATAAGAAAAAAGAAAAAAAATACAAGAATGTGATAAAGCAGCACACATTATTTAACAAACGTTATTTAGCAGACATAATGCAGTGCAGTCAAGTCTGTTAATATTTGATGATGCAATATGGCACCGTGATCAAAATAGGTTACATCCTGTTTGCATTGTGAGACCCAAAACAGAGCTGCCTCAGAGACAGAAGGAGAGATGGTGTGTTGTATGTGTGTGTTTTATGTGTGTATGTGTGCACATTTCCTCTCCAGTGCATCTGAGGATGGGTCTAGTCCAATCTTATTGAATCCCAGTAATGTTCCCCTCAGCTCCCCTCAGTTAGACAGTTAGCCTCGTATCTCTGCGTTCAGGCTGCTTATTATGTAAACTGTCAAATGACACCACCACTGTGTGGTTTATTTATACATTGTGGGTTCATATGTGCAAGCAAACAAGCAAACGTGGTTGTGTATGCCTGTGTGTGTCTGTGTGTGTAGTATGACCTTCCAACCCTATCAACATACTGCCTCTCCCTGAGGAAAATACACGTCCAGAAGGGATTACACTGTTTCTAAGGCCTAAAAATGCAGTATCTAATGTGTGTGTATGTGTGTGT
>NW_023339807.1:16538016-16538719 GCF_004916995.1 Morone saxatilis | reverse complement strand
GTGTGTGTGTGTGTGGTCTTTGACTCCAGTATTTAATGAATGACCTTAACAATAACCTACTAAGTTATTCCCCTTAGCAAAAACTCCCCTGTGTAGGAGATCATAATTGTCATTTAATTATCTGTAATTTCTATTCTCCACCAATAATTAAGAAAGAGGGGAACGAGGGGAATGAGAGCAAGAGAGCGTGAAAGAACAAGAGGGCAAGAAAAAAGAAAGTGTGAGAGTTTACCCAAATGGGTTAGACTAAGGGAATGTACAAAAATTATTAGTGGGGGGAAAGGGGGTATTCATTTTTCTTTTGTCTGAAGGTAGAGTCGTCTATCTTTTCTATCTTTATTTCATTCTTTCTTTTTAATATAGTTAATGAATGAATACATGCAGAGAATAACCCTTATGTCTCTGAATCAGAGTTTTATTCATGTGAACATTTGTTTCTTTAAGATATTATGGTTTAAATTGGGGTAACAAGTTGTACCAATTTAACAGTGTTTTATTATTCTGACATGTTCAGGTCATGACTTAAATAGTTAGGGTTAATTGTAAACAACCTTTCTACAAAATGTCAACAAATTGCAGATGTGATGTAACTTGAGGCAACGTCGGTTGAAAACACGTCCATAGCCAGTTTATCATCTCTGCTTGATGCTATAGCATCTTGAGGCTACATTACCCACTGCTAGCATAACACACCCAAATCTTC